>NC_064614.1:826503274-826812024 GCF_023898315.1 Schistocerca nitens
CTGTCAACGTTCATCATGAACCATTTTCTGCAGAAGCGTCAAACAGTGGCCGTGTTCTTTGATTTGGGGAAAACCTATGATACCTGTTGATGGACAGGCATTCTACGTACTATGCACACATGGGCCCTTTGCGGTAGTCTTCCCACTTTCGTCCGGGAATTTCGAACAGACTGAGTTTTCCAGATAGTGTGGGTTCCTCCTTATCCCACACCTTTTCACAGAAGAACTGGGTGCCTCAGGGCTCCGTACTGAGTGTCGTCCAATTCGCCTTGGCCATCAACCCAATTACGGACTGCCTTCCAGATGGCATTTCTGGCTCTCTTTTCGTTGACGACTTTGCTATTTATTGCAGCTCCCAGCGGACATGTCTCCTGCAACTCTGTCTTCAATGGTGTCTCGACCATCTCTGTTCATGGAGTGTTACAAATGGTTTCCGCTTTTCTGCTACCAAATCAGTTTGCGTCAACTTCTGGCAGTACAAGACGTTTCTTCCACCATCCTTACAACTGGGCCAAAACGCTCTCCTGTTCATGGATGCAACGAAGTTCTTAAGGCTTATGTTAGATAGGAAACTCAGTTGGTCTCCCCACATGTCCTACCTGGGTGCACGCTGCACCCGGTCCCTCAGTGTCCTTCGTGTTACTGAGTGGTACCTCTTGGGGAGCTGACAGGACTGTCCTCCTCCACCTCTATCGATCTCTTGTCTGCTCCCAGTTGGATTGTGTATGCATTGATGGCCATCCATCTTACGCCGTCTAAATACAATCCACCATTTGGGGATCCATCCCGCATATGGTACCTTCCATATTAGGCCAGTTGAGTCTATATGCAGAAGCTGGTGAACTATCACTGTCATACTAGTGCAACATCCTACTCAGTAGGTATGCGTGTCGGCTTTCTTCCATGCCAGGCCACTCAACCTTTGATCCTTTTTTGATTACATTCTTGACTGCCAATACGAGATGGACGCTTCTTCTTTGCGGCCTCCCGGCGTCCGCTTTAGTCATCTGTTTCAGCAGTTGCAGTTCCTACTTCCTGCCACTTTCTGAATAGGTGAGAGCCCTTCACCACCTTGGCTTCAAGCACAGGTTTGTGTTCAATTTGACATCTGTTAGTTCCCGAAGGATTCACCTCCCAAGCTGACCTGTCACTGCAAATTTCTCGAACTTCGCTCACAACTTGCAGACAGCTTATTTTTGTACACTGATGGTTCCAAGGCCGCCCATGATGTTGGCTGTGCTATTGTCATTGGGGATGATAAGTTTCAATACCAGCTTCTCAACGAGTGCACAATTTTTACCGCAGAGCTTTTTGCCCTCTATCAGGCTGTTCACTACGTCCGGAGGCACCAGCTCACTCGCTGTGTGATCTGCTCTGACTCCCTGAGTGCCCTTCAAAGTCTGGATGATCCAGATCCAGTCCACCCCATCGTTAGATGGATCCAGGACTGCCTCCATTTGTTCCCAGATGGGGGAGCCCAAGTAATGTTCGTGTGGGTTCCTGGCCATGTTGGTGTGCCTGGGAATGATGCTGCTAATGCTGCAGCCAAGGCTGCAGTCCATCTCGGTCGGCCCACCTCTTACTGTTCCCTCGCAAGATATTCGTAGTTTCTCTATTGGTGTATCACGTCACTTTGACATGACATGACATGACCATTGGTGCTCCCTTCATGGGAACAAACTCGGAGAAGTCAAACCTCTCCCAACAGCCTGGTCGACTTCCTCCCGACCGTCTTGCCATGAGGAAGTAACGTTAGCTCTGTTGCAAATAGGGCACTGCCACTTTAGTCACTGCCATTTGTTGAGTGGCGACCTTGCACCCAGCTGTCCTTTCTGTAGCCAGCTATTAAGTCAGACGTTTCCTGATCCACTGCCCCTATTTTAGCCATTTACGTCTCAGGGTCGGGCTGCTGCCCGTTTTGCGGACATTTTAGCAGATGATGTGCGAGCTGTGGCTTGGGTTTAAAGTTTTTTAAAAAACAGTAATATGACAAGAGATTTGATTTCTACCTGGTGACCCTGGTGTCTTGTTGGTGTCTTTTAGACACTCTTCTGTAACACCTCAACATTTTAGATTTGTTTTTTCTTCCTTTCTGTATTGGACCTCAACGGTTTTTTACCCTCGCGGTCCCAGCATTCTATGGTTCTATACTGCGCGCTTATAACCTTAGATTTTTTTGTGCCCCAAAACCCCAAAAAAACAATCATCTCAAGTAGAGACTAAAGCTGGCCACATTTGCAGCCACCCATCGTACAGTGATTCCTGGAATCTCCCTCAGTGGACTCTTATACTGATCTCATGGCCATTGTTGAATATTTTGCAGTAACTGTCATCCTGATTTCCTGACTTGGCAAGATGTAGTGGAACAAAACTACTTATCCTTCCATACACAAACCTGGAATCGTACTTTGTTCCATTTAGTGATTGGGAGTTGCACAGCAGTTAAACATTGTTTAGAGACGTAGCCCCTGGACCTGAAAAAAATCCCCAATCAAATGCTTACACTTTCAGCAACAGCAGCATAACACAGATCCTCACATTTTTCAATTGTGATTAGTGGAAATGGAGGTTTCCCTCTGAATGGCAGGAGGGTATTATTATTCCTATCCTGAAACTGGGGAGAAGCTCTCAAAAGTTGACTAATTATCAACTAGTCTCTTTAATGAACAAGCTGTGTTAATTATTTGAAAGAATGGTCAACTGCTGATTGTGTTGGTGCTTGGAAGCCAGATGATGTTTATCACAATTTCGAAGTGGTTTTCAGGCTTTATTTTCCACCACATACTACCAGTTGACTCATCTGGAATCGGCAGTGTGCAATGCTTTTGTGCTTTGCCAGCACCTGATAACTATGTTCTGTGATCTGAAAAAGTTGAGAAATACCACCTGGCACTGCCACATCCTGTCTACACTGCATGAGTGGAGCTTTTGGGTCTGCTTACTCATTTTTATCCAGAATTTCCTATCCCTTTGATTGTTCTGGGTCTGGATAGATTCAACCCTCAGCAACCAAAATGTACAAGAAATTGGGAGTTCCTTGGAGATCGTTTCTGAGTGTGAAATTCATTGCCATCGCAATCAATGATATCAGGACTGCAGTGAGACACACATTTTCAACATTAATGTATGTGGACGAACTGTGCCTGTATTAGAGCTTTACTTAATTATGCACTGAAGAGTTCCAACTGTAGGGTGCCGTATAGAAAGTATGTTATAGTATGTTATTAGGTCGTGAATAGTGGATATTGGTTTTCTTCCACAGAAATTTATGTCCTGCACATTTGTCAACTCAGGACTGTGTCTGTGCCTGCAACTCCATACTGGTAACAAGTTACGTGAAGTTCTTGAAACTTTCAAATTTTTTAGATCTTTTGGCAAAAGTTAACATGGTTATTACATGTAAGCCCACTCAGTCAACTTCTATGAGGAAACTTTAAACCCTCAGTTTTCTTAGCAGTACCTCATGGGGTTCAGGCTGCACAGTTCTTCAGCAGTTCTACAAAGCTTATATTTTATCCCACATGGACTAATGACATGTTTCCTATGGGTTAGCAGCACAATCAGTACTGTGCTTTTTAGACCTTGCCCACTATTGATGTGATGTGAGATTGGCAGCTGGAGGCTTCTGTGAGCCTCACAGGCAGCCTCATGAAGGAAGCTGGTATCCCACCACAGAGGGTCATGTGCCAGCAACTCTTGACAAATATGTGGTTACAATCGGTCTGATGCCTATCCATCTGTTAATTTATCCTGTTTTACAACTGACATGTCACTGTTTACGAATTGCTGAGTCTGGGGTATGGGAGACTGTGCAAAGACCTTCTTGGCTATGTAGTGAGTTTCCTTTTGGCACCTTTTGTTGTGTGTACCCTGTACTATGATTCAGGTGGACCTCTTCCATGCCCCTAAGGAAAGTACTGACAATCTGTTCTTGGACACTTACTCCATTTGTTTCTCCACGACTACCCCAATTCAACAAGCATCTACACTGAAAGCCAATGACAGGGTTGATTATGCTTTTGCTGAAACAAGAGGGCATGAGAGGTATTCTGTGCTGAGTGCATGCAGTGTATATGCTGCAGAGTTGGTTGTCATACCACAGACTCTACAATACACTAAAACTCTCACAACAAGGGACTACTTGGTTTGCAGCCCAACCATTGAGCTGCTTAAAAGGCATGTCTGAGTAGTAACCCAAAAGTATTTTGTTCTCTAACACCAAAGATCTTTTATTTGACCTCCACAGCTGTGAATTGCTGTAACATTTGTCTGGACACTGAACCCTGTAGGCAGTCCAGGAAATGAACTTACCTTTCAAATTAACTAAAGAAGCAACCACAGGAGAAAAACTTGAGACTCAGAATACCAGGCACAGACCTTCAGTTGCAACAGTGGCACCCAGTTTTGAAAACATGGGATGTGAAATGGCCAACTACCACAACCTGCGATTAGTTAAGGGCAATCAAAGGGACCACCAAGATGTGGCAGACTTCTTCCCAAGCAACTTGGAATGATGCTGTCATACTGTGCTGACTATGTATCAACCATACCAGACTTACCCATGAGCTTATTTTACATCAAGAGGGCTCCTCCCAATACATCTGTGCATACCTCATGATACCCATATTCTCAGTGTGGTCTGCTGGCTGATATGAGACCTGCCATGAACCTGTCTCCCTTCCTGCCCCAAGATACTTGTGGGTGATGAAATAGCAGCTAATACTCATGCATTTCCTGAGGAATAAGCAGATATTCTAACAAAATGTGATGCATCTAAACATTAGGTGTCAAGGTTCGATGTGGGGAGTACCCCCTGCTACAGTGTGTGCCCCAAGTGGCTTCAAGCTACTTTCTTCCACTGCTGCGGTGTATGTTCTAAGTGGATTGAAGCTACTTTCTTTCTGCCTTGTCATGCATTTTAAATTTTTATGTACATATTTTATTTATTGAACAATTTAACCCAAAGCTATCTGGCTCCATACAGTTACCATTTTCTTACAACAGTTCAAATGTACTGATCATGACCATTCTTGGTGTCTCCTTCAGTGGCTGGCTACAACTTTAGCTGCTTGGGTTTCCTCACTTCTGACCATCTACCCAAATTTTCAACTGCGGTGAGGTCAGACTCCTGAGCAGACAGTTCTCTTGTTTTGCATTATGTGAATTTCCAGTGAAGCAAGGGACTGATGACTAGTATGTTTACTCTTTAAACACACAATCATCAGTCATAACTCAGCTTTCCATCTGTGTACTTCATCATACTTTCTATAACTCCCTGGTAATGTGCACACTTTACAAACTTACGAAAATCTTATTTTTAATTGCATAGCATAACAAGAATTCTATTTGTTGTAGGCGCAGCATTATTGCATGGATAAACACTTGGAGTATGACAGAGACCTGCCTACATTGTAAGTATATATCTTATTTTTCTGTATGGAGTGATATGTTTATAATCTGGTCTGTGTAAAAGGTGGTGCAGCAAGTGTAAATTTTTCATCTGCCATTGCAGTTATTGTTTTCAATGAGTTTGTTTCAGTTAATCATTTTACACAATGACATATGTGCAGCTTCTTTATATCCAGATTTCATAGCTTGAAGTAACTTAACAAGTCTGCCTACTTAGACCCCACACATTGTATGTTTAAATACTGTCAGCAGAAGTGAAGAACTACTTCTATTACTTCCATTTATTTGTCTGTACATTAAAATCCATATTCTGAGATATAAAACTGCTTTTCGGCAGTTTCATTTATATGTTGACTATCAAATATTTCCAATAATCTTAATTTTTATGCAAAATTAAGAATTTCATAATAGTATTTTAAGATCTCCACGTTTCATTTTGTGGCAGGGCGGTAACAGATTATATTTTTGTCGTTCACAATTAAGAGGTGATAACTGAATGGGAGTCCCTGTAATCTCACTAATATATAGGAAGCAGTCTCCTCCTGTAATTTACAATGTTAAATTTATTTTTCATTATATCATTACAAGGTTTGATTCTGATTTCCATCTTTCATGGCAATCTTCACTGGCATATGTTGGCTACACTGTGTGATCAAATGTATCTGGACACCCTCACAAACATAAGTTTTTCGTATTAGGTGCATTGTGCTGCCACTTACTGCCAGGTACTCCATATCAGTCATTAGAAATCGTGAGAGCAGAATGGGGTGCTCCACGTAACTCATGGAATTCAAATGTCGTCAGATGTTTGGGTGTCACTTGTGTCGTACATCTGTACATGAAATTTCCACACTCTCAGACATCCCCAGGTCCACTGTTTCCGATGTGATAGTGAAGTGGAAACGTAAAGAGACATGCACAGCACAAAAGCATACAGGCCGACCTCATCTGTTGACTAACAATCCGCCAACAGTTAAAGAGGTTCATAATGTGTAATAGGCAGACATCTATCCAGACTCACACACATGAATTCCAAGCTGCATCAGGATCAACTGCAAGTACTATGACAGTTGGGCAGGAGATGAGAAAACTTGAATTTCACAGTAGATGGCTGCTCATAAGCCACACATCGCACCGGTGAATGCCAAACACTCGTTTGGTGTAAGGAGCATTAACATTGGACGATAGAACAGTGGAGAAATGTTGTGTGGAGTGACAAATCACGGTACACACTGCAGCGATCCGATGGCAGGGTGTGGGTATGGCAAATGCCCAGTGAAGATCTGCCAGCATGTGTAGTGCCAACAAAAAATTTGGAGGCAGGAATGTTATGGTGTGGTTGTTTTTTTTTTTTTTTTTTTTTTTTTTTTTTTTTTTTTTTTTTCATGTAGGGGGCTTGCACCCCTTGTTTTGTGTGGAACTATCACAGTACAGGCCTACATTGATGTTTTAAGCACCTGCTTGCTTCCCACTGTTGAAGACCAATTTGGGGATGGCGATTGCATCTTTGAACACAATAAAGATAAGATAATGATGGAGTGGTTACATAACATCCCTGTAATGGACTGTCCTGCACAGAATCCTGACCTGAATCCTATAGAACACCTTTGGGATGTTTTGGAACACAGACTTCGTGCCAGGCCTCACTGACCAACATCGATACCTCTCCTCATGCAGCACTCTGCGAAGAATGGGCTACCATTCCCCAAGAAACCTTCCAGCACATGATTGAATGTATGCCTTCTGGAGTGGATGTTGTCATCAAGGCTAAGGGTGGGCCAACACCATATTGAATTCCAGCATTATCGGTGGAGGGCACCACAAACTTGAGTCATTTTCAGTCAGTGTCTGGGTACTTTCGATCACATAGTGTATTTAGATAACTTTGTTTTGCTCTCTTTAAAAGGAGTGAAAGTTTAATGTGGTAGGATTAATTGCTCCTCCTTATATCAAGTGCAGTTAAAAATATATTGGGGTTTCTTTGAAACATCAGCATAAAACTACATTATTGCAGTTATCATTTGTCCTTTCAAGTCAGTGACAGTTTGCAGAATATTTCACAGGTGTTACGTTGCATCAAATAAGTTTGAATAACAGTAAACCATAGTAATAGTAAAGAAAATTGCTCACTGCTTTCGAGAAAAACTTACTCTCATGTACAAAATATATAAGAATATGGCAGACTGACTGTCAGACTCATAATTTTAAATGATGTCCATTACTTGATGTATCTTCTTAAAACAAACTTGTTATTAAACATTCGTTTTTTGGGTCATCTGGGTAGCAAAAAATCATCTTGAAATCTTGCTTTAACCATAAATTAAACAGCATTAACGTGTATAGATAATCTTACAGCCTCTTTTCCGTGTGATGAACAAATTCACCTTATACTTGATACCAATACTGCAGTTTTCGATTGGTTACAGAAGTGTATGAAGAGTTGAATGATGACTGGCTCTTCATGAAAGTGTGCTTTTTTTCTTACCCATTAGGAAAAAAGTTAAGTTACTTGAAGACAAGCAATTATTGGTCAACAGTTGTGCATAATCAAAGACAGTTGAATTTGTTTTTCTGAATTTTCACTAATTAGACCATGCTCTGTGTTTTTCCTAGCTGGCAATGTTGAAATTTCCATTCAGTAAAACACAATCTCTAAGAGGAATGTTTTGCTCACATAGTGTAGTCTGTTTGTGTTTATGGGCAACCAAAAATAGATTTTTCTCTATGTTTTGCACCAACCGAAGTTGTAGTCAATAAAGTTGAGTCAGTTTACGTAGGAATAATTACTTCTTAATGTTTATCTTGAAACTGGTGCCAGTTTTAAATTATGTAACTGCCTACAACATACACTTATTGCTCTCCCATTTTACATTCAGAATGTTTCTTTTTTGTGGGGAAATATTAGAGCTACACAGTTTGCATAGAATTCTGGACATTATTTTGCCATAAATTCCAAATAAATTTTGTAGTAGCAGGGTAGAAGATAATGATTCTTGCTAAATTCAAATGCCAAAGATGCTTGATCTTGTGGACATCATTGTTTGTACAGAAATACTCCTCTTTCATATGCACCACTTTCAAATCTAGTTCAGAACGAATAGTTGGAATTCATTTTCTGGCTGTAGAAGGCAGAACTGTAGAGCTTACTAGTCTTGAAATAATGCTCTATTTCATTTGGTGCTTCAAACTGCCTGGTTTTAATAACTCTTTAAGCTATACCAGTTGATACTGGTTGACACAGCAACCTGTGAATACTCAGGAGAGAGTCCAAACCATCCAGGACCATCTTCTGCTTCAGTCAGTGAGAAGTATTCATTGTGATACATGCTAGTGTGCACTTAAATCAGGTAAAGGGCAAGTTGATGTAGCAAACAAGGAGACCTACATGGTACTCCTAGGCCCAGTGAACCTTTGCTGGCAGTGTTGCCAGTAAGGAAACTGGCTGGGGGTTATGGCTGATTGTGGCTGGTTAAATAAAAAAATCTAACATTGTTTCACTACTTTGTCACAGATGAAATGGACTAGACCTGGCTAGATGTAAGACTTAGGCTTTTGAATTGCTTAGGTTTTTATTCCTGATGGTGAATTCATCAGCTAGCACAGTAGCCGTATAGCAGCAGTAGTAACAGTATTTTTTCATAGGTTATTTTACAATAATTTTACAAAATGTTGTAGGACACTTTGTTTTACAGAAATGTAAAATTATAGTAAAACATGATTAGTTACCACTATCAGGAGCCATTTAACATCAGTTGCCGTATAGAGGCCACCTTTAAACTGTCATGCAAGTTTCCCAATGTAATTTACCCTCCTTTCATTAGGTCAGAATCTTGGGTGCTTCTTATGTCTTGCTACCTGCATTTCATTTTTATGGTACCGTAATTATATCTTCTTGATTGTTCCCTGGTACATTTTTCTTGTCCTGCCTCTCATAGTAATTCCTAACATTTCGTTACTGACCAACCCTCAGTTTTTGATTTAGAAAACCATGTTTCACTGCCACAAGACACATAGATTCCAAACATGCTTTTCAGGCATATTAGAAGCTACATTTTTAAATCTCCATTTAGTTTCTATAATGTTGTTTAGATGACATTTTTTCCCTTGTCCGCCTAGTTGCCCTCTTAAATTGTACTATGTAAAAAAAATCTACTACACTGGTTCTATAACTTGTTAATTTTTGCTATTTTCCTTTTGATATATTGTTTGTACATTATTTTAGTTAATTATGTTTGATTTCCAGGCCTCCTTTAAATTGAACTGTTTTTCCTTTGTTGCTGTATTTGTCTCAACTAGATGTAAATGCCATATTTTATGTACTATAATGTTATGAACTAAGAGATGCACCTTAATTTTTAAGCAATTTTTAGGAAAATATTTTTACCGTTTATTAGATTTCAAAGCCAGAATAAAAAAAATTAGTTTGCAAAACCAAACTGATGCCACACTTCTTGAAAGATTTAAGAATGTCTTCTCTCACTCTAGACCATGACTGTTTTATTTAGTGACACACTTGTTTGATGGTAGGTCTTCTTAAATTTCCCTTCAGCTTGCATTCATGTTCAGTTTCATCCATCATCCATTTGTTCCATTCTTCTCATATACACTGTACATGGTTTATTTACCAAGACAGCAAGAGGTTGCAGTTTTGAAGTAAGTCATCCTGGAATAACAGCAAGTTGTGTATTTCCCTGTCTCTCTTTTTCTTTCATGGAATTTTTCAAGTTGCCACTGAATTACAAAAGAAGATAACTCTTCTTTATTAAAGCACCTTTCCTTGTCTCCCACATTCCTTAATCTAAAATTTCATACCAGCATCGTCTGTCAAACCCTTGTCATGTACGAAAACCACCACCTGGCAGTATTTAAAGAGGATTCGGCATATTTAGCGCTTGAAAGTGACCAGTGGATTATGTTTAGTACTGCCAGCACAATATGGAAGGACAACAGTGTAGTATGTATTTTCATGTCCCCTTGTTCTGATGGTTTTAGCAGCTTTCAGGACATCAGTTCTGTTACTCGGCACATCAAATGTCAGGAGTTCCATCTATATTTGCTATTTGGCCTAGTTCCATACTGGTTTTTGTTTGATGTTGAATAATAAAGCAATGGAAAGATATTTTCTCTTTATTGTCTTGTGGCATTTTCTGAGATATTTTGGTTTTGGTTCACATTCTAAGACTGTGAGGCTTCATAAACCTGTAGCACCAACCAACTCCACCCATAGTCTGTCAAGTTGCAATGTAGTGCTAGCCTATGAGCATGCATTTGAGTCATTTTTGTATTAATTTCAATGCATTTTTGACAGTGTTCCTAAATCCATTTCAGTAGGTCATCTTGTAGTTTTGGCCATTTTGCACTCGGTCCTCTATTTGCAGATTTAGTCTTTCTCATTGTTTTCAGTACTTTACTAGTCTGCCAATTGTGAATGGTTTCTTTGGTAGGTGGAGGGCTGAAATGTCGCTCATCTGCTCTTTCCATGTTCTGCATATGCTATTACTTTTTGAAATATATAGCCCACATCATATGGATATCTATTTTTTTCCATTATGAAACTAGCTACTAACAAAAATATTGCACTGTTCACTGATAACACAAATCACTTTAAATTAAAGTTCACTGGCACTATAGACTGCAGTGATACATCGTAGGCTGGACAGTGGTCTAGGTTTATGATGGCAGGGTGGGAGGGAGACAGTGTTAGAAAGATTGTAAATCCCCACAACGCATGTTAGTCACATTGGTACGCTGCTTCCGCCAGTTGAATCCAATGTTGCCAGATATTGATAGGTTTCATGCAGCATCAAATATGACCATTTTTAAGACTGGTGGGAATTTTAAATCAAACATTAGACCTTTTTATATTAATTCAGAGTGAAAGATGCACCTCAGTTTTGGAGGCAATTTTTAAAAGAGAAAAAAATGTCTTGTAGTCCATACGGTAGTACAATGTCAACAAAATAATGGTAGATATATATTCCAATAACATATATTCCACCTTCATTCTTCCAGAATGAGTATCCAAAAACTTCATCTGGGACTGTTGTCAGTAGTTCTTGTGCCTGATTTCTTTCAGTTTGGAATTTCTTGCTACCCTGTTGAAGCCCAATGAAAGCTTAGCATTGAGACACACACACACACACACACACACACACACACACACACACACACACACTCTCTCTCTCTCTCTCTCTCTCTCTCTCTCTCTCTCTCTCTCTTCATTATATTAACATATGTTGGAAAAGGTCTGTCAGACTTGCTGGA
Organism: Schistocerca nitens; assembly: GCF_023898315.1. Classification (NCBI taxonomy): domain Eukaryota; kingdom Metazoa; phylum Arthropoda; class Insecta; order Orthoptera; family Acrididae; genus Schistocerca; species Schistocerca nitens. The sequence continues at coordinate 826,514,948 of NC_064614.1, forward strand.
GAACACACGTGTCACACAGTGTACAGATGTGGCTTCAGAGGCAGGATGTCCCACTTCATTCCAGAGTTTTTTTTATAAAAACACATTTCTAATGCACACTTTTGTTGGCTCTATTGAACACTTTTCAGAACAATGTACCTCAAGATGTGGTGCTGACCATACCTTACTTGCTACAGCATACTACCCCATTGTTGATCTTCTACCACCAGGCCTCTCTAGCACTCTGTTCACTCAGGCAGTGAATTGAGAACTGTCTCGACCCGTTTGCTCATGGAGAATAAAAATAGCTTCCATATTTCCTGTGAAAAATCTATCTGTAAAACTGTCTGGTCATTAAATTAGTTCCTTCCACAATCCTTACATATGATCCAACTGCTCTTTTGTATCTTGAAATTGAAAAATTGTGGGAGTTAACATTTTAAAAAAGTATGTATTTATTCTCATATGAGGTCTGTTCAAAAAAATTCCAGAACTTTGTCCACAAAATTTTTTTCTATGCTTACCTTAATCATTGTGTGTGTGGTCTCCTTCGAAATACTCTCCTCCACAACTGATAAGACTCCAAACATGTCTGGAAGCAGTCTTGGTAAGTCTCCTGCTGGGACATGTAAGGTGCCATATGTAAATTTTCTTTTCTCATCTGCCATTGCAAATCTTCATCCTTTCAACAGGTTATGAACTTTGGAAATAAAAAAAGTCTCCAGGGGACTGGAGACTATGGAGGATGAGGCAGCACAGTGATTTCATTTTTTGTGCAATAGTCATGCAGCAACAAGGATGAATGCACATATGCATTATTTTGATGCAAGGGCCTGGAATTGTCTCACCACATTCCTTCGCACATTTTCTCGCAGGTGTTGCAACATGGACTGATAGTACTATCAATTAACAGCTCATCCCTGCAGCATGAATGCATGATGAATTAATCCTTCAAAATCAAAGAAAACTATTGGCATGGCTTTCACCTGACCTGACGAGCTTTTTTGGTCTTCGAAAATCTTTCTCGACTCATTGTGAAGATAGAACCTTGGTCTCAATATCATAACCATAGACCCACATCTCATCACCAGTTATTATTCTCTTAAGGAACATCTCATTCTCATTCATGTGATCCAAAAACTCTTCACAGATTGAGAGTCGAAGGTCTTTCTGGTCTGGACTCGTGAGCCATGGGACAAACTTGGCTGAAACACAATGCATTCAAAAATGCTGTGTCAAGATTTCATAAAATTATGAAATGAAATGTTACATTCTTCTGCAATCTCTGTCAGTCTGTCTTAGATTGGCATGCACAATTTCGTTGACATTCCTGACATCAGTAGATGTCCAAGGGTATCCTGAATGAAGTCATCTTTAACTTCCATCTGCCCATTTTTAAACCATGTGAACCATTTGTAACACTGAGTACGGCTTAAGCCCTCATCACTGTAGGCTTTCTGATCATTTAATGTGTGTCTGTAAAGGCTTTCTTGAGGTTCTCGCAAAATTTTATGCAGATCTGTTGCTCTTCTAACTTTACCATCTTGAAATTCACAAACTGTGTGATACAACATTCTTCGTTATATAGTGCTGAACAATAACTGACATACAACAGTGAAACTTCTGGCAGTTACACATTAAACACAGATGTGTGCAGGGATGCAAACTGCATTTTGTTCCGACACACCATTGGCACAAAATTATGAATGTTCCAGAATATTTTGAGCAGACCTTGTATACCCTACCTGACAGATGGCTGTGTCCAGTTTCTGAATGTCCTACAGCTTCCATGTGGCATGTCATGGAGAGTGGACTTGGACAGTCCTTAATTTGTATCAACGCTTAGTATACTTGAAACTAGGTGACAGGTATATCCTATATTCATCTGCACGACTGTCCAACTTAAATCACCATAACAAGATTCATGGTCGTGGGATCAGTTTGTCCACCAGTGCATTCCCCACCAGTCTGTTTTTGAGTCTATGCGGAAGCTGACAGACTACTGTGTCATTATGGAGTGATGTTCTCCTTTGCAGATACACTTGGCAATTGTACCCTGTCCAGCTACCCATCTTGAGCTTATCCGATAACTCCGTCGACTGCCAGTATGAGGCAAGTCCTGCTTCTTTGTTGCCTTCTGGAGTTCTTTCATATTCTGCCTTGAAAGCTTCACCTCGTGTTACTGGCTACTTTTCTGATTGAGAGTTGTACCCCTCCCCCCTGCGATTTGAGCAGATGTCTGTGCCCCTTGTGGTTTACCCCACATTCAAATGACACTACTTCGGCTTCCATCAATCACTTGGTTTTTCTGGAGCTTCACATGCAGCTTGCGAGATAGCACATTCATTCACACTGAGTGGATCTACAAATAGCCACGGTGTAGGATGCACATTTGCTAGTGAAGAGCATTTTGTGTATCGCCTTTTAGACCAGTATTCAATTTTTACTGCAGGGCTTGTTACCCATTATCAGTGCACCCTGTACATCGGGCGACACAGATTCTTTAAATGTATGTTCAGTTTCCCTCAGTGCTCTCTAGAGCCTCTGTGCTCTGTATAATTGTCAGCAGTAGACACACACGCGTGCGCGCACACACACTCACGCAAGCGCAACTTGCACGCGTGCGCGCGCGCACGCTCGTGTGTGTGTGTGTGTGTGTGTGTGTGTGTGTGTGTGTGTGTGTGTGTGTGTGTACTACTGACAAAGGCCTTAATGGCCGAAAGCTATGACTGTGTGAATCTTTCTATTGTGCCTATTGCGGCTCAGCATCTCTGCTATATGGTGAGTAGCAACTTTCCTTATCTTGTATTGTTACATTCCATCCTGGATTTTCCATTGTTTAATGTAAGAAAACATATACTTAAGTTATTTATGTAAAACACTTCTTTTCTCAAGAGCACTGATAAAATTTCAGCAATGTTATGTCTAAACGACAAATGTAATCCTATGCAGAATTTAGGATTCAATGTCAAAAGCATAGTGATTAAATTTAACTTATATGTTCTGGTTATTAAGAGCAGTAATAGTATGCATCAATTTTTTTTTTAAATTGAAATGTATATTGCATAAAGAGTATTGTTAGTATTACATAATAATGAAAACCCCTCAATCAGTATCCTTCTTGTTTTAACTTATCAGTGGTCCACATCGTCCACTCTGGCCAATCTATGGAGAATATAAGTTTGTTCCAAGGCAGAGGTGGTTGCATAGCTTGGAGGTAAATATGCTACCAAGATAGTGGTTCTATCTAGCAATTAACATTTGTTGTTATAATTGTCTTATTGCTTTCTTGTCAGCATGGTGGCATTGTAATGCTTTACCACCCTTGTGCTGATCCATCAGAGGTAGAAGCACTTAAACAGTTGGTAAAGAATTGTCTTCGAAGGCATATTATTTCTCCATATAACTTGTTGGATTCCAAACGTGTAAGTACATAACTCTGGCTTAACTTAAATTCACTAATTTTCGGTCATTAGTAGTAATTGTTAAAGGAATAAAATATGTTGCGTAGTTCGGTAATAATCCATATGCTTTTGTTGATTACTGTTAAATTTGTTTACACTGTATTTAAACATATGATACTGATTACATATTTGTATAATTCATTTGTGTGGTTAAAATGTTTATAGCCATTGGCTTTACTTGCTTGGGGATGGCGAATGACGTTTTCTGCAGTGCAACCACAAATTGTTCAAAGATTCATTAAAATGCATGCTCTCAAAGGTCCTGAACGTATTGCTACAGAAGGCCAGTATGATGCACTTTTGGAAAACATGGCAGAAGTTGTATCAGATTTTGAAGACAGTGATCTCTGCCCAAATCAGTGAGATGGTAGGTAGAAATACTGCAGTAAGTTTTATCAGTATTCTGTTAGGTTTTATGAAAAATGTTACATATTCATTTACACACTAGAAATTTTTTATGGCTTAAAATTATGTTGCTTGCATTTGAGATTTGTCTTTCCCCAGTCTAGAAATTTCCCTTTTGTTGATCTCAAGGTTTATTGTTAAATGTGATGTATTGTACTGATATTGCTTACTGTAAAAACTGTAACTTTTAATTTTTCAGGACTGCCCCTGTTTCTGCAGATTTGACAATTTGTGCTAGTCAGCTTATATAAAGCATCACTTTTGAGTTGATATGCTTTGTAACTAGGTGCCCCATACTTTAAAGAAGAGTCTTAATGAAGTTTTATCTCCTAAATGAGATGAAAAGAATATAAACAGGGTGTTCCAAAATTCCTATTAAATAATTCTATAGGTTGATGTAGGCGTTACATTTAAGCATAGGAACTATTCTATAATTAGTAACTGACCTGTGTGGTTTTAACTCTTGCACTGCTACTGATATTTTTTAGGTAGTTAACTACAAAAACTGCTAAATATGACCTCCATGTTTGCTGCCCAAATAAAATACGCACAAAGTTCTACTACAGTCAGGTGTAAAGTGAATCATTTCTGCCATATTCAAAGCCTGTCCAGCTATTTTCAGTTGACTAAGTTTTTGTAAAACATTTGCTGATGTACCCATACACAAAAAATAGACAAAATCAAAAGTAGGTTCCATGGTGGCCAAGCATAAGGTTCACATGAACTTGGTATCCCTTGAACACAGCATAGATTTTTTTGCACAGGTACTGCAAAATATATGTGCATACTTCAAAGTTGAATATTCAGTGACATAACATCCAAGAGCTCTGCTAGAACTTCCTGCAGGAGAATAAAGTGCTTTTGGATCATTAGATGGAGAAATCTATGGCCCATACACTCATTGGAGATACTTGTCCATACATTGAAGCTGAAAGTGTGCTGAAATCAGTCTGAGCACTTCATGTGAGTCCAGGAAATCTTGAGATGTTACATCAACAATAACAATGATCAAAATGGCATCTACATACAAACTAAGGCAGTATCACTGGACATATGGTGTTGGAAATTTTGCACGTCACTGGATAACATTTTATCTGCAATGTCCCCTCTGAAACTTCTAAATGTGTAAAATTGGAAATATGGTACACCCTGTCTTTTCTGTGATGTGTTCCTGTATCTTACTGTTTTACTTTCATTCTGATATATTTGTGAATAGTCAGTGTTAAATCATATTATTTACGGGAATATAAGCAACAATTTTTTTCTGGCAAATCATTCCATGTACATTCTGTTCTGTATGTCTGTACTTCATTTATATGGTCTGTGCTTTTATCATTAAACATGTTGCTAATCTAGAATTTGGAACTTAATCTGATTAATAACATTTTTTTATTTGCCAATTTCCCTTCTATAAACTAATACTTGCAATACCAGGTAATCTTCTACACATCACACTATAAAAGCGAAAGACTTGGCCGTGGACATGAGCAGTATTGCTTTAAAGGAGAGAGAACCATCTGAACAGCTTAGTGATATCACAGTTAATGGAACAAGATTCTTATTTGAGAGCTGTGTAGTTACTTACATTCTCCATTCAGTTACCTTTATTTATGATTTCTTTGCCATCCCAAAATCATTTAAGGTGACTGCCAGAACAGTTGCAGTTTAGTACCTTCAAAATCAGTCCAGTCCAGGATTTCCTCTAGTGACCTCAGTGGCAGTGTCATGTTAAAATTAAACCTTCATTCTTGAAGTCTAATAATCAGTATTTAATAAAAAAAGAGTACTGGTAGACTGTTATGAGCAAGGGCACCACTTAACTGAATTGAGAGTAACAGATGTGTGCACAACTGAGGCAGAAACTACTCTGGTAGTTCAGTTTTCAACCTTTTGTTCATCGGTAACCTGCCCATCTAATACACTTTACAACACTCGAACACCACTTCAAAAGCTAGCCACATTGTCTGTTTGCCCACTGCAACCCTTTCTTTTGTATTCAGTTCTGTGTGTGTGTTGTTCTTTTGTTGGCATAAGACTGGACATAGTATTGCTTATTTTACAAATTTTTACACTAGTTACTCTGGGCTAGTGCACATAAAACATATATGCAGCAGGAGTGAATAGGAAGAATGCTGTGGAAAGCAAAGAACACCATATTTTGCAGAGGGCTCTTAGGATCTGGGAATTATTGCTCATGTTATCACACATTTAGCACATAATGGTACTCTTCAGAGTTTAAGTCTGATTTGATTGCAATTCAGGAAACAAAGAATTTTCATGTACAGTGCCTCCATGTCTTGGCTTAATAGTGGATGCATATATCCCAGTGCAAAGGCATTCAAGCATCCCTTTAACAAAATAAACATTAGCTTATCCTACAATTTACTTACCTAGTTTCAAGGATTGAAAATTCTTTATAGCCACTTGTAGTGGTGTAAAACACCTGGGCATTTATAAGTTGGGGAAAATGCTCAAAATTCCCAGGCATTTATGCATTTTAGAGATTTGAAAAAACTGCTTGAGATTTAGGTGAGAGTAACTGGGAGTAATGAATTGGATTATTACATATTTAATCAGGTAAATTCTTGGGGTAGTGCATAAGAAGACACTAAAGTATAAAAGTAATTTTTGAAATAAAGTATACTTTATGTTAAATAGTTAGTCTTTAGGCAGTACTTTTACTTATACTATAGCACTGCAAAAAACGAAAAGGTTGTTCTCAATCACTGTACCTAACTCGAGCACTTTTTTCGAACTCTGAGGGCTCTTGAAATACTTTTTATATGCTTTTCCATGTTGTTTGAAGGTGACTGTGTTCTTTAAAACAATATTCACAAGATACTCGTTTCCCATGTAAATTAAAAAAGCTCAAAACAGGTCCCTTTTTCTTAACCTTCTTGCAGCTGTTCAGTGACCTATCGTCTATAAAACTGTAAATAACACAGACAAGGTTATGTTGCGGCTCACTCATCCACATAAACATGAAAGATGGGCAATTCCGGTTAACTAAATAACCCACAGAATTGCATGACTTACCTGAAATTGCCAGCCACTCGCTCGAAAATTTCATCTCCTACCTATTTGCAATAATAGCAGTAGTATTAATATTTACTTAGAATAACTGGACTCAAGAGTAAAAAATGTTATACATAATGATTTTAGTAAAGATTGTCGTTTAGATTCCAATTCCAGCAATTGTGGATTCTCCAGGAATTGACTAGTATTGGAATCCAACGATTCCAGCATCTTATGAATCAATTCTTTGTTATTAAATCTCTTTTATGTTGGTGTTCTCGTTTTATGTTCACAGCAGTGCAACCATATGAAAGAGGATAAAGAAAGGAGCAGAACAGAAAATTAGTTGGTCTCAATGTCATTACATCTGACAATAAATTTTCATTTTTTCACTGAAAAAGGTTTCACATTTAAGATTACAATTACCAAGAAACACATGCCAACTTTTGAATACATTTGGTAATTTTTTATCAATAATAATTCTTCAATCATATTTAGAGATTTGACATGGATTATAAAGTCTGTTAACATTAAAGGACAATGTTTTTTAAACCGGATTATCACTACACAGCTGTTCAGTGTTCTCTCTCTCTCTCTCTCTCTCTCTCTCTCTCTCTCTCTCTCTCTCTCTCTCTCCCACCCCCCCCACCCCCCGCCCCCTCTTCCCTCCGTGCATGCATGCGCACGCACGCACATGTGCACGTGGGTGTGGGCGTGTTTGGAGGGGGGGGAAGTTGTAGAGGGTGCCACCCCACTCAGTTGTCAGCTGCAGCACTTAGAGTATGTGACAATGGAATAAGACTTCTGATTTTAAGTATGTGACATAAAAGGTGATCGTGTCTAGGAAACCTGCATACTCAGATCGCTAGACAGTCAAACCAGTCGTATTAATGAGTTTTATTACAAAAAGAAAATTGCAATTTTTTCACTACGGCAATTACACAGTTGTACCGCAAGCAAAGGGCGACATACAAAATAATCAATCTTCTTCTGTATAGGCAATCCCAAGTCTGTGCTACATAGAGAGCACAACTGAAGTAACTAGCGTGGACATTGCTATCGAAGTCACTAATCTTGAAGTTAATATTGAACTGACCACTGTCGCATTGTCCTGGAAAGAGGTCAGGTCAACGTGTGATTGGCTGACCTCTTCTCACAGCACTCTCGTCTGTCATTCCTGACTGGCGTGCTGGCGCTTGACTTTACGCCATAACATTCCCCCCCACCCCACCCACCCCAATTGATGGACCGTCATTGTATAAGAAGCACGACAACAGGAGGGGAGGAACGCTCAGAGGGACTGGAAGCTGTGGCTGCTGGGGCATCAGACTTCCGGTTGTACCCCGCCATCCGGTCTTCTCTGGAAACGTACACTGGAAAATGCCCAGAAGCATACGTGTAGTGCTCCTGAGTCCCATAACAAGATGTAAAAGGTGTCGGCGCTGGTAGTGTGGGCGTGTCCACCTCCATCAGTAGGACGAGAGGAGGCGAAGGCTCAGTCTCCATGGGGTCGTCCCAAGGTGTCGGGACGACACTCTCTGGCAGCTACTGTGGCTGCGCTCTCCTCTGGTCAAGTGAATCTGGGAGAGGACGATCATCGTACACATGACAGGCAAACTTGATATTGATGTCGGCGATGCAAGCCATCTGGACCTGAAATAAGATACATGCAAGTGCCAAGTCTACGGACTCTCTCACCTCGAGCCCACAGTCTGCTGCCACTAAAAACCTTGTAAAAAAAAAAAGTGGTGTGAAGTGATACTTGGCAGCCTTCCTTCGGCACCGGATGCTGAGGAGAGTGGAGCAGTGTCTGGTTGCGGTGGCCGTGAAGTAATTCCTCCGTCGGTGGTCCATTTTGTGGATACGAATGTTAGGTGAGAAACAGTTGCAATGCTTGATCCGTGGTGTGTGCGGTGCGAAGTTTGGCCATCTGTTGCATGAAGGTTCTGACAAAACGTTCAGCTTTGCCATTTGACTGTGTATGGAACGGTGCATTAGTTAGATGCTGTATGCCATCACAGAATGTTTCAAATTCATTGGACATGAACTGAAGGCCATTGTCAGACACTATGACTTCAGGCAAACCATGTTGTTGTTGTTGTTGTTGTTAGTCGTGAGACTGGTTTGATGCAGCTCTCCATGCTACTCTATCATGTGCAAGTTTCTTCATCTCCCAGTACTTACTGCAACATACATTCTTCTGAATCTGCTTAGTGTATTCATCTCTTGGTGTCCCTCTACGATTTTTACCCTCCACGCTGCCCTCCAATGCTAAATTTGTGATCCCTTGATGCCTCAGAACATGTCCTACCAACCGGTCCCCTGTTCTTGTCAAGTAGTGCCACAAACTACTCCTCTTCCCAATTCTATTCAATACCTCATCATTAGTTATGTGATCTACCCATCTAATCTTCAGCATTCTTCTGTAGCACCACATTTCAAAAGCTTCTATTCTCTTTATGTCCAAACTATTTATCGTCCATGTTTCACTTCCATGCATGGCTACACTCCATACAAATACTTTCAGAAACGACTTCCTCACACTTAAACCTATACCCAATGTTAACAAATTTCTCTTCTTCAGAAACGCTTTCCTTGCCATTGCCAGTCTACATTTTATATCCTTTCTACTTTGACCATCATCAGTTATTTTGCTCCCCAAATAGCAAAACTCCTTTACTACTTTAAGTGTCTCATTTTCCAATCTAATTCCCTCAGCATCACCCGACTTAATTCGACTACATTCCATTATCCTCGTTTTGCTTTTGTTGATGTTCATCTTATATCCTCCTTTCAAGACACTGTCCATTCCGTTCAACTGCTCTTCCAAGTCCTTTGCTGTCTCTGACAGAATTACCATGTCATCGGCGAACCTCAACGTTTTTATTTCTTCTCCATGGACTTTCATACCTACTCCGAACTTTTCTTTTGTTTCCTTTACTAGTTGCTCAATATACAGATTGAATAACATTGGGGACAGGCTACAACCCTTTCTCACTCCCTGCCCAACTGCTGCTTCCCTTTCATGCCCCTCCACTCTTATAACTGCCATCTGGTTTCTGTACAAATTGTAAATAGCCTTTCGCTCCCTGTATTTTACCCCTGCCACCTTTAGAATTTGAAAGAAAGTATTCCAGTCAACATTGTCAAAAGCTTTCTCGAAGTCCACAAATGCTAGAAATGTAGGTTTGCCTTTCCTTAATCTATCTTCTAAGATAAGTCGTAGGGTCAGTATTGCCTCACGTGTTCCAACATTTCTGCGGAATCCAAACCGATCTTCGCTGAGGTTGGCTTCTACCAATTTTTCCATTCGTCTGTAAAGAATTCGCGTTAGTATTTTGCAGCTGTGACTTATTAAAGTGATAGTTTGGTAATTTTCACATCTGTCAACACCTGCTTTCTTTGGGATTGGAATTATTATATTCTTCTTGAAGTCTGAGGGTATTTCGCCTCTCTCATACATCTTGCTCACCAGATGGTAGAGTTTTGTCAGGACTGGCTCTCCCAAGACCGTCAGTAGTTCCAATGGAATGTTGTCTACTCCCGGGGCCTTGTTTTGACTCGGATCTTTCAGTGCTCTGTCAAACTCTTCACGCAGTATCATATCTCCCATTTCATCTTCACCTACATCCTCTTCCATTTCCAGAATATTGTCCTCAAGTACATTGTCCTTGTATAGACCCCTCTATATACTCCTTCTGCCTTTCTGCTTTCACTTCGTTGCTTAGAACTGGGTTTCCATCTGAGCTCTTGATATTCATACAAGTGGCTCTCTTTTCTCCAAAGGTCTCTTTAATTTTCCTGTAGGCTATATCTACCTTACCCCTAGTGAGATAAGCCTCTACATCCTTACATTTGTACTCTAGCCATCCCTGCTTAGCCATTTTGCACTTCCTTTCGATCTCATTTTTGAGACGTTTGTATTCCCTTTTGCCTGCTTCATTTACTGCATTTCTATATTTTCTCCTTTCATCAATTAAATTCAATATTTCTTCTGTTATCCAAGGATTTCTATTAGCCCTCGTCTTTTTACCTACTTGATCCTCTGCTGCCTTCACTACTTCATCCCTCAGAGCTACCCATTCTTCTTCTACTGTATTTCTTTCCCCCATTCCTGTCAATTGTTCCCTTATGCTCTCCCTGAAACTCTGTACAACGTCTGGTTTAGTCAGTTTATCCAGGTCCCATGTCCTTAAATTCCCACCTTTTTGCAGTTTCTTCATTTTTACTCTACAGTTCATAACCAATAGATTGTGGTCAGAGTCCACATCTGCCCATGGAAATGTCTTAAAATTTAAAACCTGGTTCCTAAATCTCTGTCTTACCATTATATAATCTATCTGATACCTTCTAGTATCTCCAGGATTCTTTCATGTATACAACCTTTTTATGATTCTTGAACCAGATGTTAGCTATGATTAAGTTATGCTCTGTGCAAAATTCTACCGAACGGCTTCCTCTTTCATTTCTCTCCCCCAATCCACATTCACCCACTATGTTTCCTTCTCTCCCTTTTCCTAATCTCGAGTTCCAGTCACCCATGACTATTAAATTTTAGTCGCCCTTCACTACCTGAATAATTTCTTTTATAGGCAAACCATTGAGGCAAAAAACAGAGGACAATGCCTGAACTGTGCTATATGACGTTGTCGAATTCATTAGCACAGCAAAAGGAAACTTGCTATAAGAGTCTACCATAATCAACCAACGAATGTTGCAAAAAGGTCCCGCAATTATGTGCACACATCGCCATGGTGATTGCGACTTAGGGCAAGCAGAGAATTTTTGTGGTGGAGCGGACTGATTTTCCGCACATGCGTGACACGGTGATGTCATCTGTTCTATTTGGGTGTCTACACCCTGCCAAGTACAGTGTCAACACACTATTTTGTAGGAAGATTGCCCCATTGTCCTTGGTGAAGTAACTGCAACACTTCTTTCTGCAAAGCTTTGGGGATCAACACACATGACTGTCCAGTTATTTTGAACAAGAATCACACCTCGCTATATAGGAAGGCTGTGCCTATGTGCAAAATATCGGAGCACCACAGAGTTCTTGATGCTGTCCAATGAGCAAGGCCAAGATAGGCAAATGTTTTTTAGCAAGATGTTCAGATATGAATCAGCTTCTGTAGCTTGTGGAATTTTCCAATAGTTCAGAAGAAAAGATTGAAGCAATTCAGATTCCTGAGCATCAATTTGACAAAAAGATGCAGCAGAAGCGTCAAGTCTGTATCGGGGCCCATCGGAAGATGGGAAAGTGTGTCCATGTTACCATGTTGAGCTGTCAGATGATAAACAGTCTCATACTGGTACTGAGACAACAACAAAGCCCATGTTTTTTTGGGCAGTTCATACAGAAACCAGCTTCGTTGGATGAAACGATTACTGCAATGGCTTGTGATACATTACTAAGTAGAATTTTTTGACCTACAAATAGTGGTGGAATTTGGCGACACCATACACAATAGTAAATCCCTCTTTCTATTTTTGTGAGTAGTTACACTGAGCTTTGGACAACACTTTTGGTACAAAAGCAATAGGCCTGTCTTTATCACCAAATCTGTGCAAAAGCACTGCACCGATTCTGTTAGTAGTAGTGTCAACTTGCAATACAACTGGTTTTTCAGGATCAAAGTGAACTAAGCATTGATCACTAAGCAATGCATCTTTAAGTTTTTGAAAAGCTACTTGGCACTCACCTGTTGAAAATAACCGTTCAGTATTTCACTTAACCCACGTTCTATGAATGGGTACATAATATCACTGCAGTATCATTGTGCATTTATTGTTTCATTGAAAAATATGGAAAGTAACCCTGGCAGGCAAACAATCATATGGCACGCGCTGCAGACACACTTTGAACACCCCATATTACTATGAAAGACACTGCTCAGCCGAAATTTTGCTTGGCCCGAACTGTTCCCATTGCATTATGGGACAAAGTGACTGCTGAACTTAAAGAATTGCAAAATAGAGTTATTGTTCCCATACAGGCTAGTCAATGGGCGAGTCCACTGGTTTTGTTCCCCAAACCTTCCTGTCACATTTCTGTGACATTGCAAGGAACTGGCAGGTCACGTATGGCTAACCAATGTGACTGAAGAGGATGTACACCTTGTCTGTTTGACATGACCAAGATACTGCAACACCGGTTTAAAAAAATCGCACTTGTCCATACTACACTTTAGTCCTACATCAGATAACACATGAAACAAAGCATGCAAATTTGCATTGTGTTTTTCAGGTGTATGATCTGGTATGACAATATCGTCCAAATAGTTTGAATAGAGTGGTACTTCAGCAATCAGCTGTTCCAAATGCTGTTGGAAAATGGCAGGTTTGGAAGCATTGCCAAAAGGCAAATGCAAATATTTAAACATGCCCAAATGAGTGTTCACAACACACATGGTTTGAGATTCTTCATCTAATGGTATTTGAAGATATGAATCGTGCAAATCAGTTTGTGAAAGGAAGTGAGCAGCACCTAATCTGTCCACGAGATCCTCTGGGCATGGCAATGGATAAATATCAGTCACAGTTTGTGGGTTGACGGTAGACTTAAAATCAACACAGAGGCAAATGTGACAGGAAGGTTTGGGGAGCAAAACCAGTGGACTCGCCCATTGACTAGCCTGTATGGGAACAATAACTCTATTTTGCAATTCTTTAAGTTCAGCAGTCACTTTGTCCCATAATGCAATGGGAACAGTTTGGGCAAAGCAAAATTTCGGCTGAGCAGTGTCTTTCATAGTAATATGGGGTTTCTCAAGAAGAGAAATTTGTTAACATAGAGTATAGATTTACGTGTCAGGAAGTCGTTTCTGAAAGTATTTGTATGGAGTGTAGCCATGTATGGAAGTGAGACATGGACGATAACTAGTTTGGACAAGAAGAGAATAGAAGCTTTCGAAATGTGGTGCTACAGAAGAATGCTGAAAATAAGGTGGGTAGATCACGTAACTAATGAGGAGGTATTGAATAGGATTGGGGAGAAGAGAAGTTTGTGGCACAACTTGACTAGAAGAAGGGATCGGTTGGTAGGACATGTTTTGAGGCATCAAGGGATCACAAATTTAGCATTGGAGGGCAGCGTGGAGGGTAAAAATCGTAGAGGGAGACCAAGAGATGAATACACTAAGCAGATTCAGAAGGATGTAGGTTGCAGTAGGTACTGGGAGATGAAGAAGCTTGCACAGGATAGGTCAGCATGGAGAGCTGCATCAAACCAGTCTCAGGACTGAAGACCACAACAACAACATGGGGTGTTCAAAGTGTCTTTCTGCAGCACGTGCCGTATGATTGTTTGCCTGCCAGGGTTACTTTCCATATTTTTCAATGAAACAATAAATGCACAATGATACTGCAGTGATATTATGTACCCATTCATAGAACGTGGGTTAAGTGAAATACTGAACGGTTATTTCCAACAAGTTGGTGCAACCGCGCATACACCTTGCGTTTCAATGTCACTGCTTGCTGATGTTTTTGGTGATTGCATAATTTCACAGGGACTTTGGCCTCCACGATTGCATGACCTAACACCAACTGACTTTATCTTCTGGCTGCAGTGAAAGCAACTGCTATTGCAGTTTTCAATTCATCAATGAATTTTGGACGGTTTATATATTCACTTTCACTACTTCTGTTACAGAACTGTAACAGCTTGTGTTTGGAAACATGATTAGACGAATTGAATTGTGTGTCCAACATTTAATGTGAAAATTTGTAAGTAAAAATGAATATTCAATAAATTAACTTGTATTTCAGAGTTTTATTTCGGTATATTCATTGCGGCATACGGCATGTGTGGCTAACAATCATACAGCACAGAGATTTTTCGAACACCCCATATGTGCAACAAAATTGTTTGCCTTCCTGAACCTTCAGAAAAGAGTGTGGGGAATTCTTTCAACAAGCTAGCTACACTGTCTTTGGCACTGAATGCAGTCACTGACAACACATTGTCCTGAATTTGAAAGCCAAACAAATTAAGGCCAAATATGTTCTCACAATCACAAGATGTAGCACTGTAAAAGTCACTGCATATGCGAGTGATACATGGCAGGCAAAGTGCATTTTCTGAGAATGGGAATAAGCAGTCAGGTGCGTCCTAGTTTGACAGGTGTGGGGAGTCTAACAGTTCGTATGTGTTAAGATTCAGTAATGTAACTGATGCACATGTGTCCAACTGAAATTTCACACATTTTCCACTAATATGCAAATGAACAAGAAGTCTGTTGGACTGGCATAACACTGAAGAAACTGTTTGCTTGCTAGTTTTGCTGATGCCTGCAGCACACTTTGAGTACACTGCATTAATTACATGGGCCTTGTGACTAGATTTTTGTGATTGGGCAGAATTCTGTTTGTTCCATTGCAAACACACAAATTGTACGTGACCTTTCTTGCCACAAGCGTAACACTGTGCTTGTCTGGATGGGCAGCCTTGGCATTCGTGCCATGAATAGCACTGAGGGCAGGACTTCATTCTGTTCGCCTGTTTAGAGAACTGTTTTCACAGCTTGGCGTGCACAATCTGTTGCTGCCTAGTGGACCGATCATTAGCAAGGGACGAATCAAGCTGACAAATTGGTGACTGCTCAAATTTATCGGCCGCTACAGCACTTGCACCCTACTAATTTAGATTAGAACTTGCACTGCATGATGAAATGATGGATCGGACTGCTTAAAAATCTGTTGTCAAAGTTTGATATCAGTTACATAGTACACAATCGCATCCCGCAACATAACATTGGAATATAAAAAGTGCCATAACCACATTTGAATTTGCATTTTCTCATCATACCCTGCAAATCTGTTACCCACACGTGCTAAGTTTGTTCTGACTGTTTCTCGCAATTAAAGAATTAGTACCTAGCTTCTACTGCATTCACTTGTTGGTCATAATAATTAGTTACAGAACCGACAACTTTATCATTGGGAAGTTCACTCGAAGTGGTATTAAGGAACAATTTCTGAATGAGGTGAAGGACTGCACTTCCTACTGCTGACAAAAAGTAATGTAGTTTCACAGCACCTGACACTTTGTGAGCAATGATGTGGGCTTCATACTGTTGCAATCACTTGAGCCATTCCTCTTCTTTTTCGTTAACCAGCGAAAAGGCAGTATGGCACTCGAAGCTACAGTTATTGCAAGTTGTGCAGCATTAGTGGTTTGTCAGTAACTGCTGTACCGTATTGAGAAGGGAGGCAGTATGCTGTGTTTTAAATTGAAACATCTGTGTTAGCTGCATTGCATCTATTGCTTGCAGCTGTGGTGCCAGAGCAGGGGGTCAGATGTGGGTTGCTCATTTCGGAATAGGCAAATGCTATAAACAGACAATGCAAGCAATAAAAATAAGTACACAAGAAAACACTGATTAGAATAAGCACTATAAGTGACACTGTGAAAACATGTAAAGACCCCTACAGAAAAAAGACTAGGCCGAATTAAGGTGCTGGCAAAACTCAAAAGCCCATGACAAAACAAAAGTTGTGGCAGTCAGGCTCTGGTTTGTCTCTGGTACTCATTCACCCTGTCGCCAAATATGTAGTGTGTAGGAAGCCTGCTTATTCGTATCACTAGATAAACAATCAAACCAGCCGTATTAATGAGTTTCAATTACAAAAAGAAAATTGCAATACCAAACTTTGGCAATTACGCAGATGTGTCGCAGGCAAAGGGCGGCATACAAAATAATCAATCTTCTTCGGTATATATAATCCCAAGTCTGTTCTACATAGAGTACAAGTTAAATAACCAGCGTTGACACTGCTGTCAATGTCTCTAATCTTGAAGCTGCTATTGAACTGGCAGTCACCAGTTGGTCACGGCTCTTACGTCCTCTTCACATAGGGGCCGCTGCTGTCTCGTTATCCTGGAGGAAGGTCCAGTCAGCATGCGATTGGCTGACCTCTTCTCACAGGCTTCTCTTTGTCATTCCCAACTGGTGCACCAGCACTTGACTTTACACCATAACAGGTGATGAGCATGATATGTATGTAATACACTCCTGGAAATGGAAAAAAGAACACATTGACACCGGTGTGTCAGACCCACCATACTTGCTCCGGACACTGCGAGAGGGCTGTACAAGCAATGATCACACGCACGGCACAGCGGACACACCAGGAACCGCGGTGTTGGCCGTCGAATGGCGCTAGCTGCGCAGCATTTGTGCACCGCCGCCGTCAGTGTCAGCCAGTTTGCCGTGGCATACGGAGCTCCATCGCAGTCTTTAACACTGGTAGCATGCCGCGACAGCGTGGACGTGAACCGTATGTGCAGTTGACGGACTTTGAGCGAGGGCGTATAATGGGCATGCGGGAGGCCGGGTGGACGTACCGCCGAATTGCTCAACACGTGGGGCGTGAGGTCTCCACAGTACATCGATGTTGTCGCCAGTGGTCGGCGGAAGGTGCACGTGCCCGTCGACCTGGAACCGGACCGCAGCGACGCACGGATGCACGCCAAGACCGTAGGATCCTACGCAGTGCCGTAGGGGACCGCACCGCCACTTCCCAGCAAATTAGGGACACTGTTGCTCCTGGGGTATCGGCGAGGACCATTCGCAACCGTCTCCATGAAGCTGGGTTACGGTCCCGCACACCGTTAGGCCGTCTTCCGCTCACGCCCCAACATCGTGCAGCCCGCCTCCAGTGGTGTCGCGACAGGTGTGAATGGAGGGACGAATGGAGACGTGTCGTCTTCAGCGATGAGAGTCGCTTCTGCCTTGGTGCCAATGATGGTCGTATGCGTGTTTGGCGCCGTGCAGGTGAGCGCCACAATCAGGACTGCATAGGACCGAGGCACACAGGGCCAACACCTGGCATCATGGTGTGGGGAGCGATCTCCTACACTGGCCGTACACCACTGGTGATCGTCGAGGGGACACTGAATAGTGCACGGTACATCCAAACCGTCATCGAACCCATCGTTCTACCATTCCTAGACCGGCAAGGGAACTTGCTGTTCCAACAGGACAATGCACGTCCGCATGTATCCCGTGCCACCCAACATGCTCTAGAAGGTGTAAGTCAACTACCCTGGCCAGCAAGATCTCCGGATCTGTCCCCCATTGAGCATGTTTGGGACTGGATGAAGCGTCGTCTCACGCGGTCTGCACATCCAGCACGAACGATGGTCCAACTGAGGCGCCAGGTGGAAATGGCATGGCAAGCCGTTCCACAGGACTACATCCAGCATCTCTACGATCGTCTCCATGGGAGAATAGCAGCCTGCATTGCTGCGAAAGGTGGATATACACTGTACTAGTGCCGACATTGTGCATTCTCTGTTGCCTGTGTCTATGTGCCTGTGGTTCTGTCAGTGTGATCATGTGATGTATCTGACCCCAGGAATGTGTCAATAAAGTTTCCCCTTCCTGGGACAATGAATTCACGGTGTTCTTATTTCAATTTCCAGGAGTGTACATGACATAGCAGATGTGCTTCATAATAGCTGATGGCCGAAATTAATCAATATCACAATTTTAATAGAGCGCATTACTGTCTACAAAGTATTGTTTTACTCATCATTTGGCTGTGGAGGAAGTCATTTCTGGAAACACAAAAGTTCAAAATGCAGCAGTTATGAAAAAATAACAGCTGTCTTTTGGGATCAAGGAAAATGTTTTTCAGAGCACCAAATATAGCACGACACTTGGGATCTCATTAGCCGATTTAAAATGAGAGCATTTATTAAAGAGGGTGGCTCTGCACCACGTGATAAACAAAACAGTTGAGTTTGACAGTTGTTACTGGGTGTGTTTAACCATGCTGGCATTACTCAAAGGACTAGGGCAGAGGTGTTTGCTGCAGGCATGCGTAGGTTTCTACTATAGCTAATCTAACTCTTTGAATATATTGATAGCGATAGGGGGGAGGAGGAAGAATAATAGTATGCCTACCTAAAATTCTAAGTCTTATGAAATCAATGCAGTGTTATTTGTTTTTAATTTTGTTATAATCCTATTCTCCACACAAGGTTCATAAATTTGAAAGAAAATAAGAATACCAAACTGTTGATTTCATAATTGAATTTGAAGCATGTAATTTTTGTTGTTCTTTTTTGTTGATAAAGTTGCATAATGTGTCTATTCAGATTACGAACTCTGCAGCTCTACAATTCTGAACTTCTGCTTCTTAATTCAACATTAAGACAAATTATACATTTATTTTTAAAGTGCACTGTTGCAACTATATTTATGCTGGAACTTTGAAAGCCCTTATCTGTCTTCTACTGGTTGAAAACATTTCTTCCAAAATATTATATTGGTCCATCAGTTACAGTAAGTTGTGCAAGGTAACTAGTCAACATAAGATACACAAACATACAGTGATTGGAGGTTACATTAAATCTGTACGACATTCACAAATTACAGCTCTGAACCATCCAACTGCTAAGCTTCTTGGGTGATATCCCTCCCATTGTCACAGTATGCATTGTTCCATGGTGCACGTCTCGTCTTAAAGCCAGGACATAGCCACTGGGAGTAACTGCCCAATCAGCAGGTAGCGCAACACATAGCAAAAACTGCCAACACCGTCCCGTCCATCCAAGCCAGAAAACATGCACAAATAAATGTCCCAACCATACATAATTTGAAATTTGTGAGCAAATAAAAATATATTCAACTGCAGTGATCATTTGAATCTCCATAGTAAAAAAAAAAGCAGTATACAGATTTTGGTAGAAAACATATGCCCTTTGTTAATCCAGTTCTATAAAAGTGGCTATAGCATTTTGCTTCCCTGTGAATGACAAGAATGAAGTTCACATAGAAATGAGCAGAATAGCAAATAAAAAAGGTTACACAGGCTGAATAATAGGTGGTATGATGAAAATGTTGTCAACATTAAAGGATCAAAGAGGGGCCAACTTTTTTTTAATTTTCTATAATCCTTTTGGAGGGTTGGTAAAGCAACACTTTCTACTTTTTTCTGTCAACAGCCATTGGCTTTGGGTCCACAATTTTTTTAATTGAGAATTATGTTCCTACTTTTCTTGTGTCAACTTTCTTCCACTATTTGATTTTTATTACCTGACGTGAAAGCTTGCCTTTTGCTGCTTCTTTAGAGTGTTCTGTTTCTTAGGTCCAATCCAGTTTGTACACTTTTGTATATACAGGGTGCATCTGTAATGAATTGCAGAAAGTGAGAGGGCTGGTAGAGCAGATCATAACAACCATATTTCGCATCCCATGTTCACATCGCTTAGCTTACAGTGTCATTAAGTTTTGCGTGCCACCAATTTGGCGCAACATGTCATCCAAGCTTTCATGGTACTACTGAAGGCAGTAGGGGTGCAAATCATGTTCATGACACACACACACACACACACACACACACACACACACACACACACACACACACACACACACACAGTCCCCTTTCTATGACAAACCGATGCATGGTGAACCAGACCCCTCAGTGTGCACAGGTGCTGCCCTTTATGGAACACCTATCAAACAAGCATTTGCACAGCCAAAGCAATGCATTCATATGCAAGTAAAAGGCGGAAAACCCATACTTGTCTCACCAGGAATATTCGCAACAATGTCCACTATAGTGTTTGCAAATGAAGGTCATAAAACTTCAACCTGGCGTCTCTCTTACCTTGATATCACTAATACATTGAAATTGTTGTCCTGCAGACCTGCTACCATGATGGCGCAGATGGCATGTTGTGTGCCTACTCTCTTGGCAGCACCTAACACTATTCAACAAGGCCTAGTGCCACATGCTAAGGGAAGCAGAGGTAGGTTGCTGTGTGATATATGCTTGTTGCAAACCACTCTACCAGCTCCCTCATTTTCTACATTCATTTCAGATACACCCTCTACCTACCTACTTCTTTCAACAATGTGATTTTGGATTTATAATTGTGTAGTACATCAAAGGTATTAAGTTATTCTGCCGTTAATCATCCTACATGTCTGACCATTGAATTTTAATCTTCTTTTCCTCATTACATGTATTACCTTTTTCATTTTCAGATATAATTCTGTATTCGATCTTGCTCTGTATTCTGATTCCTTGCTGCTTCTGGGTCCTAGTTTTTTTCTATTTGTTAAAGTTCTCCATGCAAAGTCAGTTCAAGAGTTGCTGTTACAGTACCCAAATATGCAAACATGTCTGCTTATTCTGCATGGGCATCTACATCTACATCTACATCATACTCCACAAGCCACCTAATGGTGTGTGGCGGAGGATACTTTTGGTACCACTATGTGATCCCTCCAACACTGTTCCACTCACAAATAGTGCGTGGGAAGAATGATTGTCGGTAAGCCTCTGTATTGGCTCTAATTTCTCAAATTTTCTCCTCGTGGTCAATACACGAGATGTGTGTGGGGGAAGTAATATGTTGTTTGACTCCTCTCGAAAAGTGCTGTCCTGAAATTTCAATAGTATATCTCTCTGTGATGCACAACGTTCTCTTGTAACGTCTGTCGGTGGAGTTCGTTTAGCATCTCCATAACACACTCTCGCCAGCTAAATGAGCACATGACGAAACACGCCACTCTTTGTTGGATCTTCTCTATCTCCTCTATCAGCCCTACCTGATAGGGATCCCAGATAGATGGAAAAATACTCAAGAATCAGGCGAAAAAGTGCCTCATAAGCAATTTCCTTTGTGGATGAGTTACATTTCCTTAAGATTCTTCTGATGAATCTGAGTCTTGTCTACTTTTCCCACTATATGTTTTATATGGTCATTCCACTTAAGTCACTCTGGATAGTTACGCCTAGATTTTTTATGGCAGATGCTGTCTCCTGCTGTTTGTCATCAATAGTGTAGCTGTACATTAGTGGATTTCTTTTCCTATGTATGCGCAATATGTTACATTTAATTACGTTCAGGGTCAACTGCCAGAGTCTGCACCATTTATCAATTCTCTGCAGGTCATTCTGCAAATTCTTACTATCTCCTGGCGTTGCTACTTTGATATAAACTACTGCATCATCTGTGACTAGCCTTAAATAGCATGTTCATCTTCACTGACAGAATGGACTTGCTGAATCAAACAATGCTCGAGTACAACACACATACGGTCTCATGAGTGCTCACTGATCAGCCCACGACTGT
Source organism: Schistocerca nitens (assembly GCF_023898315.1). NCBI lineage: Eukaryota > Metazoa > Arthropoda > Insecta > Orthoptera > Acrididae > Schistocerca > Schistocerca nitens. The sequence goes on from NC_064614.1 coordinate 826,536,905, forward strand.
ACACTGGATACCTCGCAGCTGTTGCCTCGGCGCAACTTCGTGCTCCTGCCATCTCTTGGAGAACTCTTATACCTCTTGTAGTATTTATCAGGCATCTGTCCCACCACAGTCCTGCACAGCATTTCACCTAAGTAATATGCACACTTGTCTTCATATTCATTCCTTCAATCCGCTCCAGTTCTGTAATGATCAAAAATTGGACACATGTACATAGGACCTCTTGGTTTATATTCATGTATACAATTACCTCACAAATTGTGCAAATACTCAAGAATCACCCTGTATAAAAGGAAGTAAGTTTCTAGACTATTGTAGCTAAACTCTTCGCCATCAACAATAACCTAATTACAGACAGAGCATTACTTCAGTTAGGGCAAGGACACTGAAGGAAACTTGATGTGTCCTCAAAGGAGCCATCCTAGTGTTCACCTTAATTTTGGAAATCTGTGGAAAACTTTATGTAAGATTAAACCTTAGTGTCTGAAAGTGAGCACTTTATGTCAAGTGAAAAAAATTTACGAACTATATGCTAATAATATTATTGCATTTGAAGTGTGCAGAACATAGCACTGGACAAAATATTATACACTCCTGGAAATTGAAATAAGAACACCGTGAATTCATTGTCCCAGGAAGGGGAAACTTTATTGACACATTCCTGGGGTCAGATACATCACATGATCACACTGACAGAACCACAGGCACATACACACAGGCAACAGAGCATGCACAATGTCGGCACTAGTACAGTGTATATCCATCTTTCGCAGCAATGCAGGCTGCTATTCTCCCATGGAGACGATCGTAGAGATGCTGGATGTAGTCCTGTGGAACGGCTTGCCATGCCAATTCCACCTGGCGCCTCAGTTGGACCAGCGTTCGTGCTGGACGTGCAGACCGCGTGAGACGACGCTTAATCCAGTCCCAAACATGCTCAATGGGGGACAGATCCGGAGATCTTGCTGGCCAGGGTAGTTGACTTACACCTTCTAGAGCACGTTGGGTGGCACGGGATACATGCGGACGTGCATTGTCCTGTTGGAACAGCAAGTTCCCTTGCCGGTCTAGGAATGGTAGAACGATGGGTTCGATGACGGTTTGGATGTACCGTGCACTATTCAGTGTCCCCTCGACGATCACCAGTGGTGTACGGCCAGTGTAGGAGATCGCTCCCCACACCATGATGCCGGGTGTTGGCCCTGTGTGCCTCGGTCGTATGCAGTCCTGATTGTGGCGCTCACCTGCACGGCGCCAAACACGCATACGACCATCATTGGCACCAAGGCAGAAGCGACACTCATCGCTGAAGACGACACGTCTCCATTCGTCCCTCCATTCACACCTGTCGCGACACCACTGGAGGCGGGCTGCACGATGTTGGGGCATGAGCGAAAGACGGCCTAACGGTGTGCGGGACCATGGCCCAGCTTCATGGAGACGGTTGCGAATGGTCCTCGCCGATACCCCAGGAGCAACAGTGTCCCTAATTTGCTGGGAAGTGGCGGTGCGGTCCCCTACGGCACTGCGTAGGATCCTACGGTCTTGGCGTGCATCCGTGCGTCGCTGCGGTCCGGTCCCAGGTCGACGGGCACGTGCACCTTCCGCCGACCACTGGCGACAACATCGATGTACTGTGGAGACCTCACGCCCCACTTGTTGAGCAATTCGGCGGTACGTCCACCCGGCCTCCCACGTGCCCACTATACGCCCTCGCTCAAAGTCCGTCAACTGCACATACGGTTCACGTCCACGCTGTCGCGGCATGCTACCAGTGTTAAAGACTGCGATGGAGCTCCGTATGCCACGGCAAACTGGCTGACACTGACGGCGGCGGTGCACAAATGCTGCGCAGCTAGCGCCATTCGACGGCCAACACCGCGGTTCCTGGTGTGTCCGCTGTGCCGTGCGTGTGATCATTGCTTGTACAGCCCTCTCGCAGTGTCCGGAGCAAGTATGGTGGGTCTGACACACCGGTGTCAATGTGTTCTTTTTTCCATTTCCAGGAGTGTATAAAACCCCCCAACCCCTTAAGAGTCCACTGTCACTTTGGAGCATTGTAGACAGTCTTCCGCACTGCTGTTAGTCATGGCAGTGAAGTGGTGTTTGTGTACTAGTTGGTCACATCAAATCAGCACAGTAAGATATGGCAGAATGAAGCTGTCGTTTTGGTGCAGGTCTTAACAGTGCCAGCAACCTTCTTCGATGGGGAGCGAATAACTATTTCAGTTGGGATTAATAATTTTCTACTGCACGTTTAAATGAATGCAAGCTCTTGATAGCACATGACAAAGGTAAGACCTTTAGTGGATACATATTCAATTATGTAATGCTATTGCATGGCCCCTGCATGGAGCTGAGCATTTGTGACGTGCGGCTGACAAGCCGACTGATGTGGCATCACATGTTCATTCCAAGGCCCATATTTCTCATTTGCCCCCTGGACGTGCCACATCTTGAAGGAAGTTGTAAGATTCATTGGTGAATCAACACATTGTCCAGCATGTCTCAAGGAAATGTTATACTTGCAGCCATGTGAAGTGGTCCAAAACCGCTACAAAAAGATCCCAGGTGACAGGGACCAGTGTGTGTCAAATTGTCAGTAAGAACCATTTCAAACCCAACACACACTGCTGCACTCGGTGATTGCACGTCCATCTCAACCAGTTTCTAAGTGAACACTGCAAAAGGAACTGCATGCAGTGGACAATTGGTGGCAGGTACCTCGCAAAAGGCCATTGCTAACAGAAGCACAGAAAGATGCAAATGATGCAAAGCACTGACAGCCAAGTGAAACATTTAACTTACGGAGAGTGGAGGATGTGGTTCAGGCCCGAGGTGTTTGTTTGGGCTGTGTACGTCATACCATGACTTAGAATCATTTGTTCGGGTTACTGTGTACATGAACCAGTATGTTTATTTCAGTATTCTTAGTGGCCCAGTGTTACCATTCTTTCTATTTTTCCATGATGAATAAGCTTGCAAAATAACAGCTACTTTCAAAGGGCTGCAGGCCTACATTTCCAGTTTAACATACACTTGGGCACCCTAATAAGCCTTAGTTGTTGAGAATTATTTTGAACTGCGAGTGAAAAGTAGCAATCGATATCCATGCAATTATTAGTTCTGTGGTGTCATTAGGTCATATCGACCACGATTAACACCATCTTTGGACTCTTATTGCTCTGCCGAGCCTCCATGTTAGTTTTTAGTTCTGTTCTGTATCTCAAGCTGTGTACACGTTTATGACTAACTACAAAATATATCTCTATGTGGAATTTAATGGGGATAGTTACTGCATTTGACAGATAATTGTATCCCATTCCCATAGTTCCATGGGATCTAATGATAAAATAGTAGCTGCATCTGAACATGGGATCCCTGAAGAAATTTATGGACACTGTCTGAGTTGAGCTCGGGGCGTATAGAGGTAGTGTCACACAGTAGAACTGTGATGCATCCTGCAGGTAACTACTTTTTTTTTGGCTGAATAGAAGGAAAATGCTCTGTGAGGGCTGTGCATGCTTTTGAAAATAGAACTTGAGAACGACGACAAAAATTATGTGGTTTAAAGGAAATTAGCTTGGTAATTGAGCAGATGAATGTTGGACATTTTCAAAAAAAGGCCAAAACAACAGAAGACAATAAGTGACATTTAGAAGATTGGTGAGATACACATCAAATGATAAGAAGAAAAACTAAAGTATTGTACAAGAATCAAAAATATTTAAATGAATGAGGCAAAAATGAATAAGACCAGAATAAAAAGATATTATGGAGTAAAAACAAACATGACAGTAAGGAAAATATTCAAAGTTTCAGTACTTCAAGAGTAACAGAGACCACTCACCAAATAGCACAATACATCATTGCGTGCTCAGCCAGCATGATTTAGTGCCACAGGCAACTGTGTGCATGACTCTCTCGAAAAAAGATCTAGTCTGAAAACTAGCAAGTTTTGCGTATGCTTATCAATGACTCAACATTTCTGTTATTCGTTGAGTGGTCTCCTTTACTCCTAAAGTATTTAAATTCTTCCAGAATGTTCGTTATTGTGTTGTTCAACGTTTAACTTTCTTTCAAGGTCATTAAAGATGGTAGGTGTGGAAGAACTTAGAATATGAATTAACTAACAAGGGAACCTCCCCATTGCACCCCCCTCAGATTTAGTTATAAGTTGGCACAGTGGATAGGCCTTGAAAAACTGAACACAGATCAATTGAGAAAACAGGAAGAAGTTTTGTGGAACTGTGAAAAAATATGCAAAATATACAAACTGAGTAGTTCATGGGAAGATAGGCAACATCAAGGACACTAGGAACACAGGAGCGCCGTGGTCTCGTGAGCAGCTGCGGAACGAGAGGTCCTTGGTTCAAATCTTCCATCGAGTGAAAATTTTAATTTTATGTGACAAACTCTTACGTTTTCATCACTTTTTTGGGAGTGATTATCACATCCACAAGAAAACCTAAATCGGGCAAGTTAGAAGAATCTTTTTACTCATTCGCCAAGTGTGCAAGTTGGGTGGGTCGACAACATATTCCTGTCATGTGACGCACATGCCGTTACCAGTGTCGTATAGAATATATCAGATGTGTTTTCCTGTGGAGGAATCGGTTGACCTATGACCTTGCGATCAAATGTTTTCGGTTCCCATTGGAGAGGCACGTCCTTTCGTCTACTAATCGCACGGTTTTGCGATGCGGTCGCGAAACAGACACTAAACTTATTACAGTGAACAGAGATGTCAATGAACGAACGGACAGATAATAACTATGCAAAAATAAAGTAAAATTCTCACCAGAGGGAAGACTTGAACCAAGGACCTCTCGTTCTGCAGCTGCTCACGCTACCACGAGACCACGGCGCTCCTTAGTTCACGTTGTCCATGATGTTGCCTATGTGGCCCATGGACTACTCAGTTTGTATATTTTGCTTATTTTTTCACAGTTCCACGCAACTTCTTCCTGTTTTCTCAACTGATCTGTTTTCAGTTTATCAAGGCCTATCCACTGTGCCAACTTATAACTAAATCTGAAGGGGGTGCGATGGGGAGGTTCCCTTGTAAGTACTATCCCCATGGTGAAGCAAAATAAACTACTCCCCCCCCCCCCCCCCCCCCCCCCGCAGAATTATAGGCAAGGCAGTCTGTACAAACTGGTAGCACTGCTGACTGCGACAGTTTGTAGAGGAAAAGTTCTATTTTGTTTGAGCAATCCTATGCTGTATGTGCAAGTGATCTAGAGGTAAGTGTCGTGAGCATAAAGACAAGTGCAGCATTCAAGGATACTCATCTCATAATTTTTAATTATATTAAAATGTGTGTAAAATTTATGTAAGCAAAATCACTTTATGCCAATGACAGCATTTTTGGCCAAAAATATTACAATAGTGTGCTTCATTGCCACCCACTAGGAGACTTGGTTTGAAGTAACTTTGTATTTTCGGAGCAGAGCCTAGGATTAACCCTATGAGGTACTGATTGATTTTTAACAGGGACGCTAAAACAGCTTAGGTCTGACCTGCCACTGCCCGCACCGAAACTAGGTTTATTGTGCGGTATCACTCCCTGTACATCTAGTAAAGCCAACCAGTGACTTTAAATAGTGCAAGGAGTCCCTCTACCAGTTTTTTGTTACACAATTTCTTCAGGTCTATTTGTCCCAAAGATTCTGGATCTTTTACTCTCCAATGCCATGCCTTCGAAGATTAGGTGTGATGCAGTTTCTTCACCCTCATCACAGATCCTACATTTAGGGTCCTCTTCTGTTATACCCATTGTGTGTAGGTGTGTTTTGAAATTCCCATGGCCGGTCATCAGTCCAGTCATGAGTTTGATCTTTTTCTGTTCAATCCCAGGATCACAGAGCTTCTTTTAAAACATGGTTTGGGCATCGTTACCTTACCATGTTTTTGTTTATGGACCTTTGTCCAATATCCTACATGCTGTTTGATAAGTCAGTTCCGTAGTTCTAATTTGATCATAGCCTTGGTGATTGTCAGGACAGGTTCTGGTCCAATAAATGGAGTTGTTGCTCCCATTCTAGCCAATCTATCGGCTTGTTCATTGCCACAGATCCCTGAGTGGCCAGAGACCCACACTAGGTTTACCCTATTGCTTCCCCCTAGCTCCACCAGAGCCCTCCCTGTGGCAAACTGCAACAATCTTAGATCTAGTTGCAAGAGCTTCCAATGATTTCAGGGCTGCCTGGCTGTCTGAATAGACGTAGATGCTACGGGCATTGTAGCACCTAGGCATATTCTCCTCCACACATGCCCTGATTGCAGTAATTTCAGCTTGGAATACAGAGGCCAGTTTTCCTAGTGAGATTATGCTCTCCACTCTTTCCTGAACCTTGTACACCCCTGCCCCAACGCCTTGGTCTGTTTTCGACCCATCAGTGAATCACACAATGTCCCCCATACAGTGTCAAACTGTTTTTCCCACTGCTCCCTACTTCCAATTATTATGTTGTAAGGCTTGTCAAAGCAGTTGGGAGTTTTTATATAGTCGGCAGGCATTTCCCCAGCCATTCCTATATTTACCTGACTCACTATGTTAGCGTGTGATTCTGGATATCCAAATGAGACCCAGTTTTTGCCAGTTTTAAGTCTGTGTGTCCCAGCTGCTGCCTCCATCTTGACCCAAAGGTGAAATGGAGGCATATCCAGCATGGCTTCCATTCCAGGGGTTGGTGTGCTGCTAATTCTGCCCGTTATGGCTAAGCAGGCCAATCTCTGCACCTTAGCAAGCTCCTTAGCAGTAACCCGCTGTTCTACCTTCTTCCACCACACTGCAGCCCCGTAGGAAATCCTAGTTCTAACCACTGTGGTGTATATCCAGTGCATACCCCTGGGGCTTAAGCCCCAGTTTTTGCCACAAGCCCTCCTAGTACTCACTAGAGTACTTTTTGCCTTGGAGCAGATGCTGTTAATGTGAGGGGCCCAAGTTAGCTTCTGATCCAAGGTTGCCCCTAGATATTTCACTATCCCCTTCACAGGTAGAGTTTCATCAAAGAGCTATAGATTCCAACTTCAGTGTTGAATATGTCTCTTCGTAAATGGCACCACAACAGTCTTCTTAGGATTAACTCTCAGAGCAGAGCCTGTTTAATGCACCATTTTTGCACAATGTCCAGTCCTCCTTGTGCCATATTCCTAACTGTGTCTGTGAATTTGCCAAGTTTTACTATGACAAGGTCATCTGCGTATCCTTGGCAGAAGCATTGTCTAGAACTTAGTTTCTCAATGAGTTCGTTCACCACTAGATTCCGCAATAGAGGAGACAAAACTCCTCCTTGTGGGCAGCCTCTGGTGGTCTTAATTACCATCTTTTCGTTCATCATGGTAGCCTCTACCTTTCTTCCACTAAGCATGGCCCTGGTCCACCTACATATAGTGGTCCTCAGGTCATGCACCTCTGCTGCCCTTACCATGGAATCAAAGGTCGTGTTACTAAAGGCCCCCCTCAATATCCAGGGAGATGCAGAGGGCTATTTCATGGAAGTGAAGTGCTTTTTCCACCTTCCCAATGAGTTGGCGGAGAGCTGTCTCACATGTTGGTTCGAGTATAGAGGGACCCTACTTAGCCTCCTCTCCCCAACATATACATTAACGAGTTTTTGCAATGTTTTGAGAATGGAGGAGGACAGACTGATTGGTCTCATATCTTTGGCCTTGGTATGATCAATTCTCTCTGGCTTTGGAATGAAGACAACCTTCACTGCCCTCCAAGCATTGGGAATGATTCCTACTGCTAGGCTAACCCTGAATAGCCTGCATAGGACTCTTATGAGCTTTCCTCCTGCCTGTTGTAGGAGAGCTGGAAAAATTCTATCTGGGCCAGGTGACTTGAACGGTTGGAATGTTCCCACCGTCCACTGGATTTTGTTGAAGTTCACACACTACTTGGCCGATTCCCAGTCCTCTCTTAGAGTGCCTGAGAACCATTGTCTCTCTGGGGTCACATACTGGTCTGTGTTGTCCAGCAGTGCATATTGAGGAAAGTGAGTTTTGAGGAGCAATTCCAGTGTCTCATATGCTGTCTTTGTACATTCCCCATCCTCCTTGCTCAACGTACCTCCTGGGTTGGTTGGTACTCTAGTGAGAATTTTGTGAAGTCTGGCTTGTGCAGCCATGCCCTCCACTTCCTCACAGAATGCCTTCCAGGGTGCCTTCTTTGCTTGTCTGATTGCAAGATTGTAATTGACAAGGGCCTCACGATATTTAGCCCATTGTCCTTTACGTCTCGCAATATTAAACAGTCTCCATACCCGTTTTCTTTGCATTTCCAGTTTGGTATTCCACCAAGGAACACTCCTATTTGTGCACTTCCTGGTGATTTTGCAGTTGTCCTGATATGAGGTCACTATGGCAGAGGCAACAACCCATTTCAACGGTGAATTTGATGTACATGTGGTCCGATGAGGATGGCTCCAATCTCGTTTGACATAGCTACTACCCATCGTCATGGAACCAAAGGTTATGCCAATTATTGCTTCCCTTCTGCTATTCCTGAATGTAGGTTCATTGCCCCTATTCAGGACCTCTAAGTTGTTAGCTAAAAGAAATTCAAGAAGGTACTCACCTCTACTGTCGGTGTCCTTGCTGCCCCACACTAGGTTGTGGGCATTGGCATCGCATCCCAGCATTAGTTGATCCCCTTGCCAATGGCAAGTCTCTACCAGTTTCCTCACCTCCAAAGGAGGAGAGCTGTATTCATAAGGAAGGTACGCTGAGGCCAAAATAATTTCCCTTGTGATACCTTCCTCACATTGCTGCATTTTAATGGTCACTAAGTCCCTAGAGCAGAAATCCATCATTGGGATGAAAAAAATGCCATTTCTTACATAGATGCATGTTCTGAAGTTTCTTACATTCCTAGTGTAGATCAGCTTATCTCCAGTGCCACCGAGCCCCGATTCACCCCCTTTGTATAAATGGCAGCAGAAGCCCCTTTACTGTGCTGCAGATTAATCTGCAGCACCTCCAGGCTCCATGATGCTGGCATCTTTGAGAACTCTGACAGTGACCTGCGAGAACCCTAAAAACAGTTTCAGGTCCTGCTCCCACATCGCCTTCAGGGTCTTCTCTCCAACCTCCACCACCAGGGTTCGTCCTTCCGGAGCAACCTTCTGGTTAATCACTCTCCTGTTGGGACTTTTGGGTTCTGGGCCCCTACTTTCTTGAACAGGGTCTTGGGAGAGGCTTCCTTAAGGATCTTAGGTACCCATAATGATATCTTTGCAGTCTTAAGAAGCTCTGCTGCCATCTTAACCAGCAGCTTCGCATCTTCCCACGGGGATATCATGGGCACATTGTCCTTGAGCCATTCCACCGTGTGCACCCTCTCACAGACAAAAATGAGTGCTCCACGATCTAGAGAGACCCTCCTGAAGTTGGGTCCTGGGCCAGCGTCCCCCCCAATCTTTTCAAAGAGGGCCATCTGTATCAGTTCCTCCTGCTGTGAGGTGATGACCACCAGTGGATTACCTTCCTGGATAACTGCCTTCCTAAAATCCGAGACTGCAGTACTATAGGTCTGTTTCCCTATTTCTTGCCTCAGTTTTTTTCTGAACTCACTTATTCAGGGAGGAGGGAGTCTTTGATTCCTCGCTTATCCGCGTACTACCTGTCTGCATGTCCCCTTCAACCTGAGGCAGTTTCTTCCTGGGAGGTCTTAGGTTCTAGTCCCTTTAATTCCCTCTACTTGTCTTTAGGAAGCCATTCTTTCCCTTCCTTTTTCCCCTGTTCCTTGAGTAGCTTCCTCCTCTGGGCCCCAGACAAGCCTTTGATATTAGTCTGGTCTAGCTTCTCAGTTACAGTTCCCACTTCTGGCTCAGGTCTAGATCCTGGTTCAGTAGTGGGAGTGTCTTCCATCGGTTCTGTCCCCGATGTTTGGGTATCTGAGATCTTCATTTGCCCCTCAGTTTGTTTTTCTTTATTTTCTATAATCGTGTCCATATTGGTCCCACGAGATTTGGGGATCTAGAAGGTCCACACCATGAATACCCTGCGCGGTGTAAGGCTAATTACTCAGGGAGGTCGCCCGGTATCCCTGGGTTTTCCACATCCCTCTAGGTGAATACTGGGCTGGTCCCTACTGTCTGCCTCAGTTACGTGACTCACAGACATTTGCAACACATCTGCAATTTTCCATGATTTACAGTGGACGCAGACAGATGGGGTACTCTGATTCCATCCCGGGGGGATACGGGGTGGCGGCAGGAAGGGCATCCGGCCACCCCTTCACATTAACATGCCAAATCCGGTTTAACCACGCCAGCCCCATGCAAAATGCGGGACAAAGGCGCAAGCGATAGATAGAAGCGATAGTCACCTGGTATCCCTGAGGCTCCGTTTGCGACACACCTTCCCATATGCCACACACCCCTCGCCACGGATCGCATCACAGACAAGGTCCATAGTGTCCTTTCCCCACTGCTTACGCCTTGTTAAACTATGGGGAAAATTTGTCACAACATGATTTGTTACCCACTTTGAACTGAGATTATGCCAAAAGTATTGCTTTCTGAACTTCACTTGCATTGTTTATGTGTTGAGCACAAAAAGTTGTACCACTATGCCCAGCAGCAATGGGCTAGCTCTTTTAGATAGGAACAGTGGCATGTCAAAATTGAAGATTTCTTCATGTCTTTCGGTCTCTGAAAATGTGGTCTTCACAAAAGTGACTCTAGTACCTCAACCAAATTACTAGTGAACCTGAAACTTTGCACAAGTTCTTGCAGGTCCCACAGGTACAGACTGTATGAATTTCATCAAAATTGAAGATGGTTGAGGTGGGAGCCCTAGGACACTTTGACATGACCTGCCACAATGGTGCATTCAGGATTTTGGGTTTGTGGATTTTGGGGAGCATGTAGAAGGTGGGTGTTCAGGCGTCATACGGGTGAGGAGGGAAACGAATTCATGGGAGAGGTTCTGGGAAGGACCTAAGGCTTTAAACCGGATTTTGAGGTTGTGTTGTACTTCTGGGCCAGAATCACTGTGGCAGAGTTTATGGGTGGAGTAGTCAGATAATTGTTGTGGGCCTTCTGCTATGTAATTATTGTGATTCATAGCAACAGCGGTGGAACCTTTGTTGCACGTAGGATAATTAGGTCAGGATTTGTTTTTATATTGTGTATGGCTACTCTTTCTTCTACTGAAAGGTTGGTGTTCTGAGGAAGGGACCTGGGGAGAGATGGCGAGGCTAAGTTGGAGGTAAAGATTTCCTGGAAGGTGATCAGTGGGTGGTTGGGTGGGAGGAGGGGAGACACACCGGTGTCTATGTGTTCTTTTTTCCATTTCCAGGAGTGTATTTGTGCGCACAGAGCATTAAAATGGCTGATACTCGTCAGTGTTCTCGAGAGTTTGTAAGTGAATTCATTGAAATATACAGAAACCACCCATGTTTGTGGAAGATTAAAAGTAAAGAATATAGTGACCGAGACAAAAAGATAGCACCATACAATGCTCTAATTGAAAAATTGCGGGCAGTTGACGCCTCGGCAAGCAGAGAAACGGTAATAAAAAAAATAATTTCGTTGGGAACTGGCGAAATTATTTGCGGATGGATGTTGAAACTTTTAATTATCTCTTAAAGCTTGTAACCCCTCATATTATGAGAAAAAATACTTGTATGAGAAGGGCAATTTCTCCTCGTGAACGGCTGGCGGTAACATTAAGATTCCTAGCAACAGGAAGGAGCTACAAGGATTTGGAATTTTCATCTGCAATATCGAAACAAGCATTGAGTGAAATAATACCCAACAGATGTGAAGCTATTTACGCTTTCCTGAAGGATGAGTTCATGAAGGCAAGTCAAGTAAATTAAGCCTGTCAGCGAATTGTTTACCGAAAAGAGTAATCCAAAGTTCAGAAATCTAGATCTGGTGTAGGAGTAGATCAAGTATACCAGACAACGTTATGGTATTTTGATCTGCTTGTCTTTCTTAGTGATCAAGAAACGCCAAGACCAAGCAGAAGTACAATTGAAGAAGAAATTGGAGTGTCAATGTGCGAGAAAATGGAACACGAGGTAATGTAAAACAAAAGTGGTTCGCCCTGCAACTCTCGCAGTAAATTTACGTGACAAAACTGCTTTCGCTTTAGCAGCCACTGTATACACCATTTTGACCGCTTTCTCTGTTTCCTGCGGTTGGTCTGAATGTTTTTTGCAACACAAGTTGCGAACACAGACCACAACAGAACTTCCTCCATTTCTATATTTTAAAATAACTGAATTAAATTTTGACGTTTATGGGGAGCATAGTCGCTTGCCACTGATATTTCATTTCTACACCGACAGATGGCGGGCGAGTAGTAGATTGGGGTTTGTGTCGTGTGAACACACCACATTTGCAGCGATCTTTTGCATGTACAGAAATCTGCGCCGATGTCTGCGCAGACAGATCGTTGCGTGTAGACCGGACTTTAGTTGATGTACAACATGAAGGCAAAATTAAATCGACCTAGATGGTTTAATATTTCCAGCAATTACTTCGAACTTCAGTTTCTCAGTTTAACGTTTCTGCCCATATGAATTATTTACAATTCATTGGCTTTTATAAAAATACGAAACACTTTAATTTCTCCCTATTTCACGTTTTTATCTACATGATTTATGCACGATTAATCGGACTAAAAAATGCCTAGACACTTCCGTTATGGTTACGATTCCTTCATTCAGATATTCGTTGTGTTCATGAAACACACAATAACATCTCACATTCTTTGGATTGAAACTTAATAATTAATTATTTCATGTTTCTATCCACAGGATTTAGACACGATTCATCGGATTCTTAAAAAAATTTCAGGCTAGAAAAATAACAAGACACTTTCGTTATGGTTATGATTCTTTCATTCAGATATTCGTTAAGTACATGAAACACACAATAATAACCCACATTCTTTGGATTGCAGCTTAATAATTAATTACTTCACGTTTCTATCCACACGATTTATGCACGATTCATCGGATTGTTAAAAAAAAATTACTAAAAGCTTTTTTTTACTTTCATTATGGTTCCTTTTGAGGGAATATGGTATAGTTGTAGGTAAACAACTAGAATTCTCTCATATACAGAGCTATTCTCACTTAGCTTCTACACAGATACAAGTCCGGAGGCTACTACCGTTCGCGTCCAAAATCCTGCCCCAAAGCCCTCTCCTCAAAGATAGCCCACTTGCGCACAGAACAAATATCGATATTTATGGCGCTCTACGCCACATAGCCCCCCCCCCTCCCAGTATGGAGTACGTCCCTGTGAATGGGGGGGGGGGGGTTAGAAGTTAGGAAGGTAACGCACAGTTCTTCTGCGTCAGGCGGAAGCGGTCGACTGGTAGGAGACCGGGGGGTGAAACCCGGTACGTCGACGGTGAAGTCAGCCAGCAACTGAAGACGACGTCCCGTCCTGGAGTGGAGGTGTAGCACTTCGTCAGCCGGCAGACGGAGAATCACCTTGCCAGAAGGCCTAACAAAGGCACGCAAATTGCCACACGCAGCACTTCTGCTCAATTTAAAGCGGCGCACCACACGAGATTCTGCACTTCCTCCCTCAGTATTGTCACACGCGAGTACCACACACACCGTATTGCCATCTATGACAACAGATAATTTATGTATGTCATCAGGGTGCACATGTGTTGTGAATTCTTGGATGGCACCTGTACGAGCAATGGTAGGGAGGCAGGGATGTGTGGGAAAGCCATGGCATGGGGAAGCATCTGCTAAGAGTGGGGTGGCAGGTGCACTGGACTGCACAGGAGACAACCTTCGGGCGATCAGCTGACAGATGAGGGAGCGTGACCGAAGGCAACGAGGAGCCAGCTTGGATTGAATGGCGTGACAAAGAGCTGTCACACGAAGATGGTAACACAATGGTAGAATCCGAGTGGTTGGCAGTTCGACTGTGAGGGCTGTGAGGAGTGAAGCCCCGAAAAGATTGGCCACTCGAATTAGATGAACGCGGAGAAGGAGCAGTGCTCGGCAGAGAAGCACGCTGTGGAAAATCAATACCCAAATGCATGGTGTGGGAAGATGGATGGCTGCTCGAAGCAGGAGTGGGAGAAATAGGGGCAGAATCAGGGAGGTTCACCTGAGGTTCAATGAAAGCTGGTTTCACTCGGTTGAGTGAGACCGTGGTTACAGAGTCTTTTATGAGGAGATCCATGTTATTCTCAGGGCGTTTGACGACCTTGTAAGGACCTGTGTAGGGCGACTGAAGCGGGGCTTTGACTGAGTCGCCTCTGAGAAACACGTACTCACAAGAGTCTAGCGTGTGCGGTACGTACACGCGAGGAGGTGTATGAGCAGCCGGAGGTGGCGGCTGAATTTTGCTGCAGGCAAGCGCACCCGCTCAAGAAGTGAAGGGAGTTCAGAGGGCCGTGGAAGTGGGGTCGGAGTGACTAATTCTCCAGGCAAAACCAGAGGTTGGCCATACACAAACTCGGCTACGGAACGCTTGAGGTCTTCCTTGAAAGTCGCACGAAGGCCAAGGAGCACGAAGGGCAGTGCCTCTGTCCATAGTGAGTCACGGCAACGCAGGGCAGACTTTAAGGTGCGATGCCATCCCTCGACAAGCCCATTGCTTTGGGGGTGGTATGCAGAAGTATGAATTTTAACAATACCACACATTTTACATAAGTCAGAGAAAACTGAAGACCCGAATTGTCGCCCCTGGTCAGTGGTGAGGTGAACAGGTGAGCCAAATCTAGAGATCCACGAATCTAAGAATGCTCGACTTACTGTCTCGGAGGTAATGTTCAGAATAGGCACAGCCTCAGCCCACCGAGTCATCCTGTCAATAGCTGTAAACAAGTAACGGAAACCCTCGGAGGGGGGCAAAGGGCCTACAAGGTCGACATGAACATGGTGAAACCGGCCTGGCGGTTGGGCAAAACAGCCAAGGGGTGGAGAAGTGTGCCTGGAAACTTTGTTCTGTTGACACACCATGCATGCTCTTGCCCAAGACTGACAGTCACGGCGCATGTGGGCTATCTTTGAGGAAAGGGCTTTGGGGCAGGATGTTGGATGCGAACGGCAGTTAGCCTCCGGACTTGTATCTGTGTAGAAGCTAAGTGAGAATAAATCTGTGTATGAGAGAATTCTAGTTGTTTACCTACAACTATACCATATTCCCTCACTGGTGGTGGGGCTGGTTGTAGATGTCGGAGTAATTACTGTCCAGCACAGAATTGTTGACCTGATTAGAAGCAACACAAGGATCCCACACACGTCCACTAGGATGCACACTCGGTGTGATATTTGCTGTTTGGCGAGCATTGAACACCTGTTGGCTAGCCGGCGCGGAAGGATACACACGTGGCGGGAGCTGATTCGAGTTTGAATTTACTACTGGATTTTCCAAAGTAGCAAAACCTCGCTCGACGCCACGAACTGTATTGAATTGTGTGTTCGACACAGGAGTAGGAATGTTCCGAACAACACTCTGTGGAGAACACGTGGGAAGGTCTAGGCTAACAAAGCTAGAGTCCACGACCGTTGGCGGTTGGAAGAAACTGGCGGCACTCGATGAATTCCACTGCATGTTCTGGCTGAAGGATTCCGAAGATTCTAGCAGCATGTCCACTACGACGGCAGGAGTGCTGGAGAGATGTTGCTGGAATCCGGGCGGCGGTGAATGCTGAAAGGCCATTGTCTGGAGCTGAACAAAGGCCCTCGTGATCACGGAGAAACCCGACGGGGTAGGCGCGTAAATAACCTTTGGGCGGTAACTCGGACGCGTATTACACAAAAACGGGGTCACCAGTGAGGGAATGTGGTATAGTTGTAGGTAAACAACTAGAATTCTCTCATATACAGATTTATTCTCACTTAGCTTCTACACAGATACAAGTCCGGAGGCTAACGCCATTCGCGTCCAATGTCCTGCCCCAAAGCCCTCTCCTCAAAGATAGCCCACTTGTACACAGAACAAATATCGATATTTATGGCGCTCTACGCCACACTTTGTTCGGACATTCATTATGTTCGTGAAACACACAGTACCATCCCAAATTGTTGGGATTACAGCTTAAAAATTAATTCAACTTGGATGAGCGTAACAGATAACTCCAGTCACTTCGTTTGTACACATGTATTTACAATTTACATTTAGCTTTGACATCGGTACAACCGCAAAGATCGATTTATGCACTCATGTAGTCGATTTAGGTTATTTACGACACGATGACGTACTGTTACGTCACTATGACGTAGGGTTCTCCTCACCTAGTGTGAGATAAACGCTACTCAAGATTGAACAGCCAGTGTTGCCCACTCTAAAAAATCCGAGTCGCTAGATTCAATATCAAAAGTCGCTAAAACTGTTTTAATCGGGTTGTACTGAAAATTTCGTGCTATGAATGGTGCAATAAGCCAGTTGGGGGGGGGGGGGTAATAAAGTATTAATAAAATTTTTCTCATACGTAATTGCTATATTGTCTTAATTAAATGACGCATCGCTTGCAACAACATACATATAAAATACGCTAACGTTTAATTAAACATGTTATCATAATTGACGCAACACATAAATTGTTGTAATTTCTTAGACTTTCCCGGCGATTTGATGACATCTCGTGAAAATCGGGTTTTCTGCCGGATATCAGCGTCTTCCAAACACGATATTTCGACGTCATTACTTGACGTCTTCATCAGGTGTTCCCTGAGACTGGCTGCTTGCTGGACCGGGTCGCATATTTATACCTGCCTGGTGCCTGGTGTTCTGTTTGCCGTTCCCTAGTCGGTCCGCGCCCGCGAGTCGCGCTATCCTGCCGCTCTACGTGTTCCCTATTCCGTCCGCGCCCACTCCGGCCGCCTCCAACTGCGGTGGTGGCCTCCTGGTGTTCCCATCTAGGTCCGCGCCCGCGAGTGGCGCTCCCCTGCCGCTCTGGATGTTCCCCATTCCGTATGTGAGCTATTCATCGTCGTCACTCAGACGATTGAATAACTCTTCTGTTCCATGCTCTGACAGAACTGTACTTGATGTAGAGGGTTGAACGTCGCTCAAAAGATGATGTTGCAGTTCGATTGGTTTTGTCGCAAAACAGTAACTTTTGTTCGTTCCAATAAGCTCCAATACTTCTGACGGTATGTCAAAAGATGCACAATCTTTATTTTGTTTCTTCAGCTGGTCTCTCAATATGATCAAAGCATTGATTGTCTTTAACGATAATCTGTTATGTTGTTTAGTTTTTATAATGTTCATAGAACTGAATATTCTTTCCACTTCTGCATTTGAATGCGTTAGGCATAGAACAGTCATTGGTAGCTGTGAAATCAAAGAAAAAGGATTCTCTCCTGCGGCATTTTTGTACTGCAAAACCTCACTCAAAAATCGAACAGTGTTATGGTGTTATTCCACCTAATGAAGTTGATATTATGCCATTCTTCCAGCATACCGTCTATGAAATCGCCATTATAATCCAATTCTTTGGCTATATTCTCTACAGCATTATTTTTATTCACTTTTAGTGTTTCTTCAACATTCAGCATTGACTTTTTTTTCAGGATCGTAGCATTACTTGGCAGTTTGGTTGGGTTGTTTTGGGGAAGGAGACCAGACAGCGTGGTCATCAGTCTCATCGGATTAGGGAAGGACGGGGAAGGAAGTCGGCCGTGCCCTTTGAAAGGAACCATCCTGGCATTTTCCTGGAGCGATTTAGGGAAATCACGGAAAACCTAAATCAGGATGGCCGTACTTGGCAGTCTTTGTTGAATTTCTTTTATGAGTTTCAAACTAAACTGAATGCATCTCTTCTTCAAATAAACCTTATTTTCTTTAAACAAACTTGACTCATACAATTTCTGTTCAAACATAAAGCCAAGGTTCGGATTTGCGCACATACATTCGCTTGGAACTGGTGTTGTCAACAAATCAACAGCTGGAATAATTATGTTTTGTCCAAGTGACTGCATGAGAAATACAAGTGTATCTATTAATTTAGTGGGGTCATTGTCTTCTCCTTCAAAAGCTTTTATTGCTATTTGTATGTCTTTTGAAGCATGTTTGAGGTAAAACATGTAAAGATGATTTGAGTTATCAAAATACATCTTGTACAAAAGATCGGCAATGTAACAATTGTCCTGAACCATGGCAAGTGAAAAATGTAGCTTTAGTTCTTCCCACTGCTCCAGAATTCTTCGTATTGCTGGTTCTGTTGAAAGCCACCATGTTGCACAGACCTTCAAAATTTTTAGTGGCTGTTTTCCATAATTTATTGTCTCGTAAACCTTTTTATATTCCTATTGTCTTTTGGGTGAAATGGAGAACCAATTGTAGGTTTCCCGTACAAGAAACTCTATGTTTCTAGGTATGGTATTCACTGAGGCGTGCGAAACTGCAAGCTGAAGAGAGTGACAAATACAACGGATCAATACCAAATGCTTCAAACCATATTCTCTCTTGAGTTGTTCGAAAAGCCCATTGTTTATTCCAACAATTGCAGAAGCATTATCTGTGCCAATTCCTACCATATTAGCGATTGAAAATTTGAGATCTTTCAACGAATTCACAAGAACAGCAGCAAGATTTCTTGCATCTGCAGTTTCTACTACAGCGAGTTTGAGAAATGTTGATCTAAAGGTTTGGTCGTTTACACTATAGTACGGTATAATGATAACTAGCAGTATAGATATTGATACATCAGTGGATTCATCTATTAGTACACTGTATTTTTGGTTACCTATATCTTCAACCAATGATTGTGTAAAATATGGAGCCAAAACTTCAGTTATAATGTTAGTGCACTTTGTACGATGTAATTGCATGTTTTTAGCGCCCTCATCACCGGATAACACCTTCTTGAACAGTATTCCTAAATGATCTACAGCTAAAATAGAACAATGTTCAGCAATAAATAAAGAAAGGGCGCCTTCCGCTCTGTTTGCTATTCTAACTGTAGTTTTCAGAACAATTTTCACAGGCAAAGTGGTTTGTGGTGTTTTAAATCAATTTTTTGTTTATGCTTAATAGTTTTCGAATGCTTTCTAATATCACACAATTTAGCATAAAACTCTGTTGCACATACTTGACATCTTGCCTTGGATAAGTCTCCAACGACTGGTTTCAGCCACCCGTTGAATTCAGGTTCTGCTTCCCATGCATCTCGATATTTTTGAGTGTACTGCTTCTTCTTCTGTGGTAAATCCATTATGTAAGCCACCACAACATAAGTTTCACCAATTTATAATCACTGAAAATACATTAAAACTCAGGCGAACTAGAGGCCATGAAACAATCTACTCATTCGGTAACTCGATATCAGTCTTATTGTTCATTGTTTAAAACATAATAATGTCTGAGATACCCCCACCGAATTGTTCTTGCGTTACCACTGTGCATGTGGTAATAATTTGACTGCGAGTTAACATTTCGAAAAATTAGAGGTTGCTGGACAGAAATGTATTTTATTATATTTAATAATACGTATGTTTTTTGTCAATTCGAAAAATGAATGGATTTCAAAAGTTGAAGAATTATAGATCAATACGCTACTGATAACAGGCTAGTGGGTAATGAATAATGAATTGTTCTATAGTCAAGGTTTTCTTACTCTGTAGGCAATTCCCACATTCAGGTTTACTAAATGCTGAACAATGCTACATGATCTGCTAAGAACTTAATTTAACTTA
Source organism: Schistocerca nitens (assembly GCF_023898315.1). NCBI lineage: Eukaryota > Metazoa > Arthropoda > Insecta > Orthoptera > Acrididae > Schistocerca > Schistocerca nitens. Next base: position 826,556,544 of record NC_064614.1, read on the forward strand.
GTAAATCTAGAACAAAGTCAGTGTAGAACCCATCCTCTAGTTAAAATCTTAATGTTGTTAATGAAACTACTGGCCCAAAATAGTTCTGATTTGTACTTCAAAAGTCGTCAGTATTCCAAAAGTCGCTAGATAAGTCGCTAAATAATTTTTGTCGCTAAAAAGGTTTTTTTTTGTCGCTAAGATGAAGGCAAAAGTCACCATTTCTAACGACAAAGTCGCTAAATTGGCAACACTGTGAACAGCATCTGGTTGAAAGTGATGTTCAACTGACAAACGTTGTTTGAACGTGTACAGGCTTGCTTGATAACTCCGTGGCTTGATAAGAGCAATTTTGTCGAAACACGTTTGATTGTTTACAGGGGCCTTATAAGATTTTACTTTTATCTACATCAAATGTATTCACAGTTGTGAATAGGGATGGCCATTAGCTGTATAATGGAATGACGACAATGAAAGTTTGTGCTAAACTAGGACTAGAAGCTGGGTTTCCCACTTATCGCAAGCGGTTGCCATACGCTGCGTTCACGGTGGTCCGACAATGGTTGTCAGACACCCTCGCCAGAGGTCGCCTGAGAACATTGACCGACAGTGTGGTCATAGTGTATCTGATTTCTGTCGCCAGTTTTTGGAATAGTCAAGGAACTTAGGTTAGGTTAGAATATATTCTATGTATGAAATATGTTAGACTGTAACCTATTAAGGTGGGGTTAATACCACGACGTCTCTGTGCTTGGATCAGCAAGCTTGGATACGAGCGCTGTGTAGAGGCTTCTGCTGTTACAGAGACGCCAAATGCATATCAGTGAGCTTTCCTGTCTTGTAAAGAATGTGGTGTGAGTACTATACACTCTGTCCTCAGTTATTGGGGAATAACTAGACAAGTTTTATGAATATATGAGATGATGGGAGAAATATTCTGTTACATAATCGAGATAATTAGAGTGACCTTGAAATGCAAGTTATAAACACTGTTTTGCTGTATTTATTTGAAGATGTACAGACATACGTCAGTTAACCTTCATTGACTGTCATTTAGCACATGAGTGTTAGCCAAGCATAAAACATAGCATAATATATTCTGAAAAACAAAAGCACTTCAAAGGGGAAATACATACTGCGTACACTACACTGGCGAAAAACTTCATATGAACAGAATCACTACCCTATTGGCATAAAATGCCAGTAAGCAGTGTTAAGATACTTAAATTTATATCAATAGTTTTTTTGTTCATTCCGTGATGTTATAATTACTCAGCGATTATTATGTGCTCTAAGGTGTCTAGTAGTTGTTATGCATGTACCTAATTATTTAATAAAATGTTGTTTCAGAAAGCTTTCACATTTATATTAAAAAATGCTCAACAAAAGGTTATGGGCCCAGGCACAGGTGTAAAAGCTAGGTTTTATAAATGTTAAAATTGAAGTCCCACATGGATATCCAGAGACGATTCAGGAATTATGTGTGTATCAATCACCCATATTTTGCCAAATGATCATACTTGCATGCAGAATGATGATCTTTTTTCTCGCATTCAAAGCTAAAAATGAGTGGTACAGCCTCAACTGGACTTCCAGTGGTGGAAAAGGTGATTGAGTGTGAAAATTATTCGATGTGGAACTTTGGGGATTATTGAAGAAAGGAATAAAACCTGTCGCCTTTTACCTATGAAGTCAGAAGTTACAGGAGATGATCTATCACACACATTTTATAGCAAAGACGAATGTTGAGAAAGAAAGGAATGTGGACAGAGAGAACAGATGGTAACATATGTCACATACACTCATATTTCGCACATAATGTTACGTATATTACTTCTTTGAGTCCTAGCATCGTATTCTTCAGATGATGCATGTAGCTCAACTAAAGAATGTGGTACTACTACAAAAAAAAAAGGAAAAAATGACAGAAGTAACGTTAACATGGAGAATCTCAGTTGACATATATGTGCTGTATCTGGAACTTCAGTTGTGTATACATTAACTGCAGGATGGAATACAGATTTAATGTATGTTAAATATCCAGCAACTAGTACCCTATTCTTCAGTTGATGTACATAAGTCATCCGAAATACGAATTTTACATGTGTTGCTTTGTTCACGTCTGATACTACTAGCATCCTGTTCTTCAGTTGATGCTAGTACCTATACAGGTCCAGTGAAAAATGGGATACTAATGTTAGTGAAGACGAAAAATTCTGTGTACTTAACGTTGCCATCCTGTACCTCATTTGAACCATGCTAAAGTGAAAAAAAGTGATATGTATATAGGTCAACTGAAGTACAGGGACACAATTTTTCCCCCACCTTCAATACTAATAGTATCGACTGAAGATTAGCTTAGTATCACTTAGCGAAGGTGAAGGAAACTTCAATAGTACTTCAATTACTTATGCAGGTCAACTGAAGAAAAGCATACTAGTGTCAGTGAAGCAAAAAAACTCGAAATACGTAAAATTTGTATCCTGTACTTCAGTTGACCTATATAGGTCAACTGAAGAATAGGATACTACCTTTGTAATTCAACTAAGGTTCAGGATAACAATGTCACGCATGTCGCTTTTTTCGTCTTTGCTTGTGCTAGTATCATAGTCTTCTATATAAGTCAAGTGAAGTGTAGGATGCATATTTTTCATATGGTGGTCTTTCTGCCTTCGATGGTAACAGTATTGACTGAAAAACATCCTAGTGCTAGCGAAATCGAAAAAAAGCGATAACTGTTAAATTTGTATTCCATACTGCAGTTGATGAACCCTGCTTCAAGTCATTCATATTAATAGCGATAGATAAATCCATATCTACAAATGAAAATCAAAACATAAAACTTGTCCTCAATGAAAAATAATTCTTCCAAAAGATCTCAAACTCACTTAGAATGAAAATGAGCGCTGAATGAATAGGAATGAACAAATGATTTAAATTAATACACATAACAAAAACTGTACACAATGTCCAGCCCTGTCTTTTACAAACACATTCATTTATTTCAGTTTACAATGATGACACTTTGCCTTTGGGGGTAAAAAAAAAAAAAGATGTGGTATTGTGTCACAAACTTGAAACCGATGTCTGCCACCTTAACTAGCCCAAAACATTAGGTTCATCACATTCATATCCCCGTAGTTCACCTTCATGACACTTCCCACTGACTGTTTCACTTAATTTTGTTATCGTCCTGTAAATCATTTCCACGGTGTAGGAATTGTCACAAGTCTAATTAACATGCAAAGCACATGTAGTACAAAAATAATAACAGAGTATCACTTAAATAACTATTTTCAATACATTTTTGAGAGTACACTATTTGGCATGAACATGAACATAAATGTTAAGACGATAATTTTGCATGCATTCAAGGTACTCATCTGTGTCATAGCAACTTTTGTGTAATAGATAATTTTTAAGCTCAGTCTTAAATATTACTTTATTTGTTATTTCTTCATGTACACTGGCAGAGCATTGTGAAGTTTTATTCTAAAATAACATACATGCTTTTGAGTTTGTGGGATCCTTACTCTCCCTACATGTAAATCCTTACAACTCCAAGTATTATAATTGTGGCAGTTCTCATGTCTACGTAAATTGCACAGGTCTTCTCTTGTACATAGAATGTTTTTAAATACATACAGTGGTGGTATTGTGAATATTTCTAATTGTTTCAAGATGGGCCTACAGGGAGTTCTTGGAGAATTGTGTGTTATAATTCGAATGGCTTTTTTCTGTAGTTTAAAGGTATTCTATTACTAGAATAAGTATGCATTCAAGAATGGTAAAACAGTCGAAACTACCTTCCTAATACTATGTTATTCATGTAAGCTCTATAATTTTTAGTGCACTACTGGTCATTAAAGTTGCTACACCATGAAGATGACGTGTTACAGAGGCGAAATTTAACCGACAGGAAGAAGATGCTGTGATATGCAAATGATTAGCTTTTCAGAGCATTCACACAAGGTTTGCGCCGGTGGCAACACCTACAACGTGCTGACATGAGGAAATTTTCCAAACTGATTTTTGATACACAAACAGCAGTTGACCGGCATTGCCTGGTGAAACGTTGTTGTGGTGCCTCGTGTAAGGAGGAGAAATGCGTACCATCACGTTCCCGACTTTGATAAAGTTCGGATTGTAGACTTTCGCGATTGCTGTTTATCGTATCGCGACATTGCTGCTCACGTTGGTCGACATCCAATAACTGTTAGCAGAATATGGAATCGGTGGGTTCAGGAGGGTAATACGGAACGCTGTGCTGGATCCCAACGGCCTCGTATCACTAGCAGTCGAGATGACAGGCATCTTATCCGCCCAGCTGTAACGGATCATGCAGTCACGTCTCGATCCCTGAGTCAACAGATGGGGACGTTTGCAAGACAACAACCATCTGCACGAACAGTTCGATGACGTTTGCAGCAGCATGGACTAGCAGCTCTGAGACCATGGCTGCGGTTACCCTCGACGCTGCATCACAGACAGGAGCGCCTGCGATGGTGTACTCAACGACGAACCTGGATGCACGAATGGCAAAACGTCATTTTTTCGGATGAATCCAGGTTCTGTTTACAGCATCATGATGGTCGCATCCATGTTTGGCGATATCGCGGTGAACGCACATTGGAAGTGTGTATTCATCATCACCATACTGGCATATCACCTGGTGTGACGTTATGGGGTGCCATTGGTTACACATCTCGGTCACCTGTTGTTCGCATTGACGGCACTTTGAACAGTGGGCGTTACATTTCAGATGTGTTATGACCCGTGGCTCTACTCTTAATTCGATCCCTGTAAAACCCTACATTTCAGCAGGATAATGTACGACCGCATGTTGCAGGTCCTGTACGGGCCTTTCTGGATACAGAAAATGTTCCAATGCTGCCCTGGCCAGCAGATCTCCCACCAACTGAAAACGTCTGGTCAATGGTGGCCGAGCAACTGGCTCATCACAATACGCCAGTCACTACTCTTGATGAACTGTGGTATTGTGTTGAAGCTGCACGGGCAGCTGTACCTGTACACGCCATCCAAGCTCTGTTTGACTCAATGCCCAGGCGTATCAAGGCCGTTATTAGGGACAGAGGTGGTTGTTCTGGGTACTGATTTCTCAGGATCTATGCACCCAAATTGCGTGAAAATGTAGTCACATATCAGTTCTAGTATAATATATTTGTCCAATGAATACCCGTTTATCATCTGCATTTCTTCTTGGTGTAGCAATTTTAATGGCCAGTAATGTATTTAAAACAGTTATTGTTCTCATACAACAGACATAATGAACAAGAAGCACTTATAAACAGTAATCTGCTATGATTGGGCTGCTTAAATGGCGCCCACTCTGGCTTCAAAACAGCGTACAGTGTAAGTCGATAGGGTAATGTCCAAGAATGTTTGCCTATCGACGCCGTGGGCTCCAAGTGATAGATATCGAACGTGCGATTGTAAATCGATCACACATCTATGGTGGCATGCCTTATGATATATTATTTGTGGGTTGATATGGAAACTCATACGATTTATGTCTGTAGGGAGCGGGATGTCTGGTTTCTTCGTCCTATTGCCTCACATGGAAGTATCTAATTCCATGCTTATGCAATGTAGAAAATTGTTTGACATTTTTGTTGCAAATATGGACTAATATCGGATGACGAAAGGAGGGACCGTGTAGACTGCGGTGGGATGAAGTCTGTAAAACTTCGTAAGAAGAGCTCTGGATACTGAAATAACGTTACAATTTCACTGCGGAAAGTCTGGAAACCAGACAACTATCAGAAAGAATATATGGTTTGACTATTCCAATTATTCATCCAGACTAGCATAATTCTTCTATCTTGCTGGATTAGGGACTGCACCCTGCAAGCAACAGCATTGGAAACTGACTTATCTGATAATACCATGTGCAACTGCTTCGAGTTTTGCAGAGAAGTGTATTATGTAATAGTGACGAACAAAGGTTTGCCGATCAGTGGACCAAGTAAAGTTGTTGAAGTGGACGAATTACATATTGCAAGAAGGAAAAACCAGGGAGGATGACCTTCAAAGAATGAAATCAAACATATTTGGGTATTCCATGGATAGAATGAGAGGCACAGAAGTGTTTTGTTGTGAGAGTGTTCTCCAGAGACAAGGTAACTTTAGTCAGTTTAATAAAGTACTTATATTGCCCAGTAGCAAAGTGATAAGAGACAGCTTTCAGTCCTACAAGACACTGAAAGCAGAAAGATTCAACTACGAGTTCGTCAACCACTCTGTAGACTTCGTGTCTTTGGATGACCCCAGTGTGCACACGTAGACCATCGAGCAGCTATGGAAATCTGTGTAATCTTCCATTAATAGTGAGGGGCGACCAGTAGAAAGAGACAAATTCTGCTTGTTTCAGTACCTCTATTTCTATAACTTATGGTTGCAAGGAAAGTTAACGCATGTGATACTCTACCCATATTTTTGACATTGGCAGAGTTTACCCAAGCTACGGCAGAAAGGGAATGCTTCCCATAGCATACACATCAAATGGACTTTCTGGTGATGACAATGTCGATGACGAATGAGGTAAGTCGTTTCCTTTGTAATTGCAAGTATTTTAGTAACTCTCTTCTGTAGTGCCCACTATAAACATGCTCATAATGCCCGCCACCACAGTTGCGTCATCGATTTACAATTGCACATTCGCAATCTATCATTTGGAGCCTGTGGTTTCGATAGGCAAACATTCTTGGAAATTACTGTCTATAGAGCCACCAACCTTCTTTTTTTACCTCAGTGGCCTCGCCACAGAGAATGAACAATTTATTATCTATGGCTTGAAAATAAAGACATTAAAATCTATGAATAATCTATGACATCATTGGTTAAAGCCAATGCGTTGTATCCCATTCTTCAATTGACCGATGGTAATTTCCAAGAATGATTGCCTATCGAAGCCGCGGGGTACAAATGATACATATCGAACGTGCGATCGTAAATCGATCATGCGACTCTGGTGGTAGGCGTTATGTTCAATTATTTGTGATCGTCATTTTTATCCGCTTTACGTCGTTCCCTTAGTTGCTCTAAATTACATATCTCTGTGAATTATTTGTGAGTTGCTAATGAAACCCAGACAGTGGGATATCTGGTGTTGCTGTCGTTTCTGCGGCGGATTCTCTCACATGGAAAAATCATCTAATTCCATGTCGATCCCCCATAGAAAATTGTTCGACTTTTTGCCGCAAATTTGGAGTACTACCGGACGACGTCTAGTGAAGCAGGGGATACAATCCGACGGCTTTGACGAATGACGTCAGAATTGGCCAGAGCTAACTTATTACACAGATGAAAGAGCTGACAAGACTGTTCAGAAACAAAGGAATACGAGAGTCGAAAAATATAGTTGACATAATATATCTAGGCAAGTAGTATTTTCACGTTAAGGATATCGCGTCTTCCTATCATATTATTTCTGTAGAAAACAAAAATGGCTCTGAGCACTATGGGACTCAACTGCTGTGGTCATTAGTCCCCTAGAACTTAGAACCACTTAAACCTAACTAACCTAAGGACATCACACACAACCATGCCCGAGGCAGGATTCGAACCTGCGACCGTAGCAGTCGCACGGTTCCGGACTGCGCGCCTAGAACCTGTAGAAAACGAAGGGAAAAAATGGATGGATATATGGATAGCATAGAATACCTCACGTCACATATATGTGGGTTATATCTCAAACCTCATTCGAAATGTATTGGTTAACTGCAGTACAGGATACAAGTTTAGCGTACGTCGATTTCTTCGTTTTCGTTAGCATTAATATCCTAATGTTCAGCTGAACTATATAGGTCAACTAAAGCACAGGACACAAATTTTACATGTGTTGTTTCTTTTGCTTCCGCTACCACTAATAGACATGAAGCCCATTCCTACTACAGTAGTACAAGTTTATATGCCAACTAGCTCTGCAGATGATGAAGAAATTGATGAAATGTATGATGAGATAAAAGAAATTATTCAGGTAGTGAAGGGAGACGAAAATTTAATAGTCATGGGTGACTGGAATTCGAGTGTAGGAAAAGGGAGAGAAGGAAACATAGTGGGTGAATATGGATTGAGGGAGAGAAATGAAAGAGGAAGCCATATGGTAGAATTTTGCACAGAGCATAACTTAATCATAGCTAACACTTGGTTCAAGAATCATAAAAGAAGGTTGTATACATGGAAGAATCCTGGAGATACTAGAAGGTATCAGATAGATTATATAATGGTAAGACAGAGATTTAGGAACCAGGTTTTAAATTTTAAGACATTTTTAGGGACAGATGTGGACTCTGACCACAATCTATTGGTTATGAACTGTAGAGTAAAACTGAAGAAACTGCAAAAAGGTGGGAATTTAAGGATATGGGACCTGGATAAACTGACTAAACCAGAGGTTGTACAGAGTTTCAGGGAGATCATAAGGGAACAACTGACAGGAATTGGGGAAAGAAATACAGTAGAAGAAGAATGGGTAGCTCTGAGGGATGAAGTAGTGAAGGAAGCAGAGGATCAAGTAGGTAAAAGACGAGGGCTAGTAGAAATCCTTGGGTAACAGAAGAAATATTGAATTTAATTGATGAAAGGAGAAAATATAAAAACGCAGTAAACGAAGCAGGTAAAAGGGAATACAAACGTCTCAAAAATGAGATCGACAGGAAGTGCAAAATGGCTAAGCAGGGATGGCTAGAGGACAAATGTAAGGATATAGAGGCTTATCTCACTAGGGGTAAGATAGATACTGCCTACAGGAAAATTAAAGAGACCTTTGGAGAAAAGAGAGCCACTTGTATGAATATCAAGAGCTCAGATGGAAACCCAGTTCTAAGCAACGAAGGGAAAGCAGAAAGGCGGAAGGGGTATATAGAGGGTCTATACAAGGCCGATGTACTAGAGGACAATATAATGGAAATGGAAGAGGATGTAGATGAAGATGAAATGCGAGATATAATACTGCGTGAAGAGTTTGACAGAGCACTGAAAGATCTGAGTCAAAATAAGGCCCTGGGAGTAGACAACATTCCATTAGAACTACTGACGGCCTTGGGAGAGCCAGTCCTGACAAAACTCTACCATCTGGTGAGCAAGATGTATGAGAGAGGCGAAATACCCTCAGACTTCAAGAAGAATATAATAATTCCAATCCCAAAGAAAGCAGGTGTTGACAGATGTGAAAATTACCGAACAATCAGTTTAATAAGCCACAGATGCAAAATACGAGGGCGGTTCAGAAAGTAACCTCCGATTGGTCACAGTGCGGGTTGTGGGGGGAGTAGCGACGCCATCTGTGCGTTCACGCACTCAACAGGTCAGTCGGCATCAAGCCGTGGTCGAGTGAACGTCGTACCTGCGCTAGTTTAGTTTTTGTGGCAGTTTGAAATGTGTGCTGCAATAGAAAACCCCGCCAAATGTGAAGTGTGTGCTGTCATAAGGTTTTTTACAGCCAAAGGATATTCCGCAGCAGCTATTAATCGTGAGCTTTGTGCCGTGTACGGACCAAGAGTTATGAGTGAAGGAGTTGTCTGTGAATGGGTACGTTTATTTAAAAGTGGACGAGAAAACGTTCATGATGAAGAGAGGAGTGGTAGACCATCATTGGTGACTGACGAACTCGTTCAGACAGTTGATGCAAAAGTTCGTGAAAATCGACGTTTCTCAATGTCGGAGTTGTCTACTGGTTTTCCACAGATTTCTAAGACTCTCTTGTACGAGATAGTGACAGCAAGATTGGGTTACCGTAAGTTCTGTGCACGATGGGTGCCCAAAATTCTTACCGACCACCACAAAACTCAAAGAATGGCCTCTGCATTAGACTTTCTGTCACGTTATGAGGACGAAGGAGAACCATTGTTAAACAGAATCGTGACAGGTGACGAAACCTGGATTAAGTACGTGAACCCTGAGACAAAAGAACAATCAAAGATATGGGCACATTCAAATTCGCCTACCAAACCAAGAAAAGCCTCGCAAGATTTTTCTGCCAGAAAACTGATGGCAGCGGTGTTTTGGGATGCCGAAAGGGTGTTGTTGGTTGAATTCATGGAACGTGGTACGACCATTAATTAAGACGTGTACTGTGAAACAATAAAAAAGTTACGACGGGCTATACAGAACAAACGCCGTGGTATGCTGACTTCCGGTATCGTTTTTTTGCACGATAACGCCCGTCCTCACTCTGCTCACAGAACAACGGCCCTTCTTGAGTCCTTCAAGTGGGACGTTATCAACCATCCACCTTACAGCCCAGACCTGGCGCCAAGTGATTATCACCTCTTCATGCATTTGAAGAAATGGCACGGGTCACAGCGCTTTGATGACGACGAAGAGCTCAAAGATGCGGTCACAGGCTGGCTCCAGGCACAAGCGGGTGATTTTTATGCAGAAGGAATTTCAAAGCTTGTGAAGAGATACGATAAGTGCCTCAATCGCTATGGAGACTATGTAGAAAAATAGTGCAAAGATGTAGTTGTAAGATGTATATATTAAAATATTTTTATTTAACTTGGTGTATTTTTTTAAATCAACCGGAGGTTACTTTCTGAACGGCCCTCGTACTAGTGCAAATTCTTTACAGACGAATGGAAAAACTAGTAGAAGCCAACCTCGGGGAAGATCAGTTTGGATTCTGTAGAAATATTGGAACACATGAGACAATACTGACCTTACGACTTATCTTAGAAGCTAGATTAAGGAAAGGCAAACCTACATTTCTAGCATTTGTAGACTTAGAGAAAGCTTGTGACAATGTTGACTGGAATACTCTCTTTCAAATTCTAAAGGTGGCAGGGGTAAAATACAGAGAGCGAAAGGCTATTTACAATTTGTACAGAAACCAGATGGCAGTTATACGAGTCGAGGGATATGAAAGGGAAGCAGTGGTTGGGAAGGGAGTGGGACAGGGTTGTAGCCTCTCCCCGATGTTATTCAATCTGTACATTGAGCAAGCAGTAAAGGAAACAAAAGAAAAATTCGGAGTAGGTATTAAAGTCAATGGAGAGAACCTTGAGGTTCACCGTTGACATTGTAATTCTGTCAGAGACAGCAAAGGACTTGAAAGAGCATTTGAACGTAATGGACAGTGTCTTGAAAGGAGGAAATAAGATGAACATCAACAAAAGCAAAACGAGGATCATAGAATGAAGTCGAATTAAGTCGGGTGATGCTGAGGGAATTAGATTAGGAAATTAAAGTGGTAAAGGTGTTTTGCTATTTGGAGAGCAAAATAACTGATGATGGTCGAAGTAGAGAGGATATAAAATGTAGACTGGCAATGGGAAGGAAAGCGTTTCTGAAGAAGAGAAATTTGTTAACATCAAGTATAGATTTAAGTGTCAGGAAGTCGTTTCTGAAAGTATTTGTATGGAGTGTAGCCATGTATGGAAGTGAAACATGGACGATAAATAGTTTGGACAAGAAGAGAATAGAAGCTTTCGATATGTGGTGCTACAGAAGAATCTGAATATTAGATGGGTAGATCACTTAACTAATCAGGAGGTATTGAATAGAATTGGGGAGAAGAGGAATTTGTGGCACAACTTGACAAGAAGAAGGGACCGGTTGGTCGTACATGTTCTGAGGCATCAAGGGATCACAAATTTAGTATTGGAGGGCAGCATGGAGGGTAAAAATCGTAGAGGAAGAACAAGAGATGAATACACTAAGCAGATTCAGAAGGATGTAGGTTGCAGTAAGTACTGGGAGATGAAGAAGCTTGCACAGGATAGAGTAGCATGGAGAGTTGCATCAAACCAGTCTCAGGACTGAAGACAACAACAACAACAACCACTAATAGTTTGTTCTTAAGTAGATAGTAGTACTACCGATCGCAGAAGGAGCTACGTACCTAATATTTGTATCCTATAGAGGCAAAGGTGGAAAAATGCGCCCCTGCTGGTATTATGGGCTCCCTACATATTTGGAAGTAAAGGCCACGAATTCTAGCGGAGAGCATATGAACTACTAAAACTAGTAGCCAAACTTCACTGTACAGTGCGCAGACATAGTAGCTGTCATGGTTTGTGAGTAGTTGTGCTGTGAATGTTTTGGCTGTCATCAAAAGTTTGAAAGGTTAGTGTTTACTTGAATAAAACTCAAATTTCTAACATGTTATTAGTAGAACTAAGGTAAGGTACGTATTTGGCTTGCTGTTGGGATACCGTTTTACGTTAATTAACGTCGATTGCGAAGCAAACTAACCATAGGAAAAATCGTTTTTCCCAATATGGCGAGGGTGGATATATGGGCCCCTTTTGCTGCTGGTATTATGGGCCCCGTAAAATCAATCAGATATTGTTACTCTTTATGTTTCAGATGCCTCGAACACATCTTGTACCCCCAAAAAAATCGAAATGGCAATCGTGGGACAAAGCAAATATGGCAAATGCTATTGTAGCTATTGGCTCAAATGGCTCTGAGCACTATGGGACTCAACTGCTGTGGTCATAAGTCCCCTAGAACTTAGAACTACTTAAACCTAACTAACCTAAGGACATCACACACATCCATGCCCGCGGCAGGATTCGAACCTGCGACCGTAGCGGTCGCACGGTTCCGGACTGCGCGCCTAGAACCGCGAGACCACCGCGGCCGGCTATTGTAGCTATTAAAGAGAAAAAAATTGGGTTGAAAAAAGCGGTTAAAGTGTACTCTGTTCATCGTTCTACGCTCCAAAGGCTTTCCACCGGTTTTACCACAGGGACTTGAGGACAAACTGGTTAAATATCTTCTCATTATGGAATCCAAATTCTACGGCCTTACCAGAAATGACGTCAGACGCATGGCCTACCAGCTTTGCACAAGAAATAAAAAGTTGGTGTTTCTGTCCCTGATGTTGACGATGCTGTATGTCTATTTTGTGAAGGGATTTTTTCAAAGGACACAAAAGGTGAACTTTGGGTCCAGTGTATAGCCTGTGAGATGTGGACTCAAAACGAATGCGCTGGATGCGAAAAAGATGCTTATATGTGTTACTATTGTAAATAGGCTAGGCGTAGGCTGTGAAAATCATCCCACCAGTAGACTAATTAACAATGTTCAGAGTGAATCTTTCTTTCATTATACAGAAAAATTAAATAAAATTATATTTTTCAAATTTTTGTTTCTTTTTATTTCAAACTACCTTGGGGCCCATATTACCAGCACAAATTCTTGACACAACAAAATGCAGAGTATCAGGATAAAAATAAAATTTTGTTTTAAATATTAAAAAGTTGGACCAAAACATGTCGTAACTATTGCAGGACATACTAGAGAAATGTTTTATGTTAATTTTAGGTGATTATACTAAAAATAAAAGGTGTTATACAAAAAAACAGAATGGGGGCCCATTTATCCACCTTTACCTCTACTTCCATTGACCTATACATATGTACACTGAAAACTAAAACGTGGAAATTGACGTACGTTACATTAGCAACCTGTACCTCAGTTGAACTACGCTAAGAGGCAATAAGATGGCTCATATACAATTTGTATCCCATACTTCACTATGGGGAATAGTTCTTTTTTTTTCGTCTTCGATGCTAATAGTATCGACTGAAAGTTATAGTTTTGATCACAGCAGTGACAATAGTATCCCATTCTTTAGTTGAGATATATAGCTGTACACAACATTTGTATTCTGCTCTCCAGTTGACATATATATGTAAATCTCATCAGTGTTACATTATGTCGTTCTTTTCCAATAGGTAGTGTCAGTGTAAAGGTCAACTGAAGGACGGGATACAAATTTTAGTTGTGTCGGTCGTCTCGCCTTTAATATTGCTAGTACAGATTCGAAAAAATCGTACTGGTACTAGTGTTGGGAAACGAAAGAAGAATGACAGCTGTGAAATTTCTATTACCTACTGGAGTACACGAAAACATACTTAATGGTGTAATACAACAATGAAATACGTGAAAATAGTCAAATGCAGTTAAAGGATAAAATGGAAAACTGAACTTACCACATGGGAACTTCTTAAAAGAACCGAAGTTCGCCTAGAAAGACATCAACAAAAATCACATACCCACACAAACAACAAACAAAACATTACACACACAGACACACATACACACACAGACACACATATTCACCCCCCACCCCCCCATCCTAATGTGAAATTAGCTAACACATTTTAGATGATGCATTTGCCCAACACGTTTAAGAAAACATTTAAATGGGCAATATGTTTGGGGCATACTACGCCTCCATGAATATTCGTCTAAGTGACTCTGATGTGTGGAAATCCGGCGTTTCCCCTTCCCTACAAGAGATTTCACAGCTGACCAGTAACCCTCTATGCTATTTGTTCAAGCCCCTGTGGATAATGATCTGAACTCAATATTGTGATTAACTACAAGATGCTGATAACCCCTTTCCTCGAAGTCTCTATATGAAGAAAACCATCTGAAATTACAATGGAAACCCCTGCAACGTGATCTTCAATTAAGCTGACCAAAAGTTCCTTCCATCGATTGGGTACAACTTTAAACACTACATTGTCACACTCTTGACCTGAAACTACAGCCCCCCAAACCCATAATCCCACCGGAGGCTCCCCCCTGCTGTACTTCCTTTTGCCAAAATGCGACTTGTCAATTTCGACCATAATCGCCCTCCCCCCCTCCCCTAACGGCCCACTATATTTCATTTATTCGCCACAAACTACCCTACAAAAAGAGTACCAATCCACAACTGTACGGTTACTCACATGACGTTCATAGACATACAGCCACACAGGATATCTCAAACACCAACAGTACGTGATTTTCATAATGTGTCTCAAGGCGAGCTTAGATTTTTCGAACCACGTCCCTCGTCTAATGGACCACCACAGCCGATATTTGCTGCAGTGCCATACGAAGAAGTCGTGAGTACGGCTATGAGATACACTTGTGAGGCGCATATGTTCGCTGCCCTCAGGATTTCGCACATACACGGCAATGAGTCCACACGTTTGTAAAAAAACAAATCGTGGCCAATATGTCTATGCCCATAGCCTCTCTCAAATCATCCAGGTTCATCGGAACAGAAAAATCCGTACCTAAAAACGAAAATGAGATGCTACCATAAAAATTGTCCTAAAATAAGAAATTAATTGTTCAAATTACCTCAATACCGCTAAGAATGAAATTAAGTACCGAATGAATTGCAAACAACCAATTATTAAAATAAATGCACACGAAGAATATTTTGAGCAATATGTAGCGATCTCTTTTAAAATAATGTTCAATTATTTTAATGTACAATGATAGCGCTTATCTGGAACACAGAACTGTTTTATTATCTATGGCTGAATGTGAAGACATTATTATCTATGAGTAATGTATGACGTCATTGGTCAAAGCCGACGGGTTGTATCCCTCTGCTTCATTAGACCCGTGTAGCCTGTGGTGGTGCGAGGTGTGTAAAACTTCGTAAGAACAGTTTCGATGCTGAATTACCGTTACGATTTCATTGCGGCAGTGCGGAAAACGAACGAGTATAAGGAAGAATACATGGTTCGACTCTTCGAAATCATCCATCCAGACCAGCGTAATGGCCGTTCACATAACGACAAAACCGACGACGAGTATGGTAAGTCGTCGGCTTTGTAATTACAAGTATTTTTGTAACGCTCTTATTTTGTCGTTGCTGTAGTGACCACTGTAAACATACTCATAACGCCCGCCACCAGAGTCACATGATCGATTTACGATTGCTCGTTCGATATGTATCGCTTGTACCACAGTCTAACATAACAGTCGCGGCCTTCGACCATAAATATAATAAAACTTACTGGCAGATTAAAACTGTGTGCCCGACCGAGACTCGAACTCGGGACCTTTGCTTTTCGCGGGCAAGTGCTCTACCAACTGAGCTACCGAAGCACGACTCACGCCCGGTCCTCACAGCTTTACTTCTGCCAGTACCTCGTCTCCTACCTTCCAAACTTTACAGAAGCTCTCCCGAGTTCGAGTCTCGGTCGGGCACACAGTTTTAATCTGCCAGTAAGTTTCATATAAGCGCACACTCCTCTGCAGAGTGAAAATCTCATTCTGGAAACATCCCCCAGGCTGTGGCTAAGCCATGTCTCCGCAATATCCTTTCTTTCAGGAGTGCTAGTTCTGCAAGGTTCGCAGGAGAGCTTCTGTAAAGTTTGGAAGGTAGGAGACGAGGTACTGGCAGAAGTAAAGCTGTGAGGACCGGGCGTGAGTCGTGCTTCGGTAGCTCAGTTGGTAGAGCACTTGCCCGCGAAAGGCAAAGGTCCCGAGTTCGCGTCTCGGTCGGGCACACAGTTTTAATCTGCCAGTAAGTTTCATATCAGCGCACACTCCGCTGCAGAGTGAAAATCTCATTCTGGAAACATCCCCCAGGCTGTGGCTAAGCCATGTCTCCGCAATATCCTTTCTTTCAGGAGTGCTAGTTCTGCAAATTTCGCAGGAGAGCTTCTGTAAAGTTTGGAAGGTAGGAAACGAGGTACTGGCAGAAGTAAAGCTGTGAGGACCGGGCGTGAGTCGTGCTTCGGTAGCTCAGTTGGTAGAGCACTTGCCCGCGAAAGGCAAAGGTCCCGAGTTCGAGTCTCGGTCGGGCACACAGTTTTAATCTGCCAGTAAGTTTCATATCAGCGCACACTCCGCTGCAGAGTGAAAATCTCATTCTGGAAACATCCCCCAGGCTGTGGCTAAGCCATGTCTCCGCAATATCCTTTCTTTCAGGAGTGCTAGTTCTGCAAGTTTCGCAGGAGAGCTTCTGTAAAGTTTGGAAGGTAGGAGACGAGGTACTGGCAGAAGTAAAGCTGTGAGGACCGGGCGTGAGTCGTGCTTCGGTAGCTCAGTTGGTAGAGCACTTGCCCGCGAAAGGCAAAGGTCCCGAGTTCGAGTCTCGGTCGGGCACACAGTTTTAATCTGCCAGTAAGTTTCATATCAGCGCACACTCCGCTGCAGAGTGAAAATCTCATTCTATAAATATAATAGACTGGCCCTGACGTCGTTTTCGTGGCTCCAACATCTCTGGGCTGAAGTCACGTGAATGTTGGCAAAACATGGTTGTTTAGTGTTGCGCTTATGGCTGAACTCAGCGTTTTGTCGGGGGAAATGGCATTACATTTCACGTGTGTTTCTATGATAGTGCAGATGCGTTTATTGAAATCTGCTGAAGTGACATTTATATGTTTTTTACAATTGAAATAGAGTATCACGTAAATTAAAGTATTGAACGTGATGCCTGTACAGTCAGACTTATATTACATTTTGGAAAGTATCTGTGATAATTCTGTTACAGAAGTAAGTATAATCGTTTCTCGTTTCTACTTATAGGCTCCCTAAGGATGAAAACCGAAGGCAGCTTTGGATACAGGCCCTAAAACGGAAAAACTTTAAGCCATTTGCACATACGTGCCTTTGCTCGAAGCACTTCGCGGAGAAGTGTTTTGATAGGTTAGTTATTATTTACGATGTATATCTATAATTTGTATTTAGAGTGTCTGTCATTTTTAAACTTAGGCTCCAAAATTATTTTCTGAAACTTCAAAGTCTCACCTTTCATCTAAAATATCATTCTTTTTTAAACTGATAGTTTAAACTTTTGTAAAAATAGTGGGAACTGAACCTTTGAAGTGCACCTAAAATTGATACTCTAAAATGGACCTGCTCCTAAAGTCAACAATTTTGGCACCTATAGTTGACATAATTCCCATATCCTATTTTCTTTTATAAGTGACTAGAGCTCAAAACGTGGCGAATCCAATGTTTAAAGTCTTGGCACGAGCCCACTCTTACTGTTTAAAAGAATTTTAACGACATTTTACTGTAATTGATAGTTATAGTAATTTCGTCCCGCTGCCCACCAGAGTGGCGTCCGATGTATTTGTCAGATTTTATAAATGGTACTGTGAACAAATCCAGGTCAAATGTAGTTCTGGCATAATTTTCACAAATAAAAAACTAATTTTTGTTGGAAGCGTTTGGCAGTCAATTGAGAAATGTGGGTAAAATATGATACAAACATAGTATGGCAGGCCGCTGATTTGAAATCCCGCCACGTTTTGCCAACAGTCACGTGGTTTATGTTGGAGCCACACTAGCCCCATAGCTTCTGCACAGCAAGGCCAGTCTACTAGTATCTATGGTCGAAGGTCGCGACACTTCACCTCGATTTTGTTGCCTTCAGCGCCAGCAGCGCCCCAAGCGGCCGGTAGGTTGAACTGTGAGTTCGGCGTGATCGTGAAAGCGAATAGTGATTGTTTATTTTGATTTATACAATGGTTTTTACCATCGGGAGCGTTTTTAGCGCAATAAATTGCAGCAACAACAGGAAGAAGACAACACAGCTGTCTTTTTAGGTTTCCTAAGGATCCTGAGAGGTATATACTATCAAGTTACTAAACTGGATCATCAGGATTCACTTAAAAACTACATGTGTATTAATGATTAATGTTTCGTTTTAGGAGCAGAAAATGGCTAGTTAATAGCAGACGAGAAGACCTTATGAAAAGAGGCCCAGTTTACCTGTATAATAATATTAGTTTTTGTTCGCTACATTTCGAACAAAACCAGTTCATGAACGCAGACAATAACAAACTCGTGTGGAATGCAGTACCCACACTGTTTGACATTCCAAATAAGCCACCTCAACTGACGATGAAGAGGAAACTGCCACAGAGGCAGCCAGCTCATCTCTCCATGTATTAGTGCCAGATTCGTGAGAATCATCAACACAGACCTGCTTTGACGATGAAGTGGTTAGATTAAGTGCATCTGTTCGTGTCTTACAAAAGCGTGTGTAGTGTCAGAATGTGCAGATCGCTAGACTTCGAGCGAAACTATTATGGGACAAGGAAAGCGCCTACAGACAGATTGTTTGAAAATTATTCAAATATTTGGTTTTGCGTGAAATGTAATGTAATCAGCTCATTATAATGTTTTCAGCAATTTTCTCCCACTATTTGTCAGTTGCTTGTCCCACTTAGAATAATATAAAGACGAAGGGCGTACTTGTGGCAACAGGCGACAATGACAAACACAGTCGGCCTACCGAAGGATAAACGAGCTGTCGATCGCTTTTGCATGTAGAGGTACATGTCTGTGCTTCTTACATGTGAATCTGTGTGTATAATTTCTTTTGATATCAACGTAGTAAGCTTCAATTCTGTCCAATGTCACAAGTGTTTCTTCACGAATGTATTGTAGCTTGCCACTCTATTCATGGTTTTTGTCCATACTTGCGCTTATTTTAGAATAGTTTTTAGAAACATTCATGCCTTCTGATACTACACAAACCATTGGAGGAAAGAAACTAACTCGAATAATTCGGAAATTACGTAGGAAATGGATGCAAACAAACATCATGCTTACGACGCGTGTGACGTTCACCTAACCCGCCGCTTGGAGCGCTAGTGTCGCTCCATCTGTCAAACGGCAACAACTTTTACAGCAGTGAGTGTCGCGACTGTTATGTTACACTGTGCTTGTACCCCGCGGCGTCGATAGGCAATCATTCTTGGAAATTACCCCGACATTTGCCATGAAGGCATATTTGACCCATGACAAACTATGGGATGTTTTTTAAAACCCTCCTTCGAATCTGACGAAATGGGTCGATTCTTGGTAGATGAGGGAGTAAAGGCCACATTTGCGGATAACAGTTTTCGTGGACAAGATGAATTATTCCCATATAATGGACACAAATACGGCAGCAGAAACCTGGACGTCCTTGGAAAACAAATAGAATGGGCATGCTTAGATCATTAATCACAACAAAATTAGATAAATGTAAAAAATTTGAAACTGCCACACACAGCTACTGCAGGCAAGCCTGGGAAACTAGTAAAGCTTGCTGGACAGTTTGGTAGCCCCAAATCATCCTATATAGCTCAGCAGGAGACACTCACAACTTAATGTCATACATAAGAATTTCGGCAGTCTGAAAAACAAGCACAATGATCTGGATATAATTACAGGCCCTGATAAAACTGATGTTTTAGTCATTGGTACACTGAATACCTAATTATCACTAGTCAACCACTCTCCATGACATTTTTTTCTGTCTTTAATAGGAAAACAGGTCTGGGGGGGGGGGGTGTAGCAATGTTCACTGTTAAAGCAAGTAATTTCAGTGTTATTGATATAAATACATTCTGCATAGAAGGAATCACAGAATTTGCTGCAATACATCTAAAATGGGGTAGAGAAAACATAGCATTTATTGGTGTGTATGGCTACCTGGGGCATGTATGGAAACATTTTTCAAAAATCTATCTGACTTGCTGATATATATATATATATATATATATATATATATATATATATATGTTTCGATACAGTGTATTGATACATGGAACTGTTTCAGTGTTTCGAAATGGCTATGTTTCACTGTTTCGAAACAGTGGTGTTTCATTCCGCTTTGTCTCGGATAGCGAGACCAGATTCGATCTCGAGGCAGACACAGAAACTGTTTCATTGTTTAAAAATAATGCTGTTTCAGTCCACTTGAGCTTGGCACGGACTAATTGTATCAAAACAGTGATGTTTCATTCCGCTCGTACGAGATTCGGACACAGTGCAGATACTGAAACACGTTTAACATATCACTTCATAAAACACTTTCAAGAGTGACGAAATCTTTTTGACACACAACAGAATGAAGTATAAGATTTATGAAAAGAAAACTTCGTTTGTAATTGACTGCCCTATTCCGAAATGGTGTAAGATTTGCTTTATAAACACTAACAAACAATAAAATTACGCACACTATACATTCAAGATAATAAAAGTGTGAAAAACATTCAGTTAAATTACACATCTCTTATACGATTCTCTATTCATGAACAGTAATCATCTTAAAAAACAAAAGAGAACCTGCTACGTTTTGAAAAAAAAAAAAAACAAGGTTGTAGAATGGCTGTTTTTAGACATATACATAAATTGGATGTAGTATACTTGCAAGCAATTTGATGGACAGATCATTGATGGTGTAATGGTGAATGGAAAGGGCTGGGAAGCATGCTGGACAAGTAATGGTTTGAAACATCTTGCGGGACAAAAATTTTTTGTCTTATATTTTGTTATTTATTTAAATTACATGGCGTTATTTGTGAGTCTGTGCCTGTTTTCCATAATGATTCCTTCTGTGTGCATGGTATTAGTAGGACGGGTATATTACCCATACTAATGGAATGTGGGAATCCCAGCAGTGTATCCGATGTTTCTGTAGCTTGCTCCCGCCTCCAGTTCTGTATGTGTTGGTTCTTCTGTCTTCAGTTATGGTGTTACGAAGCCTGGTGTGAGATTATTTTATGATTAAAAGTAGTTCAACTTCTTGCTGAAACAGACATTTGCGACATCAAGCATCCAACAGTTAATTCAAGTGAAACTCATTCCAAACCAGTTTTTATGAATCTGGGCAGTGACAAAGCCAGTTCAGTTACACAGCACTGTTCAGGAGTCTGCCATTTCAGTGCCTGTGCGTCAACATGAACAATCTATGCAACAAAACCTGGCACTTCCATCGGTTCTTTTCTGGGTAAGTGTGGTACACACAAAAAGATTACTAGATTTGCATCAAGACCAGTGCCTTCATCCAAACGAGCCAAAATAGACGAACAGATTGTAAGACTTGTTATTAAATAATATTTCCCATTTAATGTAATTGAGAGTGTAGAGTTTAGAAAAATTACTGATCTATTGAATGAAAACTATGTAACTCCCAGTAGAAAAACACTCTCCAACAGTTTACTCTCTCAAGTGTTCGACAATAAACTTGCGTGAGTAAGAGCTGAATTGCAAGCTGCATCCTAGACCTGCATTACCACTGATGGATGGACATCTGTGAAAAATGAGAATTATATAGCACTGACCACTCACTTCATTGATGAAAATTGCAGTCTGAAGTCATATTCGTTATCTACATAGTTTTAAATTCCATAACAAGCATACAGCTGAAAACATTTCCAGTCAATTACAAAACGTGACTTCAACTTGGGGTAGTACCAATAAAATTGTAGCTTGCACTACAGATAATATGGTGAAGGCAGTGATTATGTGCAAATAGTGGCAAGTACCATGCTTTGCACATACATTGAATTTAATTGTGCAAGCAAGTGTTGGACCAATTACATGCACATGGGTGAAAGTGAAGTCAATATTTGAATTTTTTCAAAAGAAGTCCTGGAGCACTTGAAAAATTACACAATATTCAGAAGCAAATGGGCTTCCCTATTAAACACCAAAACAAGATTGCCCTATGAGATGGAATTCCACGTATGAAATGTTTGACAGGCTTTTTAAAAACAAAGGGTCTTTGCAAAGCACCTTTGCCATCCTCAGTGTGGATTCACAAACAAAACTGTCCAATTATGACTGGTTCGTTATTGAAAAATCTTGTGAAATACTATCTCGTTTTGAGCAAGTCACAACAGAAATCAGCAGCGAAAGAAATGTAACTGTGTCAAAAATTGTCTTATTAAGCAAAAGTTTACAAAGTCATTGTCTGAAACTGAAAATCCCAGATTACAGCAATGAAGCCATTTATACAGTAATTGGCAACCTTGAGTATGGAATCTTTACCAGCTTCCTTCAAACCTACACAGATAAAACAACTACTTGTGAAGCAACGTTATTGGATCCTTGCTTCAGGGAGCATGGGCATCGATTAAAAGAAACAAAAGATGCCATAATTAACAAGTGCTGTGCAATATGACAGAAACCCATTTGGTGTTCTACAGACAATTCACTACCAGCCAAACCATTTGTGGTGAGCACATTCAACTCTAGCAGTGGCAACATTTGGCAATATCTTGACCAAGCTGTAGGAGGCTTGATCCAAAGTATAGACAATCCACATGCTGCAAGTATAGTCGAGCTTGATAATTATATGAAGATGCCACTTACACAGATCACAAGATCCATTGCTGTGGTGGAAAGAAAATCATGTGTTGTTTCCTATGCTCTTTTGAAATAATGAAACAATGTCTTTGTATTATGGCCACCTCTCTTCCATGTGACCACATACTTTCAAAGCAGGGGAAAACAATAACAGACCGACGAATCCGGTCTTTTAAGCAAAAAAGTATCAGAAATCTTATTTCTGAACTATAACTTAGAATAGGCACAGTAGATCTACTCAGAAATGAAACGGTAAAATTTCAGTTGATTTTGTTCTTCTCTGGACAATGTGCGCTAAATTTGTATTTGACTGTATTTTGTTTAGTCCACTAAATCTTAAATGTAGCTACCTTAAAAGAACATTTTTCTCAAATTTGTTGCACACAGAAGACACGTATTAGCTCACCAATCAGTGAGGTCAATTTTTCTGAGTATGTTATTTACTTACGTGTTGGAGAATAATTATCTGACTTATGTATTTATATGTTTATGTGTGTTTATTTTTGTAAATGTGCTATGTTTGGTTATTACACTGTAGGCATCTTAATACTTGTGTATCATAAATAATTCTCAGGCAGATCAACAATGTTACTTTGAAACTTTTGTTTTTGGCGTTCAGATACTGTGATGAAACTTGCATTTCAACAGCAACTTAAATTCATCTCTGATTTCCTCAGGAAGTTTATAATGAAATGATAATATATCTGCTTGCTGTGAGTACTTGAGGGAATTCAATATACCCGTACATCAAAAAAACTTCTTTAGCAAGAATTGTAAGTGGTATAGAGTCAAATCTGCCATAATATAGGTACCAGAAAGGCATTACACTCTATGAATTCTTTTAAATTTTAGTCTGGATTTTATACCGATCTCTGTATTTCAGTGTTAACAGTTCTATCAAGTGAAAATCTTATGAGCTGCATCCAGCTAATTTGTGAATGTTTGATGAAAAACTGCCATACTTCACCATTGTGCTATATGCTCCAATCTGTTATGGTAATTTTTTTGATCTGTGTGCATCAGTCACTTTGCAACCTGCTCTGTGTAACAAACAACGGAAAATTTAACTGTGAGTAAGAAAAATGAGAATGGCACACTCATAAATGTTAATTCAGTGCCTCACTTCCCGGAATGCTATCTCAATAAATTATATCTTATGTTGCCTTTTCAAGATCATATACAGATTATCACTCTTGAAACCTATCAAAATTAAGCACTAGAATACAGGGGAACCATTTTGGCAAAATCCATTATGTCAAACGTACAAAGTCTGTCCTCAGCCAATTGGAAAGTATGAAAGTCACACGACACGACATTTGCTGCAGGGAATACGAAACTGCCAAGAAAGTGAGTTTCATACTTTCTGTGATATGACTGGCTCTCTCGCATCCCATTTATGTTAATATTTATACAGCAGACACTCAAGATAATATAACGTGAAGGCCTATACAATTACAAAACACAAACTGTTTCACTGTTTCGAAACAGCGTTTCGAAACGTTACATTATACTGTTTCATTTGTTTCGAAACAGTTATGTGTTTTCACTCTGTCCGTCTCTAAAGACAGTACATTTTCTGGGTTAGATGGCCATGTAAATACTATAATAACAGGGGATATAAATATAGACTCATTAACCAATGATGCCAACACCAAAAAGCTACACCCCCTGCTCAATGATTTCAATATGACACCACTTATCCATGAGCCAGCTAGAGAGATTGGCAACAGTAAAACATGTCTGGATAATATAATAACAAACATGACCCATCTCTCCTACAGTACAGCTGTTCTAAAAAGTAGCCATCTCTGATCACCATGCAGTTCAGCTTCAATTTGAGGCAAATGAGATACCCTTTGTCACTAAAAAGAAACTATATGTAAGCAAAAGAAGTATGTATAATGATAACATCAATAGACTGAACTGCATGTTAGCACACATACCGTGGTTTGAGAATGATAGGTTTTGCTATGTATGATAGCTTTGCTGCTGACTTCTACTATTGCTTTGATGCCGCATGCCCAGTTGTAGCCACAAAAGTTAAACAAATAAACATAAGTATCTGGATAAATAATGATGTAATTGAACCAAGGGAAGAATTAAAATTATTTCTTAGTGCAATGCTGAATAATAGACAAAATCTCAAACCAAAGAGCAGCTACCTTGCAAACAAGCTTCAGGCTTCACACAGTGTTACTACTCGTTTCCAGGTGTGAAGAAAAGGGTTCCTGGACATTTATTATGACCGTGAATTTGTAATCAGAAAATGTTTAAAGAAAGACCGCATGACGTAAATTAATACTGTGTGAACCCCAAGAACCCGTTTGACTTCCGGAAACTTCAAAAGCAAACTTCTATATGAGAAGTTTCCCAACCTGTTAAAATTCTGACGATAAAGTCCTTTGATAGTGGAAAACAGTAAAACCCTCTGAAGTTAATTTGACAAATAAGGACACAGTATACTGTAATTTTTCTTACCAGTAACATATAGACCCAGATAAATTTGCATCGCGTACTTTGACAGCTGTTAGATTCAAAGTTCCCTCTAATATGCTAACTTGAATCAATGGCCAATAAGCTGCTTCTTTGTAACTGGTCGGTGTAAATAACTTTAATGGCGGATGCCAAAACTAGACATCTGGCCAAATTTCACAGTACGAAACACAAATTCTCTTGTCTAAACAACTGTATATACACGTCGAAGCACACCCTTCCAAAGACACACACAACACATGCAACGACTAGTACAAATGCACTGAAAAGCAAAACAAATAAATGATGGCAATAACTACTGTTAGTGGTCGGGTCAACAGTCACTGAAGGTGAACAGTCTTTGCAATACACTACTACACTTTATTTACGAAGAGAAACATTAAGAGATAGCCTACTACAAAGCGTGGCATTAATACTGTATATCCTGTTTCGGCTGGCAGTGGTAATAAGTTGTGTAGCATCCATTTGCCATAGGCCATAACAACGTAACTGTGTCTGCAGCACTTGAAGGTCATATTAGTTAAGCTGCAACTTTCACACACAATACTTTGGCGCAGTCCATATATCGTGTTTAAATTAACATTCCATTTGTTATAATTTGCCAATTGCGGAGCTAGACTGTTCATCCACTGTTAATATTCCTGGTTCATGATAACACTGTTCCCACGAAAACAGTCACGTAGCTATACAGTTTCCACATTGGCGGTTAGTGTTTTAGCATGCATCATATTTCGTTGTCAAGAAAAATGAGCACTATTAAATTCACAGTATATGTAATGCTGTTCAATTCTTAACCGATGACAATACTGTCTGTTCATGAGTGCATCGTCACTGACAAAAGCATCATTTGGCAAAAACCAAGAGCGCTCGTATAATACAACGTCCGTTTAGAAAGTCCATCATAAAGTCCAGTTTCAAACCATGTCCAACAAACGGAAGTACTATTGCCACGCTTATGCGCCATCCGCAACTGTTTGTCACACATTGTTCGACCTGACAACTATCGATACCTCTCACTCCACAGTCCTCACAGCACTTCTGCCTACTGCATTCCGTTTCACACTATGCATTTTATTAAAACTATTTGAGAGGTTATCAGGGAAAAAATCCAAGTCTTTACACAAGGAATTCATATAGGAAATAGCACAGTAAACATAGTCACACACACTTCATGTTCTACAATGTATAACCAAATGAAGAATCAGAAATATATCTGTAAGTCCAAGGTGGTAAAAGAAAGGAAAAAAAAAATAATCTCGTTATTGCTCGAACAGTCCACGGGTGTACTGCCGGTCCATAGTGTCCAACGGGCACAATATTTCGGCGATCAGACATGTCGCCATCGTCAGGTGCGCTGCCAAACTGAGCTTCTGAGGGTTTTTTTCTTTTCTCTTCTTCTTCTCCTCCCTGAGAGGGTGGGCGGGCTGTTTAAGAGCGTGCATTCTGCGCTATTCAGCCAGGGGGTTTTAGTAGTTTATTCAGTTGGGACTCTGTTTATTTTGCTTGCGGGGGAGGGGGGGGCGGGCTATTCTCCCAATTAGGAATTTATTTGCAAGAGATTGTTGGGGACAGTTCTGGTATTCACCTTAGCGACCAAGTAAAACCTGCAAAACCCGGCCAGAACTGCCTGCATTTGGGCTTCTCTTTTATTTTCCGTCTTGCCAGCATTGGCATTGGCGTTAAAGGCGGGCAAGAGCGACTTCTCTTCTTTCTCTTCTGAATTGCTCTTCATGGGTTTCTGCCTTTCTTCTTATGAGTTCCCGACTTTGTAGGAAATTCATCAGGTATTCGTCTCGCTCGGCCACGTTCGGGATTGCTGGGTCCAGGATCTTGCTGTTCACCAGGTTGCCCATGTAGTTAGCGAACTCCCTGGTTTGCACCCCTGCGTCCTTACGCGCCGTGGGTGCTGCACTGGCGGCCACTGCAACTTGCATGGCTCGGCTCGTTATTATCTCTTCTGCCATGCTGTTTGGGTGGCCTGATCTTGGCCTGGGCTGGCTTCCTTCCCAGCAGGCCCATCGTCATTTCGCTAATCTAAGGTCTGTACTGCCCGCTTCTCTCTATGTGGACATCGGTGATAGGCCTCTCGAAGAGTGAGGCAAGTGGCCTCCATCTCCACATGGAGCACCATGCGGAATCTGGCTTCTGCTTCCCTGAGGGCTGTGTCGACATTGGGACCAGCTGTCGCTGTCTGCCCCCTGACTGCGCCATGCTGCTGCCCGTCCCCCCCGCCTTTGCCACCGGTGGTTGGGGCCGGCGTCCGCACGTGAGTGGGAGCCGTCGTCGTTGCTCCTCCAGATGCCCCAGTTGGCTCCACGGCATTGCCCCCTTCTTTTGTGGAGGCCTCTATCCTCCCGTTGCTGCTGTTTGCAGTGGCATCAGGGTGTTATCGCTCTCTACTTCTTTCTCTGCGGCGTTTCTTCTTACCCTGGGCCACAGATTTCGGCACTTCAGCGGGATTTTGGCCTATGGAGGCCTGGCATCCATGCCAGTTGGCGACGTGCTCTCCACCACAGCGAGCGCAGGTCGGCTGGTCGTCCCTAGTGCTGGCATTTGACGCACCTTGCGGCATTGCGACAGTGCTTCGCCACCTGACCTTCTTCCTGTCACTTGAAGCATTCGGGCTTCGTGTCCAGGTGGGGGAGGGGGGAGAGTTTCTGGCTCCACGCGAAAATCCAACAACTTTCGTATGCCAAAAATGTCGCCACCGCTGTCTGCCGCTGGTGTGGCGACGATGAAAAGTGGTGGTTTCTTCCTATCAGTCCTGTTATGCAGCTTGACGGCTGCATTGACGAAGCCTTGACGACACATCCCTGCTCTGACTGCATGCTCTGTAAAGACCCAGGCCAGGCCCCTTAGGAGCGCCTTGGTCATCTTCCTGCGACGGATTTTGGGTTCCACTGTATGGGTGGCCACAAGGTCCTTCAGGGCCCTGCGGTCGTTCCAACTCGCTGCCTGGAGCTTGATGATGGTGTCGGAGTCAACTGACTCGACAACGACCTCCTCCTCGCATCGCTGCCCCAACTCATCAAAGAGTTCCAGGCACTCGACCTCCCTGCACTTGATGTACAGGGAAGGAGCGAGGTAACTTTCATCTTCTGCCTCCGAACTGCTGCCTCTGGCGACATTCCTTGCTATGCTACTCATCTTTACCATGCCACAAGCTGGGGTTATGACAATTTGCTTTTTACTGTTAAAACATGTAGTGGTTAATAAAAAAGAAAAAGAGAAGAAAAGAAAAGAAAAGATCGAAAATGTGGGAAAGAAATGGTGGATGAAAATGTTTTTTTTTTTTTTTAAATCGTTAATGACCGTGAAAAAGGGAAAGAATGAAACGGAAATCGGACTTCATATTACAGAAAAGTTATCGGACTTCGTGATTCGGAAAAGCTATTGTTGGGGTGGTCCTTTTGGCGTTTCTGAGCAAAAGTCAAACCAATTTCCACTACAAAAATTATTTGAAAAAAGACAGAGAATAACAAATGTGACTAACAGGGGGAAATGGCGTAGATAAGAGTTCATTCTTTACCATGTTAACATGTCTTCTTTCGTGAGGCGCCCTGGTCTTCAAAAATCTCCTACTTCATTTCTGCGTGAAAAGTCTGCTCCGAAATCTTGCAATAAGTTTCATTGTCCAGGAATTTCTAATGTATGCAAAACCGTCTTGATATTAAATACAATTTATTTTACGTTGCTTCCCTCCTCCAAATGTAATAACAACTTCCACAATATGTCTACACATTAAAATCAGATCAAGACTAGCTAATAAGTTTTTTACGTCTGCGTTAAGCTTCCGCTCTCGAGAGACAATAAAGAAACGGACAGGAAAAAAAAAAGAGTTACAATTTTTGTATTTTCTCTGCCGTCGAGTGCTCATACCGCTGCGACGGTATAATTTATGTCTGAGGGAACGAGTGTAGCGCGGCGAAATTCAAAGTCCCGCTACATCGTCCCCTCGACTGTCACGCTAAAACATTTAGCGTGGCAGGCTAGCAAACAATATAATAGATATACCTAAATGTCAATACATACATATTTTCATAGGAAAGGCCACGTGCATTCATAGGGTATAATCTTTGTCAATACTTACTTTCTAAATCTATATACTAAATATAGTTGTTATAGTTTTGATCCCTTTTACAAAATTAATATACATATATTTACATAGAGTTTGTTTGAGCAAGCTGCTCGCCAGCGCAGTAAATGTTGTGTGCTTCCAGCGTTGGTTTCCCAATGCATCTCTGGCAGCATGTAGTCTTTGCGCATGCGCAATAGCATCACTGAATTTCGCTTGCGGCAGTTTGAAAATCGCTGTGTTGTGACAGTCTTGCACAGTATTCACTTTCACATAGTGTTCGTTACAAGTTGTTATTCCACGAATTTCTGCGGTTGTTCCTACCGTCATACACGTTTCCATTTGAATATGTTTCGCGCGCAGGCATCGTATTGTGTCGCGGCGCAGACGGATGGTTTCACCAACCACCGTCCCTACGGTTCCTTTGGGATGGGTGCTGATTTTGGTTACTAATATGCGTAAAATTTGAGTGGCGTGAATCGCCTCTGTAAACTACGTCCATTTGATCTAAGAAGTTTAAGAAAGTCTTAATGTCATTCTCCGGTACTCCTATTAATCTGTCTCGGTATGGAAAGGGTAAGTGGCTCTTTAAAGTGTCAATTATCGCTGGCAAGTCGGCTGGTTTGGACCAGTACAGTGTCTTGTCTAGGTACCTCTCAAAGTATTGTCTTAATGTCTCTTTTTTAGGGTTATAGGTCTCGGGGTTGCACACTTCTCTCCTTAGACTCTGTTGCTCATTCTCGGACCAGAATTCGTCCAAGAAGGCTTGTTCGAACTGTTCAAACGTAAGGCACCGCCATTTCATAGCGGCACCCCACTTAGCTGCTCGTCCTCTCATGAGATTGGTGACGTATCTGATTTTATCGACTTCTGACCAACTACGTGGAAAAACACCGTCAAATGATCTAATAAACACAATAGGGTGGACTTTGCGCTTGTCCTCACTGGAAAATGTCTGGAAATACCCATGCCTTACAAACGTGTCATCGGCCATGCCGGTTGACATAACTCTTTTGACGTGGTTTGTGTTTCTTGCTACTCTAGGTGTCGTACCGTAATATTGCTCGTTTGGTGGAAAAGAAAGCGGCACATTGTAATTTTGACTTGAAATAGGTGATTCCACAATAGGTGTTCAGTCTGTGTCATTAGCCATGGTTTTAGCTGTTCTGTCGTTCCCTGACGATGCGTTTGCACCAATCACCAAACACGGCACAACATTGTCTCGTAATTTTGTCACTTCGTCTTCTATGTGTTTTGTCTCGTCCTTAACATGTGTCTTTGTTTTTGAAAGTATGTCCTGTGTAATTGTTTCAAGTTTTTTGTCCAGATAGTCGTCACACAATTTACATTCATGTACAATTCTCTCGGTCATGTTGGTGTCGTTGTTTAGTGACGCAAGGTCCGATCGAGCTTCTAATTTTTCTATCTTTTCTTTGAGGTGGGTTTGTTCAAGAACTACCATTGTGAGCTGTTGGGTAATATTTCCCACTTCTTCAGTCAGCTTTTCTTGTGTGGAGCTAGCTGAAGCGTGGGCCTGAGCTAACTCTTCCACATGGGTGTTCACTTCCTGCTGCACATTAACTATTTGAGTTAACTGATTCTCACATCGGGTAATATTGTTTTTTGTTTCATGTGTGAATGTAACCAAAGTTTCTTCCTGTTTAGTGACTCGGTCGGACAATGTGTCAAATCGCTGGCTGAGCTGTTGAGTGGTGGTATTTAATTCTGTTATCTGTTTTGCCGTTCGTTCAAAATATTCGGTCATAGTATGATTTAATATGTCAATTTTCTGACTAACGTCTCGTTTTATGTCTGCAAATAACACTATTAATCGGTCCAGTTTGTCGGTTTCCTGTGTCCGATTTGTGTCACATTGCTGAATTTGTCTCATATTCGGTTCTGACATTGATGTTAACAATGGCGCTGACGGTCTAGTCTCGCGTCCATTCCACATTTCGTCATTTAAAGTCGCCATCTGTGTATTATCACAAATGTTGCGAGTTTGAGGTAAAATCATTGCATTGATGTGTGAACTCGTCCATGGAGGGAAACGCGGACTTTCTTGTTGGCTGAAAAATGAATCTACTTCACTTAACTCATCTGCCGAAACTATCTCTACCTTACCGCGTGCCATTGTAATAGGATGTATAATCATAAGTTAAAAATGGAATAATATAAGTCTGATTAATAAAGATTTGACTCAAATTTAGGTTGAAATATTTTCTCGTCAATGTAAATGATAGCTCTATTGCAAACAATGATTGAGAAAGATGCAGCAGGGCGGACAAAATTTTTCGTAACAAATGACTGTTTGGCGGTCAAATTCACGATCTTCATATGCTACAACAACACTATAATTACCACAAACTACAATAGAGATAGATAATTTTGGAAAAATCTAGAAGAAAACTACAGGATGTGTGGAAAAGGATTCGCAGTTGGCTATTGAATGCTTGAATGAAACACAATTGTGTGACTCACCATTAAATTTTCTGTGCTGCAGCGGCTGGTCAATCACTTCTGCGTAAATCGTATTCGTCAAAATATGGGTTTCTTAATACATCTCCATCGAATAATCACCAAAAGGTCTCAAAATAATAGTTTTGCATCAATATATGCCATGCAAAGAAAAACAGATTGAATTAGTTACAAAAATTCTTTACAATATTGTCGTATAATCATTTGCTTAGGTACAATAAAGTTGGTCTTTTAGTTACTATTTAAATTTTAGGATTTTTGGTTATACTCTGTTGGGAAAAGTTTCAAATTTGCTCAAAAATGACACATCCGAAAATTGCGTCCTGTCGCGGGAGCCAGTTGTAGTGGTTAATAAAAAGAAAAAGAGAAAAAAAGAAAAGGTAGAGATTGAAAATGTGGGAAAGAAATGGTGGATGAAAAGGTTTTTTTTTTTTTAAAATCGTTAATGGCCGTGAAAAAGGGAAAGAATGAAACGGAAATCGGACTTCATATTACAGAAAAGTTATCGGACTTCGTGATTCGGAAAAGCTATTGTTGGGGTGGTCCTTTTGGCGTTTCTGAGCAAAAGTCAAACCAATTTCCACTACAAAAATTATTTGAAAAAAGACAGAGAATAACAAATGTGACTAACAGGGGGAAATGGCGTAGATAAGAGTTCATTCTTTACCATGTTAACATGTCTTCTTTCGTGAGGCGCCCTGGTCTTCAAAAATCTCCTACTTCATTTCTGCGTGAAAAGTCTGCTCCGAAATCTTGCAATAAGTTTCATTGTCCAGGAATTTCTAATGTATGCAAAACCGTCTTGATATTAAATACAATTTATTTTACGTTGCTTCCCTCCTCCAAATGTAATAACAACTTCCACAGTATGTCTACACATTAAAATCAGATCAAGACTAGCTAATAAGTTTTTTACGTCTGCGTTAAGCTTCCGCTCTCGAGAGACAATAAAGAAACGGACAGGAAAAAAAAAAGAGTTACAATTTTTGTATTTTCTCTGCCGTCGAGTGCTCATACCGCTGCGACGGTATAATTTATGTCTGAGGGAACGAGTGAAGCGCGGCGAAATTCAAAGTCCAGCTACAAACAGCAGCACGACAATTTGCCACCCCACGGACAGTGCGGTCTTCTCTCCCTCAGTAGCAGAGCACTGTATCTGCGTGCTACACTGACCCACTCGCTCCGGCTGCCACAGCTCCTGAGGGCGGGCGGTCATTTTAAGTCCCCTCCCCTCCGTGGTCCGCAGCCGTGTGTCAGCGGTCGGTGAGACGCTGGCGTCGGCGTCTGTGGTGGCGTCGGTGTAATTGCCCCCTCCGCCCCAGTCACTCGTTCGTTTCCTTTGCTGAGCGTCTTTTTAATTGGACTCAATGCTGGTTCCCATGCCCTGCTGAGGTTGTAGTCACAATCTCGGTTGATGAGTCCACCCCTGGTACGAATTTGTAGAGCCTCTATAACGACGCTGTCCCAGTATTTAGATATCTGTGCCAGGACCCTGGTATGTTGGTAGTCCATTTCGTGATTTGCGGACAAACAGTGCTCCGCGACCGCCGACTTGTTGGGGTACCCAAGTCGTGTGTGCCCCTGATGTTCTCGGCAACGATCTTTGATGGTGCGCACTGTCTGTCCAATATAAGTCTTCCCACATTGACACGGAATCTGGTATATGCTGGCTTTCCACAAACTGAGATCATCTTTGACACTTCCCAATAATGCTCGCGTTTTATTTGGTAGGAGAAAGACAGTTCCTACTCGGTGTTTCCTCAATATTAGTCCTATTTTTCCCGATAGTGCGCCAGTATTCAGTGGCTCTCTCTTTCTCCGTGACTTGTTCTGTCTCCACACGCAGTACTGTAGACGTGGGGCAGAGAGCGCGTCTGATGTGCCATTCCGAGTACCCGTTTATCCGGACACACTTTTGAGCTGTTCCAGCTCTTGGGCAAGACTCTCTGCGTCAAAGATGGTGCACATCCTGTGCACCAGTGTTTTTAGCACCCCATTCCTCTGCGCAGGGTGGTGGCAGCTATTTGCTTGCAAATGCAGGTTGGTGTGCGTTTTCTTCCCGTACACGCTGTGGCCCAGGGTGCCATCCGCTCTTCTTTTAACCGTGACGTCCAGGAATGGTAATCTTTCTTCTGCTTCGGTCTCCATAGTGAATCTGATATTCGGATGTATGGAATTCCGGTGGGTAAGGAAGTCTAGGAACTTGTAAATTCCATGGGGCCAGATCATGAATGTGTCATCCACATAACGTAGAAAACAAGTCGAATGTTACCTGCAGGGAGAGGGCAGCCATTCGAGCCCTAAGAGTGTTGCCTTACCAGCTGTCAATGGCAGTGCTACGGTTGTTCTTTCCCATAAGGACTGTATTGAGAAGATGCAGAGCCTGCTAAACAACGAATCTTACGGGAAGATCAAAGCTGATCCCACAAAGAAGGTGGAAAACAAGACTAAAGCTCTTCTCAAGGACGCAGATGTAGCAGAGTGTGCCGTGAAGAAATTGACACCTCAAGGACCTGTACCGTCAAGACTTTATGGACTCCCTAAAGTCCAAAAAGAAGGGGTGCCATTACGCCCAATTGTCAGCAACATTAGGGCAGCTACATATTTGCTGGCCAAATACCTGGTAGAATTACTAAGCCCTTATGTGGGTAAATGCCCTCATCACGTTCGTAATTCTGTGGATTTTGTAAAACGTCTCGACAACTTCAAGCTGAAAGCCTCGTGGTTAGTTTTGACGTTGTTTCATTATTCACCAGGGTGCCTCTTCGATTGTTAGTTAAGCTTATTGCACAGAAATCTGACGAGAAGACGATTGACCTTTTCAAGCGCATTCTTTCCTCCATCTATTTTCTTTTTAATGGAGAATACTATGAACAAACAGAAGGAGTCGCAATGGGGAGCCCATTCTCGCATGTGGTCGCGAATTTCTATGTGGAGTTCTTCGAGGAGGAAGCTTTGGTGTCATCCAAATGGAAACCCACTTTTTTCCTGCGTTATGTGGATGACACATTCGTGATCTGTCCCCATGGAAGGGACAAGCTCCTAGACTTCCTTACCCACCTGAACTCCAGACATCAACGCACTATGGAGACCGAAGCAGAAGGAAGATTACCATTCCTGCACGTCATAGTTAAAAGAAGAGCGGAGGGCACCCTGAGACACAGGGTATACAGGAAGAAAACGCACACCAACCTGTATTTGCAAGCGAATAGCTGTCACCACCCTGCGCAGGGGAATGGGGTGGAATTCGATTCTACACAGAGTACGCGAAAGAACTTGCCCCCCTTCTAACAGCCGTGTACCGCAAGTCTCTAGAGGAACGGAAGGTTCCAAATGATTGGAAAAGAGCACAGGTAGTTGCAGTCTTCAAGAAGGGTCGTCGAGCAGATGCTCAAAACTATAGACCTGTATCTCTGACATCGATCTGTTGTAGAATTTAGAACATGTTTTTTGCTCGCGTATCATGTCATTTCTGGAAGCCCAGAATCTACTCTGTAGGAATCAACATGGATTCCGGAAACAGCGATCGTGTGAGACCCAACTCGCTTTATTTGCTCATGAGACCCAAAAAATATTAGATACAGGTTCCCAGGTAGATGCCATTTTCCTTGAGTTCCGGAAGGCGTTCGATACAGTTTCGTAGTGTCGCCTGATAAACAAAGAGCCTACGGAATATCAGACCAGCTGTGTGGCTGGATTGAAGAGTTCTTAGCAAACAGAACACAGCATGTTGTTCTCAATGGAGAGACGTCTACAGACGTTAAAGTAACCTCTGGCGTGCCACGAGGGAGTGTTATGGGACCATTGCTTTTCGCAATATATACAAATGACCTAGTACATAGTGTCAGAAGTTCCATGCGGCTTTTCGCGGATGATGCTGTAGTATACAGAGAAGTTGCAACATTAGAAAATTGCAGCGAAATGCAGGAAGATCTGCAGTGGATAGGCACTTGGTGCAGGGAGTAGCAACTGACCCTTAACATGCACAAATGTAATGTATTGCGAATACATAGAAAGAAGGATCCTTTATTGTATGATTATATGATAGCGGAACAAACACTGGTAGCAGGTACTTCTGAATTTTCTTTTGTTATGTGTATACAATACAAGTGGAGACGTAGAGCCATAAGCAGATTTACCAAAGTCTTTATTAGCAATTTCAAACATATGGTAGGTACGATAGGCAATTACATCTCTATCATTAAAACTTTCAAGTCCATGTACAGTAGACGCTCCACTACCACCTCTGACTATGGTAACAGTGAACCATCCATTTCCATGTGAGAAAGTGTCATTTATATCCAAGTTAAAATTAAGTGAACATCCAAGAAATACACAAGGTCCATCGACGAGGGCGTGGGCTGCAACACTCTTGACTGGAATGCGACTTTTCTTGTCTTCTGATGTAGTAAGTTCAATGTTTTCTATATTTTTGTAAACTGTTGTGCGACGACGACGTCGGTATCTCCTGTACGGCATGTTGGCAGCGTTCAATGCAGTTGCCTGTGCAGCAGCAAGACACAGACTGAGCGTAGCGCGAGAGCGCGCTCGCTTATATAGCGTGTGAAGACTTTGACCTTAGATAAGAGACTTAGAGTTTTCGCAGTGGCCAGCGGAACGTTATCCCGGATAGGGACTTGGTGCAGGGAGTGGGAACTGACCCTTAACATGCACAAATGTAATGTATTGCGAATACATAGAAAGAAGGATCCTTTATTGTATGATTATATGATAGTGGAACAAACACTGGTAGCAGCTACTTCTGTAAAATATCTGGGAGTATGCGTACGGGACGATTTGAAGTGGAATGATCATATAAAATTAATTGTTGGTAAGGCGAGTTCCAGGTTGAGATTCATTGGGAGAGTCCTTAGAAAATATAGTCCATCGACAAAGGAGGTGGCTTACAAAACACTCGTTTGACCTATAGTTGAGTATTGCTCATCAGTGTGGGATCCGCAGGTCGGGTTGACAGAGGAGATAGAGAAGATCCAAAGAAGAGCGCCGCGTTTCGTCACAGGGTTATTTGGTAAGCATGATAACGTTACGGAGATGTTTAGCAAACTCAAGTGGCAGACTCTGCAAGAGAGGCGCTCTGCATCGCGGTGTAGCTTGCTGTCGGTTTCGAGAGGGTGCGTTTCTGGATGAGGTATCGAATATATTGCTTCAGCCTACTTATGCCTCCCGAGGAGATCGCGAATGTAAAATTAGAGAGATGCGAGCGCGTATGGAGGCCTTCCGGCAGTCGTTCTTCCCGCGAACCATGCGTGACTGGAACAGAAAAGGGAGGTAATGACAGTGGCATGTAAAGTGCCCTCCGCCACACACCGTTGGGTGGCTTGCGCAGTATAAATGTAGATGTAGATGTAGAAAAACACTGGTGCACAGAGTGTGCACCATCTCTGATACAGGGAGTTGCCCCAAGAGCTGGAACACCTCAAAACTGTATTCCGGAAAAACGGGTACTCGGAATGGCACATCAGATGCTCTCTCCGCCCCACCTCTACAGTACTGCGTGTGGAGACGGAAGAAGTCATGGAGAAAGAGATAGCCACTGTATATATACCGTATACTGGGCAACTATCGGGGAATATAGGACTAATATTGAGGAGACACCAAGTAGGAACTGTCTTTTGCCCCCCCCCCCCCCAAATAAAACGCGAGCATTATTGGGAAGTGTCAAAGATGATCTCAGTGTGTAGAAAGCCAGCATATACCAGAATCCTTGTCAATGTGGGAAGACTTACATTGGACAGACAGTGCGCACCATCGAAGATCATTGCCGAGAACATCAGAGCACACTCGACTTGGGTACCCCAACAAGTCGGCGGACGCGGAGCACTGTTTGTCCGAATATCACGAAATGGACTACCAACATACCAGGGTCCTGGCACAAACATCTAAATACTGGGACAGCATTGTTAGAGAGGCTATCAAAACTCATACCAGGGAGGGACTCATCAACTGAGATTGCGGTTACAACCTCAGCAGGGAATGGGAATCAGCATTGAGTCTAATCTAATTCCCTTAGCATCACCCAACTTAATTCGACTCCATTCCATTATCCTCGTTTTGCTTTTGTTGATGTTCAGCTTATATCCTCCTTTCAAGACACTGTCCAT
This sequence comes from Schistocerca nitens, assembly GCF_023898315.1. Lineage (NCBI taxonomy): Eukaryota > Metazoa > Arthropoda > Insecta > Orthoptera > Acrididae > Schistocerca > Schistocerca nitens. The sequence continues at coordinate 826,594,554 of NC_064614.1, forward strand.
TCCGTTCAACTGCTCTTCCAAGTCCTTTGCTGTCTCTGACAGAATTACCATGTCATCGGCGAACCTCAACGTTTTTATTTCTTCTCCATGGACTTTAATACCTACTCCAAATTTTTCTTTTGTTTCCTTCACTGCTTGCTCGATATACAGATTGAATAACACTGGGGATAGGCTACAACCCTGTCTCACTCCCTTCCCAACCACTGCTTCGCTTTCATGCCCCTCAACTCTTATAACTGCCATCTGGTTTCTGTACAAATTGTAAATAGCCTTTCGCTCCCTGTATTTTACCCCTGCCACCTTTAGAATTTGAAAGAGAGTATTCCAGTCAACATTGTCAAAAGCTTTCTCTAAGTCTACAAATGCTAGAAATGTAGGTTTGCCATTCCTTAATCTATTTTCTAAGATAAGTCGTAGGGTCAGTATTGCCTCACGTGTTCCAACATTTCTGCGGAATCCAAACCGATCTTCGCTGAGGTCGGCTTCTACCAGTTTTTCCATTCGTCTGTAAAGAATTCGCGTTAGTATTTTGCAGCTGAGACTTATTAAACTGATAGTTCGGTAATTTTCACATCTGTCAACTCCTGCTTTCTTTGGGATTGGAATTATAATATTCTTCTTGAAGTCTGAGGGTATTTCGCCTGTCTCATACATCTTGCTCACCAGATGGTAGAGTTTTGTCAGGTCTGGCTCTCCCAAGGCCGTCAGTAGTTCTAATGGAATGTTGTCTACTCCTGGGGCCTTGTTTCGACTCAGGTCTTTCAGTGCTCTGTCAAACTCTTCACGCAGTATCGTATCTCCCATTTCATCTTCATCTAGATCCTCTTCCATTTCCATAATATTGTCCTCAAGTACATCGCCCTTGTATAGACCCTCTATATACTCCTTCCACCTTTCTGCTTTCCCTTCTTTGCTTAGAACTGGGTTTCCATCTGAGCTCTTGATATTCGTACAAATGGTTCTCCTTTCTCCAAAGGTCTCTTTAATTTTCCCGTAGGCAGTATCTATCTTACCCCTAGTGAGATATGCCTCTACATCCTTACATTTGTCCTGTAGCCATCCCTGCTTAGCCATTTTGCACTTCCTGTCGATCTCATTTTTGACACGTTTGTATTCTTTTTTGCCTGCTTCATTTACTGCATTTTTATATTTTCTCCTTTCATCAATTAAATTCAATATATCTTCTGTTATCGAAGGATTTCTACTAGCCCTGGGCTTTTTACCTACTTGATCCTCTGCTTCCTTCACTACTTCATCCCTCAGAGCTACCCATTCTTCTTCTACTGTATTTCTTTCTCCCATTCCTGTCAATTGTTCCCTTATGCTCTCCCTGAAACTCTGTACAACCTCTGGTTTAGTCAGTTTATCCAGGTCCCATCTCCTTAAATTCCCACCTTTTTGCAGTTTCTTCAGTTTTAATCTACAGTTCATAACCAATAGATTGTGGTCAGAGTCCACATCTGCCCCTGGAAATGTCTTACAATTTAAAACCTGGTTCCTAAATCTCTGTCTTACCATTATATAATCTATCTGAAACCTATCAGTATCTCCAGGATTCTTCCATGTATACAACCTTCTTTCATGATTCTTGAACCAAGTGTTAGCTATGATTAAGTTGTGCTATGTGCAAAATTCTACCAGGCGGCTTCCTCTTTCATTTCTTAGCCCCAATCCATATTCACCTACTATGTTTCCTTCTCTCCCTTTTCCTACTCTCGAATTCCAGTCACCCATGACTATTAAATTTTCGTCTCCCTTCACTACCTGAATAATTTCTTTTATCTCTTCATACATTTCATCAATTTCTTCATCATCTGCAGAGGTAGTTGACATATAAACTTATACTACTGTAGTAGGCATGGGCTTCGTGTCTATCTTGGCCACAATAATGCATTCACTATGCTGTTTGTTGTAGCTTACCCGCGCTCCTATTTTTTATTTATTATTAAACCTACTCCTGCATTACCCCTATTTCATTTTGTATTTATAACCCTGTATTCACCTGACCAAAAGTCTTGTTCCTACTGCCACCGAACTTCACTAATTCCCACTATATCTAACTTCAACTTACCCATTTCCCTTTTCAAATTTTCTAACCTACCTGCCCGATTAAGGGATCTGACTTTCCACGCTCCGATCCGTAGAACGCCAGTTTTCTTTCTCCTGATAACGACGTCCTCTTGAGTAGTCCTCGCCCGGAGATCCGAATGGGGGACTATTTTACCTCCAGAATATTTTATCCAAGAGGACGCCATCATCATTTAACCATACAGTAAAGCTGCATGCCCTCGGGAAAAATTACGGCTGTAGTTTACCCTTGCTTTCAACCGTTCGCAGTACCAGCACAGCAATGCCGTTTTGGTTAGTGTTGCAAGGCCAGATCAGTCAATCATCCAGACTGTTGCCCCTGCAACTACTGAAAAGGCTGCTGCCCCTCTTCAGGAACCACATGTTTGTCTGGCCTCTCAACAGATACCCCTCCGTTGTGGTTGCACCTACGGTACGGCCATCTGTATTGTTGAGGCACGCAAGCCTCCCTACCAACGGCAAGGTCCATGGTTCATGGGGGTAGGAAAGATTGGTTAGGGGGTTAAATGTATAAGTTGACGTCCTACAATATTCAAAATGAGATCACCAATCTACTAGGAAAGTCTGTGTTGACAAAGGTATTGGCTTCAATCACGAATATTTTTCTATTATGGTTGACGAAACAAGTGATTCTTTGATTCACGAACAAGTGTCATTTTGTGTTTGTACTGTCAATGATTCCTTAATCATTAACAATGACTTTATTGGCTTATACGAAACCCCCAACACTGAACCACAAACTCTGTTTAGTATTTTAAAAGACGTTTTTGCTCATCTTGATTTGTCAATGGATAACTTAAGAGGACAGTGCTATGATGGTGGCTCAAATATTAGAGGTAAGTTCAAAGGACTAAAAAAGTTAGTTTTGGATGTATAACCAAAAGCACGTTATGTGCAATGCACTGCTCACAGTTTGAACTTGGCAATTTATTTATTTATTTATTTATATCTCATAGATCCAATATTGCGAGGCATTCGCATGGGTGTAAGACGTGTCAGAATTATTACAAATAATACAAAAGGAATACATAAAAGTACCTCTTGCAAGAGGATACCTGGTGTAGGACAACATACACATTAATAGGTATAGAAAAAATTACATTAAAAATATGGTAGATCTTAATAGCTAAATGAAAGACAAAGTAATGTTAACAGTGATTGTGAGTGTCGTAATGCACAATAGCACATCAAATTAGTAAATAAAAAATCAATTACAGTTAACTCTACTGAAATATTCTTCTACCGAATAGAAGGAATTATCTAATAAATACTGTTTGAGCTGTTGTTTAAATTTGGGAAGCTCGTGGTTAAGTAATTTCAGTGATGGTGGGAGAGCACTGAACACCTAGCAGCTCATGTAATGGACTCCTTTTTGTACAATAGGAAGGTTTTTTGATTCATAATGGAGGTCTTTCTTCCTCCTGGTATTGTAGGTATGGTATGAATCATTGGTCTTGTACGATTGTCCATTTTTACCAATGAAACATAACAGGGAGTAGATATATTGACATGCAGTTGTCAGTATCCCTAATTTTCTGAAAATGTCCCTACAAGAATGTCTAGGCTGGACTCCACTCATTATCCTAATAACTCTCTTTTGGGCAATGAATATTATTTTGGATGGTGGCTGATTCCCCAGATAACTATGACATACAGCAATAATGCATGGAAATAAGTAAAATAAGCAGCTTTTGTGGTGTCTCTGTAACATACAGTGGAAATAATACGAACAGCAAATGTTGCTGAGCTGAGTTTTTTGTGGAGGTGCAAAATATGTTCAGACCATTTTAGACTGTTGTCAATGTGTAAACCCAGAAACTTGGTTGACTCAACTTGTAGTAACTCAATACCATTCAATGTAATACTTAATTGATCCTCAACTTTTTTCCTTACTTGGAAATGCACAAACTGGGTCTTATTAACATTTGGTGATAACACATTATTTACAAACCAGTTACATACTTCACTAAAGACAATGTTGGCCGATTCCTCAAGGTTGAGGTTGGTAGTTTTGTTGATGAGGATAGAGGTGTCATCAGCAAAAAGAGTAAAGTGAGTTTTAAAGCTAGTACACAAGGGATGGTCATTGATAAAGATGAGGAAGAAAAGGGGGCCAAGTACAGAACCCTGAGGAACACTACAGCCAATAGAGCCCCAGCTAGATGACACAGAGTACCCCTCAGAGTCGTTAAACATGACCCTTTGATTTCTTCCAGCTAGGTAGGATTTAATCCATGAGCCAACTGAGCCACTTATACCATAATATTTAACATTTGCTAAGAGGATTTCATGATTAACACTGTCAAAGGCCTTAGAAAGGCAGTCTTTTTCATCTTACGTCTATGAGGGATATTATGGCTTTAACCAAGGACTTAATTAACACCATAAGGGAATCCAACAAAAGGATGGGACTTTTGAGAATCATACGCTGTGGGAGTGCCAATGACCAAGCTAGTCTATGACCCCTTTGTCCGACTCGATGGACTATGCGAGCTTCTAGTATCTTCTGAATATTGAAAATCTTTGAAGAACTTCTAGAGTTTTTTGAATCATTTTCTGCAGAGGACAAAACAGAGGCAGGTTACAAACGTGCAGGCTACTGTGAGTCAATGTTACAGTTCAAGACTTATTTATTTTCACGTTTTTATTACCATACACAAATGCATGGTTCCTGAAGAGTGGCAGCAGACTTTTCAGTAGTTGCAGGATGATTGACTGATCTCGCCTTGTAACACTAACCAAAATGGCCTTGCTGTGCTGGTACTGCGAACAGCTGAAAGCAAGGGGGAATTACAGCTGTAATTTATCCTGAGGGCATGCAGCTTTACTGTATGGTTAAATGATGATGGCGTCCTCTTGGGTAAAATATGCCGGAGGTAAAATAGTCCCCCATTCGGATCTCCAGGCGGGGGCGAATACAGGATCATAAATACAAAATCAAATAGGGGTAATGCAGGAGTAGCTTTAATAATGAATAGGAAAATAGGAGTGTGGGTAAGCTACCACAAACAGCATAGTGAATGCATTATTGTGGCCAAGATAGACACGAAGCCCATGCCTACTACAGTAGTACAAGTTTATATGCCAACTAGCTCTGCAGATGACGAAGAAATTGAAGAAATGTATGATGAAATCAAAGAAAATATTCAGATAGTGAAGGGAGACGAAAATTTAATAGTCATGGGTGACTGGAATTCGGTAGTAGGAAAAGGGAGAGAAGGAAACATAGTAGGTGAATATGGATTGGGGCTAAGAAATGAAAGAGGAAGCCGCCTGGTAGAATTTTGCACATAGCACAACTTAATCATAGCTAACACTTGGTTCAAGAATCATGAAAGAAGGTTGTATACATGGAAGAATCCTGGAGATACTGATAGGTTTCAGATAGATTATATAATGGTAAGACAGAGATTTAGGAACCAGATTTTAAATTGTAAGACATTTCCAGGGGCAGATGTGGACTCTGACCACAATCTATTGGTTATGAACTGTAGATTAAAACTGAAGAAACTGCAAAAAGGTGGGAATTTAAGGAGATGGGACCTGAATAAACTGACTAAACCAGAGGTTATACAGAGTTTCAGGGAGAGCATAAGGGAACAATTGACAGGAATGGGGGAAAGAAATACAGTAGAAAAATAATGGGTAGCTTTGAGGGATGAAGTAGTGAAGGTAGCAGAGGATTAAGTAGGGAAAAATACAATGGCTAGTAGAAATCCTTGGGTAACAGAAGAAATATTGAATGTAACTGATGAAAGGAGAAAATATAAAAATGCAGTAAATGAAGCAGGCAAAAAGGAATACAAACATCTCAAAATTGAAATTGACAGGAAGTGCAAAATGGCTAAGCAGGGATGGCTACAGGACAAATGTAAGGATGAAGAGGCTTATCTCGCTAGGGGCAAGATAGATACTGCCTACAGGAAAATTAAAGAGACCTTTGGAGAAAAGAGAACCACTTGTATGAATATCAAGAGCTCAGATGGAAACGCAGTTCTAAGCTTAGAAGGGAAAGCAGAAAAGTGGAAGGAGTATATAGAGCGTCTATACAGGAGCGATGTACTTGAGGACAATATTATGGAAATGGAAGAGGATCTAGATGAAGATGAAATGGGAGATACGATACTGCGTGAAGAGTTTGACAGAGTGCTGAAAGAACTACTGACGGCCTTGGGAGAGCCAGTCCTGACGAAACTCTACCATCTGGTGAGCAAGATGTATGAGACAGGCGAAATACCCTCAGACTTCAAGAAGAATATAATAATTCAAATCCCAAAGAAAGCAGGTGCTGACAGATGTGAAAATTACCGAACAATCAGTTTAATAAGCCACAGCTGCAAAATACTAATGCAAATTCTTTACAGACGAATGGAAAAACTAGTAGAAGCCAACCTCGGGGAAGATCAGTTTGGATTCTGTAGAAATATTGGAACACGTGAGACAATACTGACCCTACGACTTATCTTAGAAGCTAGATTAAGGAAAGGCATACCTACATTTCTAGCATTTGTAGACTTAGAGAAAGCTTGTGACAATGTTGACTGGAATACTCTCTTTCAAATTCTGAAGGTGGCAGGGGTAAAATACAGGGAGCAAAAGGCTATTTACAATTTGTACAGAAACCAGATGGCAGTTATAAGAGTCGAGGGTCATGAAAGGGAAGCAGTGGTTGGGAAGGGAGTGAGACAGGGTTGTAGCCTATCCCCAATGTTATTCAATCTTTATATTGAGCAAGCAGTGAAGGAAACAAAAGAAAAATTCGGAGTAGGTATTAAAATCCATGGAGAAGTAATAAAAACTTTGAAGTTCGCCGATGACATTGTAATTCTGTCAGAGACAGCAAAGGACTTGGAAGAGCAGTTGAACGGAATGGATAGTGTTTTGAAAGGAGGATATAAGATGAACATCAACAGAAGCAAAATGAGGATAATGGAATGTAGTCGAATTAAATCGGGTGATGCTGAGGGAATTAGATTAGGAAATGAGACACTTAAAGTAGTAAAGGAGTTTTGCTATTTGGGGAGCAAAATAACTGATGATGGTCGAAGTAGAGAGGATATAAAATGTAGACTGGCAATGGCAAGGAAAGCGTTTCTGAAGAAGAGAAATTTGTTAACATCGATTATAGATTTAAGTGTCAGGAAGCCATTTCTGAAAGTATTTGTATGGAGTGTAGCCATGTATGAAAGTGAAACATAGACGAAAAATAGTTTGGACAAGAAGAGAATAGAAGCTTTCGAAATGTGGTGCTACAGAAGAATGCTGAAGATTAGATGGGTAGATCACATAACTAATGATGAAGTACTGAATAGGATTGGGGAGAAGAGACGTTTGTGGCACAACTTGACTAGAAGAAGGGATCGGTTGGTAGGACATGTTCTGAGGCATCAAGGGATCACCAATTTAGTATTGGAGGGCAGCGTTGAAGGTAAAATCGTAGAGGGAGACCAAGAGATGAATACACTAAGCAGATTCGAAAGGATGTAGGTTGCAGTAGGTACTGGGAGATGAAGAAGCTTGCACAGGATAGAGTAGCATGGAGAGCTGCATCAAACCAGTCTCAGGGCTGAAGACCACAACAACAACAACAACATTGCCATGCAATGAACCCAGTAGAGGATGTCAATGAAAAAATTCAATGCCCTCATCTAAGTGTTACTGACCTGAAAAAAAAATGAGGGCTTGATTTGTTTATTGATTGGAAGGTGTCATAGTTTTTGGGAATTGCGTTTAAAAGAAAAACCTTCACAAGTTGATGATCCTTCGCTTCCTCAGAATCAAAGTATATCAAAGAAGTATGAAAACAGTGAAGCCAGCTCACAACACACTTTCAAAACCCCAAACGAATACTGCAAAGCTATTTGCATTGAAGTTTGTGAAATGGTGCAATCTTGCATTACTGAGCAGTTTGCTTCAACTGGACTCTACACACAGGTCATTGCAGTTGAACAAGAGTGCTTTCTTTTAGTAAACAGAGATGAAACAAATTTGGAACAATAAACTTAGTTTTACAAAAATGACCTAGACATTGAGAGACTGTGCTTACACTTGCATATGTTAGCTGATACCACTAATAAAGAACAACTGGTCTTAAAAAACATGCATGATGTAAGAAAGTACATTACACAAGACCCTGCAGTTGGAGAAATGTTATGTGTAGTAGTGTAGTGCATTAAGTTTTCCCAAGTAGTTCCAATCATGACGGCATATCTCTGATCAACAATGGGACAGAAGCGATTGAACAACTTGGCTGTTCTTCATGCCCACTGAGATGTTTTGGATGAACTGGATATCTGACCAGTTATCAACAACTTCATATTCAGTAATCCAGTTAGACGGTCGACATTTGCACCTTTCGAAAGACACTCTAGCCTTAATAATGGCATTTAGAACAATATTAAAAATCTTTATAAATGATTAAATTTCAGTTTTGAAATATTAGCACTAGTTTAGTACTGTATTCCTATATTACTATAGTACTGTATAAGATATTTCCAAAAACTTAAATATTTTTAGGGTGTAAGACTGAACACAAGTTGCACACACGTCTGCAGTCTCAGAGAACTGGAACCACACTGCATCATTAACATCATTGACTCTCTAAAATCTTCCGGTCCCACAGGACATGATGGCCTCAGTATTAATGTATTAAAACTGTGCAGAAAAAGTCTCTGTGTCCCTTTTCTGTAGCAGTAGATGATATAATAGAATAAAGCACCTTTCCATATGGACTAAAAATAACTCAGGTAAGATCAATCTTTAAAGAAGAAGAAAACTCAAAATTCTAAACTACAGACCTCTCTCAATACCCCCAGTATTTTCCAAAATAAATTCAAAAGTCATATACAGCAAATTTATAATCTTTCTCCAGATGCACAATCTAATGTTTGAAAATCAAAGTGGGTTCTTAAAATGTAAATCAACCAGCACAGAACCTGCAGAATTAGTTGAAGAGATAATAAGTGTCATTAAGAACATGCAGACCCACTGTAATAATGTGACAAATGAATTTGTACAGTACTTTAAATGAACGTCACTTAAACATAAGCAGTAATAAAATATCTCTCGTGGAGTTTAACAACAGTAATTTTAAAGATGAAATTAAACTATACATAGGAAATGAATTAGTAAAAGAGAGTTTAGTGTAAAATTCCTTGGTTTAACCATTCACAGAAATCTAAAGTGGGACACACATGTTGACACTCTAGCATGTAAGTTGTCGAAGAATATATTTGCAATTAATATGATTAGCGATTCTTCAAAGACACTCTTGTCCTAAAGTCTGCACACCATGCTCTATTTTCCTCTCACTAGAATTACAGAATAGAAATATGGGGAGCAACAACCAAAGCAAATCTAAATAAGCTATCACTACTTCAGAGAAGGGCTATAAGAATCATCTGTGGAGCAAAATATAAGGAATCATGTCATGGCTTGTTTCCAAAAACTGGTGTACTAACTGTAGTAAACATGTACATTTTAAAAGCCATATTACTTGTTAAAAGACTGCAGCCCAATATTTGCTCTAACTTGTATCAGAAATAAAGCGAAATTGTACCTCAGCAGTCACAGAACAGCACTCTATGAAAATGGTCCACAATATGCACCTTTAAAATTAGACAAGGCACTGCCCAGTAAAGTTATGACCTTCCCCACAATGAAGCTTATATTTCAGTTAAAGAAATTCCTGTTACAAAAACCATTTTACACATTAGAAGAATATCATACTTACATGCAGAATAAGGAGAGCTTAGAAAAAATATGTAAGTAGTGTTAAGCAAATCATTTCATTTATAATTTAATCATTTTGTTAATCAATGACATGTTCAGAAGAATGTGTTGTTGTTCTATGTATCAAGAAATGTAACCTGTTTTTATACAAATGCATTGATTGATTAAATGTCAAGTAAAGTATTATTATTATTATTATTATTAAGTCAATAGATGAGTCCTGCAACTAAATAAGGATGACCGTGTTTAAGTTAAATGAAATGAAGTTTGTGGTGAATGCTGGATTAGCTGATCATTATCAGACTATGACATGGTGCTTGAAAACAATGGCACATGTATCACGGGAGATTCTATTAAACTGAGAATCAGAATCTGAATTTGTATTGTCATAAAATAAACAGAGTTACATCACAAGATTTAATGTGCAGGGGACTTGTCTATACTGCAATTACAATTTATGTGTATCACAGAAACAATAATTTATAATTTACAGAGACTGTGTGTAGCATAACAACAGTATTACTGTAAAAAGAGAGAATAATTATTAGAATTCTAAGCTTAATTAACAAATCGTTTCAGCCACTTGCTTTCTTGCTCAGATTGGCATGTTATCATTAAGAAATTCTTCTAAGGAATAACAACATTTCTGTACTAACAATTGTCGTAGTTTTTGTTTTAGTTGCCCCATCTACATGCTGAGGATTTGTTTCTTTTTTAGAGTGTTGTAAATTTTCATGTCCATGTATTCTGGGGTTTGTGCAAACTGCTGCAAGATGTCAAACCCGAAGACGCAAATGGAAATGAAGAATCTGCTATACATACGAATAAGAAGAGAACTACAAAATGTATTATTAGATGCTACAAGTGCAACAACTGAATCATATTGCTAAATATTGTTCTAGCAAAGATGGAAAAGGAGAAAGCTCATCAAAAAATAACAATGATGGATATGTGTTTAGGAAACAGACAGAACAAAAGAAAGTTTTTCTTGTTGCTGATATTAAACAGGGGCACAGAAAGGATTTATTTGTTTTTATTTTTTTATTTAGCACCCATGTTATCACATTCATGGTATTGGACTTGTCAGAATACAAAACAGTATAAAATATTATATATTTACATCATGTACAAAATCTTATCATTCCTATCAACATATCTGTATAACAAAACATTATTCAGCTTAATTAGATTATAAAATGATATACGTACATACAGATAAAATAAAAGTCAGCAAAACACCTTGTTTGCTTTTACTAAATCTATTAAATACCAGTACTTTAGTTAAATAGGCATAGATACATACTGCACAAAAGTTAGGTGCATAATTAGGTACATATATGGATTAAAGAAGTTACGTTTTATCCAGGAATAGTTTGATAATTATGAATTTTTGTTTAGGGAGCTATGAAGCAAACCTACAGATTTGAGCAAAATTCCAGGTATTCGTTTTTGCTGTAGAAGCTGTTATTTATTAGTAGATTTTGTAGTTCTCTATTAAACGTATTAATGTTTGGTATTTTTTTAATGTTATCTGGCAATGCATTGTAAAGAATTTTTGGTTTGCTAACAGCACTGTCCTGATATATTGATTTTCTATGCACAATCATATGGTAGTCATCCCTATTCCTTGTTTGATAATTGTGGATCTCATTATTCAAAGCTGAAACTTGATCATTTTTAATAAAGCTGATACTTTCAAATATAGGTATAGATGGAAAGGTCATGCTTTGTAATTCGTTAAAGGTGCCTTTACGTGATGCTCTGTGAAAAGATAGTCACATCAGATAACAAAATAAAGACAATATGGGATATAGTGAAGGAGGAGACCGGTAGAACCAGACATGAAGAGGAACAAATAGCGTTAAGAGTAAATGATACATTGGTGACAGATGTGTATAGTGTTGCAGAACTTTTTAACAAACATTTTATAACTGTTACTGAAAAGATGTGGTTGTCAGGTTCGGTAGATGCTGCTATGGATTACCTTAGACCAGACTTTTCAAGTAACTTCCATAATATGAATTTGACCCTCACTACCCCAACAGATATAATGTCCATCATAAAATCTTCTAAATCAAAAATATCTAGTGGGTATGATGAAATATCAACAAAGTTAATTAAAGAACGTGGTTCTGAGCTAAGTAACATATTAAGCTATCTGTGTAACCAGTCGTTTATCAGTGGAATATTTCCTGAATGGCTGAAATATGCTGAAGTTAAGCCACTGTTTAAGAAGGGAGATAAAGAAATAGCATCAAATTACCGTCCAGTTTCACTGTTGCCAGCATTCTCAAAAATTTTCGAAAAAGTAATGTACAGTCGTCTTTATAACCATCTTATCTCAAATAACATACTGTCAAAGACACAGTTTGGATTTCTAAAAGGTTCTGATATTGAGAAGGCTATCTACACTTACAGTGAAAATGTGCTTAATTCATTAGACAAAAAATTGCAGGCAACTGGTACATTTTGTGATCTGTCAAAGGCATTTGACTGTGTAAATCACAATATCCTTTTAAGTAAACTAGAATATTATAGTGTAACAGGAAACGCTGCAAAATGGTACAAATCTTATATCTCTGGCAGGAAACAAAGGGTGTTATTAGGAAAGAGACATGTATCAAGCTATCAGGCATCATCCAACTGGGAACTAATTACATGTGGGGTCCCACAAGGTTCCATTTTGGGGCCCTTACTTTTTCTTGTGTATATCAATGACCTTTCATCAGTAACATTACCAGATGCCAAGTTTGTTTTGTTTGCCGATGATACAAACATTGCAATAAATATCAAATAAAGTGTAGTCTTAGAAAGATCAGCCAATAAAATATTTGTGGACATTAATCACTAGTTCCTAGCCAATTGTTTGTCACTAAACTTTGAAAAAACACACTACATGCAGTTCAGAACTTGTAAGGGGTGTCCCAAGAGTGTATGTCTAACATATGATGACAAGAAGATAGAAGAAGTGGACAGTGTTAAATTCTTGGGATTACAGCTTGATAATAAATTCAACTGGGAGGAGCACACCACAGAACTGCTGAAGCATCTTAACAAATCTCTGTTTGCAATGCCAATTTTGTCAGACATAGGGGATATAAAAATGAAAAAGCTGGCATATTATGCTTACTTTCATTCCATAATGTCATATGGGATTATTTTTTGGGGTAATTCATCAAGCCAAGCTAAAGTTTTCCGGGCACAAAAACGTGCAGTAAGAATTATATGTGGTGTGAACTCAAGAACATCCTGCACAAGCCTGTTTAGGAAACTAGGGATACTAACTACTGCTTCCCAATATATTTACTCCTTAATGAAATTTGTCATTAAAAATATATCACTTTTTCAAACCAACAGCTCAATTCATGGAAGCAATACTAGGAATAAGGATAATCTTCACAAGGATTTAAAGTCATTTAGTCTAGTACAAAAAGGTGTGCATTATTCAGGAACACACATTTTCAATAACTTGCTGCAGCCATAAAAAGCTTAACAACCAATGAAATTCAGTTTAAGAGAAGCCTAAAGGATTTATTGGTGACCAACTCCTTCTACTCCATTGATGAATTTCTTAGTAAAACCAACTGATTTGTATATAAGTACAACATAACTTCTGCACAATTTCAGTGCAGTAATGTGTTCATTGAAAATTTGTGTGTGTGTGTGTGTGTAAGTATAATCTAACTTCTGCACCATTTCAGTGCAGTAATGTGTTCATTGTAAATAAGTATTACAGTAGTTGTATTACATGTTTATTACCTTATAAATAAATAAAAAACTTTCTTATTTTAAATTCAGTGCATTAGTATTTGTAAAATGACTCTTAGTGTTCATTAAAAATGACGATCATTCCACTTGGGACCTGTGGAATGGTACATTAGCTTATTTGTTTTAGTTGTAAATATTTGTCATGTATTGTTGTTTTTCTGACATGTTCCACATCCTGGAGGACCTCCTCACTATGGATCAATTGGAATGAAAGTAAATCTAATCTAATCAACATCACTTATTAATCTTACATCTTTCTTTTGAAGCTTAAAAGACTGCTTTGCAAAAGAGGTGTTTCCCCAGAATACTATACCATACCTCAGTAGGCTATGCATGTATGCATCATAAGCACTTAATGCTGTTTTGGTATTGCAGCAGTCTTTAGCATTCTTAATGTGTAACAGTACTTGCTTAAATTTTTTGTTAAGCATTTCTACATGTTTTTCCCATCTTAGATGCTCATCCACCCACAATCCTAAAAATTTTATGTGGTTCTTTTGCTGAATTTGGCAATTTGATCATGTGAATTTTACATTGGTCCTTATGTGGTTGAAGTGCATCGATGCAGTTTTCTTATCATTGACAACTAGACAGTTATGTTTAAGCTATTGTTCTGCCACTTCTGCTGTTATGTCAATTTTTTACTGCATCTCATGATCATTCTTCTCTTTTATAACGAATCTTGTATCATCAGCAAATGATATAGTATCAGCTGTTGAAAACTGTTGTGGTAGGTCATTGATAAAAACCAAGAATAACAATGGTCCCAATAACGGGCCCTGGGGCACCCCATAATTAACTCTTTTATATTCAGAATGGTACACATTTCCATCATAAGAAATTTGCACTCTTTGTTTCCTGAGTTAAATATGGCTTGAACCACTCTTTGGAAACTCCACGGACATCATAATTATATAGTTTTAACAGTAGAGGATTATGATTTACATGAGCAAATGCTTTGGAAAGGTCTAAAAACAACCCACAGATTAGTTCCTTGTCCTCAATAGCTTTGTAAACAACTTTTAGGAAATTGAAGAGAGCCATTTGCTTAGATTTACCTTTTCTGAAACCATTCAGTGTATTTACAAGAATTTTATTTTTGTTTAGGAAGTCTAGTAATCTGTCATACATTATTCTTTCAATTATTTTCGAAAATACAGATAATAATGATAGTGGACTGAAATTTTTAATGTCAAACTTGTCACCACTTTTATAAACTGGTATTACTGTTGACTGCTTAAGTTTACTTGAAAACACGACAGTTACAAAGGAGTCATTGATTATGTCCACAAGTCGAGAGACAACATTATCGGTACTATATTTAATAATTCTGTCAGGGATACCATCAAATCTGCAGGTCATTTTACTCTTTAGTTTACTGATAGCCGTTTGTACTTCTTTGGGTGTTATGGGATATAAGTGCATTGTCCTTTCATTTATTGAAGTTATTACCTTTGTCTTTGGATTATATTTAGTTGTGATTAAGTTTTCGGCTACATTAATATAATGATTATTAAATATATTAGCTATTAGAAGGGGATCATCAACAATTTCATTTGTGTGTTTTATGGTGATTTTATAACCTGCATTCTCATGTTTTCCTGTATGATTATTAAAAACTGCCCACATTGATTTCATTTTGTTGTTACCCTTTCTGATATATGAATCATTGTGCTTCTTTTTGCAGTAATTACAACTTCCCTGCGCTTTTTCCTACAGCACTTCACATATGGTTTCAAGGTAGTATTTTTCTTAGCAGACTTATGTGGCATTCTAAGGCTTTCTGATGACTCTTTGATTTCTCTAGTTATCTATGAATTTGATTTTTTGTTTATTTTCATTCCCTTAAGAGGGAATGGAATATCATAGCAGTATTTATAATTTGACAAGAACTTGTTGAATTTTATATCTACAGAACTGTTGGTTTCCATGTTCCAGTTTACATTTTTTACATGAGAGTAAAGACTTAATGCTGTCACCATTACTTAATCTTCTCTCAATATACCTCCTGTTGTCACTTTTCTGAGAGTTCCTTAAAGTTAAATTAACTGCTTGATGATCAGAGAAACCTGTATCCAATACATCAGATTTAAAGGCACAATTTGATTTGTCAATAAGTATTTGGTCAATAGTACTTTCACTTTTGCTGCATTATCTGGTGGTATCGTCTACACATATGTCCATATTGTATGTTTTTAGTAGATTAATCAGTTTCTGCCCTTTTTTACAGTTGTCCTAGAAATTAAAATTGAAATCCCCAAGCGCAATTATGTATTTTGACTGACTATTTAGACAGTTCATAAGATTATCTAAATTTTCGGAGAACAATTAAAATTGCCAGATGGAGACCTATATATACATGCAATTATTATTTTACTTTCATTTAGTTCAAATAAACAATATTCAAAATCGTTTTCAATACAGCAGACATTTTTAAACCTAATTTCCTTCGATTTAATACTTGTTCTTACATATACACATGTTCCATCCCCTCTGTATGTTTCCCTGCAAAAGCTGCTGATCAACTGGAAGTCTGAAATCTCAGTTGTACATTTTTGTATTTCTTGCAGCCAGTGTTCAGTTACACACAAGATGGAAGTCTCCTTCAATATACCATTCAAAAGGACCTCTAGCTCATATAACTTACTGGTTAAGCCCTGTACATTATGATATAGGAGAGTAAAAGAATTAATCACTTCTTTGAGAGGTATATTTCTTACCTATTTAATTCTTTGAAAAGTAGGTTCTAGTCATCTTTTCATTTCTGTCTTGATTTTCACCTCCTGGGAGTCCTGGACTTCTTCTTGGTTGTTTTCTTCTGAAGTGGATTGGTCCATAAAAAATCATTCATGTGTTATTTGGATGCTGTCCTCTGCCTGGTGCTTTGTTGTGATCTATTGTTTTTATCTTCTGTCTACTCTGGTACAGTTTCCTCCTTAGTCTTTTTACATAGTGACTTTGTCTTCTGTGCTGCTTCCCTGTCATTTGTTCGTTCCACTGAAGGCATATATACTGTTAACTTTCTGGTTTCTTCTTCTGTTATTTTCTCATACTGTGGTGATATTGTCGCCTGTGCTGCTTCCTTGTCACTTGTTCATTCCATAACATGCATATTTACTGTTAATTTTTTGGTTTCATCTTCTGTTATTTTCGCATATTGTGACAATTCAACTTCGGTGACTGACTGATCTGCCTGTTGCAAGCAGTTGACAGAGATCAGTGACTGAATCATGGCTGAATAATGAAGGTTCCTGCAAATTTTTTCCTTTCCTTTGTGATATTATTGGATTTCAGACATTTTGCATATGAGAAAAGGACAGCCATCGAGCTGTAGTTTGTAATGATACTAAGCATGACAACGCGAGAGTAAAGAAACAAAATCTGTTTATAACGTGCGCCTATACCAAGACGCGCGGCCAGTGTTTAAAAGGTACTTTTAAACACTATGACTCGCTGGGTGCAGATATTTAAAATCATTGCCGCAGCACTTGATAGCAAGAAGCTGCGAAACAGAAGAAAGAACAATTTATCATTTGTTTGGAAAATTCTAGAGTCTTTATAGTTAGTTGTACTTTTGGTCGCCGATATGTTAACATGTGCTTCATTACCTTTGATGTTTGGTCGCCGACTTGTTAAGACGTGTTGTGTAGCACCGCTACAAGTTATATTTCATTTAGTGTGAAAAACCACGTTATCACCAAGAAAAAAAAACGCTTTTGTAAACCTTGTGGCGATAAAAAATACTTACAAGCACGCCAGGACATTTAATTTTTACAAAATATCACACATACAAAAGCAGCGATTGTTGGACTGCTCCATGTATGAGAAAAACATAAAAATGTAAATTTTGTATTCATTGTAAATTTGTTAATGTTTATAGTTTAACGCCTTTGTTCTTTGAGAATATATTGATGCTTCACTGTATAGAAAATCTATGCTTATTCTTTTCTTTAAATTAACCACAAATAATGTTTATGTTTAAATGAGCTTTGTTACAGGTTTGCTCTTTATCGCGGTGTCTCGATTGTATTTGGGAGACCATTAATGTGTTCAATTTCCGATCTGACAACTGTTTTGCATCCATATCCTTTTTTTTTTTTTTTTTTTGTTATTCAAATAGGTCCCTTAGATAATTTCATTGAAGAGTCTGATTGCGTGAAAGCATTCCGGGTTAAGAGGTCATTTGAGAAACTATTTTCGCGCAATCAATCTGTACGTCTCCTGAACACAATCGAGAACCGACGCATCGGCGATCATTCATTAATTTTTCTCTCTTTCCAAGTCGTACCAAAAAACGGCCAAGGAGAACTTCCGAGAGTACGCAGTGTAGTGTTAAAGGTTGCATTCTTTATCTTGTCGGCAAACATTGCCATAAATTATCATCATCAATGTTATATTTGGTTAAATGTGAAAAGCAAAATCCTTTAACGCAAGATGTGGCGCCCAAACAGGGACATGACTAAAAAAAATAATTTGTTCTTTTTATTTTCATGCTACCATCTGGAGAAAATTGGTAGCCAAAACCAGTGATTAAAAAAAGGACGCATATGCAGAAAATTGCAGTAAGAATCCACAACAGCAATAAATAGCAGCACGCAAGACAACTAATGTGAGTACGATTTTTCACTACGTTTGAAGCTTTGCATACCGATCATTCAGTCGGCTCGTGACATTCACTCTCTACGCTTTTTTCCTTTTCCTCAAGCAATTTAATTTCCAAATTTCTGTTTCCTTTTGCTATTAGATCCGCCTCTATCACATCATTTCGCTTACAATAGTTAGAAATAGTTAGCAAGAATTTCCATTGTTGTGCATTTTAGTGAATCACAATGGCCGCTATCTGTGCCAGTTTCAGTTCTCTGAGAGTGTTTTTCATTTATTTTATCACTCCCGTTGTCCTATTGGCATTTTTGTGTGTCGGAGTTTCAATTGTTTATAACGCGCAAGCAATATCTGAGAAATCGGGACGCGAAATCCTTGGCGCACCTGACAAGTGAAAATCATAATTTAAAAAAATTATCTTTTCTAGCTCGTGCAGTGTAACTACTTTAAATTTACGGTGGCTGATGAGCAACCAAGGCAACTTAGACCGCGCGCGGGTGTAAACAAACCTGAATCTCGTAGTTAGGGAACAACTGACGACGAAGCGACACGTGAGCTGTCGGCGCCACAGACCGCGTCGCAGTCACGTGAATGCTAGCTGTCAGATATACTAAAATTGTTTGCTGGTATGAAAACCAGTTTTGAAGCAAACATGGCACAGCTTACAAACAAGAGTGATATAACATTGAAGCTCACATGGGCAATCTTGACACTCGAATGGGATAGTTAACAAACCAAAGTGACAATATTGAAACGCAAATCAGTCAGTTAGCAAATCAAAGTGACAGCAGGTTCAACAGTTTAGAATCAGGGATAGAGGACACTCAAGTGCGAATGAACAATATATATTCTGTTATTACCGACATCCAAGCACAAATGAAAAATTCGAATGACACCATCGAGGAAAAAATTAAAGCCATTACCACTGCTTACGCAAGCGAGCTAAACGCAAGCGTACACGCAAAAATTGATAGTGTTCTTTCGATGGTGGAATCCGCCGAGACCAATATTGGTAGCAAGTTCACAGATATGCAGGCCCAAATAGATGTGTGTAAATCAACTGCGAGTGACTCTTTGAAACAGTACAGTGATGTTTCAAAGAGAGTAAGCCAATTGAAAGAAGGTGTCAACCATGTTGGCGAGCGAGTTGAAGACCTTGCTCAGCAAATATCCGATGTCAAAATTGACATAAAGATCGCAGATGTCTACACCGGTATAAGCAATACACTGAATAGGGAATTTGAAGAGTGGATGCAATCCAAAGAACAGTACATTGTCAGCAAGGTACACGCTGAACTAAAGGGTACGGTTAAATCTGCTACAGCAGAAATCTTAACCGCTCCCGGTACTTCTGGTGACACTTTAACCAGTGAATTAGGTGAAATCAGACGAGCATTTAGCCACGATCTTCCGGAATGGAAACGTCAGCTAATCAATGATATAGATCAACTGAAACGACAAGTTACGGAATTGCAAGGTGACAATCAAAGTGAGTATTCGCTACCGCCAGAACACGATAATCGTCAATATCCCGAGTGTCAGGTACAATTCTCACCAACAGTAAATAATACGCGTGACGAAACTTCCACGTCACGTAGTCATGCCGATCAACTAACACTCGTTGAACTAATGCGAGACGAGAGTGTGCTAAAACACAGAGTTTTTCAGCCTTTTATACCTGAAAAACGAAATGTACATCCCATGGTATTTCTAAAATCATTCACAGGTGCTTTTCCAGAATCATGGAACGACAGGCAGCGGATACAGTTCATCTTAGGTCAGGGCTTAACAACTGGCCGGTTTTGAGCGCGAGTACTCGCGTCTGCTCGGGCACGTGCTCGCGAGAAGCTGCAAGGTCGCGGAGTAGGGAGGGAGGGTAGGCAGGGAGGGGAAATGCGCGCGCACGTTTGAATAGGGCCGCAGCGTGCCTATTGAATTCGCGCCGACTGTGTAACGTTTAAAGTACTACGATCAGCTCTTTAACAGTCACTTCGCTGGTTAAGAATCATGTGAAGTCGCCGTTGTGTAACCCCAACCATGCTTTCGCAGTTCAACCCCCATTGGGAGGAATTGTATCTGTTTACAGAAAAAGATGGTGTTGCAAAATGTTTAGTATGTCACAAAACGCTGAATTCTTTTACGAAATTTAATTTGCAGCGACATTATATGTCGTACCACGCAAAAGACTACGGACGTGGAAAATGTGATTGACCAGATCGTGCACAGGAAGTTACTAAACTTAAAATGAAGCTATCCGAAGAAGATCTGGGCGACGAAGAAAAATCAACTGAGGCAGCTCTCAGAGTGGGTTACAAAATTGCTTTGCTTTTAGCAAAATCCCTGCGTCCCTTAACTGATGGCGATTTAATAAAAGAATGTTTGTTAGTTGCAGCGGAACATTTGTGTCCATCTCAAGTTCAACAATTTCAGATTGTGCCATTATCTAACATGACCATTGTGCGTCGCATACAGGACATGGCAGACGACGTCCAGAGCCAGCTTGCAAATATCTGTAAAGATTTTATGGCGTATTCTCTAGCTCTGGACGAAAGTGTTGATATCACTGGAACAGCGCAGCTTGCCATATTTATTAGAGGTGTTAATAGAGATGTTCAGGTGAGGGAGGAGCTCCTCGATGTAGTAGCCATGAAGAACACTACAACCAGAGGTGATATTTTAAGTAGCGTTGAAGAAAGTGTTGAAAATATAGGATTGTCGTGGAATTCTTTAGTTTCAGTGTCTACAGATGGTAGAGGCATACACTAAGCTAGTAAAATTATGTGACACGTCTACATTCTCCTTTATTTGTTTTATTTGTCGCAGTAGTAATTCGTGAGTGATATCCATGCAGGTGGCTGCGGATTTACATCGACTGGCGGCAGCTGTTGTGTACCCCACGTGACTCTCCCCACTCTCCGCTCTGGTCTGGTAGTGGGGGTAGCGTGCTCGCGCTGCTCTGGGCTCCCGCCTTGCTGCTCACAGCTTGCTCCGTGAGCACGTATGTTGTGAAGCCCTGTCTTAGGCTATGTACACGGTGAAGGATCAATTTGGGGTACAGAAATAATAGACAAATGTCACACCTATGCAGATCTTGAAAAGCATTTTTTGAATACATTCTGGAGTTCAGGTATACAACAAAGACTCCAAAAGGAGGTTTACAACGCTGAACCTTTCAACACCAAAGGAGGAGGTTTGAGACGTTATTTTGAAAAATATCTACGTAAAATTCAGTATTGGGACACGCCCATTTCAACCAAAGATGTAATCATGATCTTAAAGTCAAAACTTCCTGTGTCAATAAGAGAAAAACTAGTTAATGTGAGTGAAGAAGACCTAGAAGCCTTTCTTTCTGTTCTTGACAACTTGGATATGATCTATGAGGATGTGCGTGCGAGCGCACGGAATAATTATAATAATGGACCGCCCGCTCCGCAGCAGCACATAACAAATTGCGTCAATGGAATGTCGTACCAACATAACACAGGACCACCAAACGCTCAGCCTTACGGCAATCATAACAGTTTCAACCGCCGTAATGGAAAACAATATAACAAATATCCACACCAGAATAGATACAATCCGATTTATCAAAACACACAACAACAATACGGTAATTCACCGATAAATCACAACGGTAATTACCAGTACCAGAACAACAAGACGAATAATGTAAATCGTCAAAAGGGAAAGAAATGGAACAATTATAACAGACCACAACAGTACAGTCAGCTGAGTCACTTCACTCCCTCTCACCAAATGAATTTTTCACAGTCGAAAAATGCGACATTTTCTCACCAACCCAACCAACAGTTCAGGAACAATAGTCAGGACAATTCGTCGCATGCTTTTCCTGACACCGCCGGTCATAATAGCCAAGGATACCCGAACATTTTCTACACACAGGCGAGCCAAGCACCAAACGCGATGTCAAATAACACGCAATCAAGAGATGCACAACTCGTATGGGATACGAACGCAAATTTTCGACCTGGTATGTCGCAAAATACTAGTAAAGTAAAAATAACTGACATTTCAGCTCCACCCCAGATGGAAAACCATTAGCAGCTTCTTTAGGCCTCCACGGGGAAGCTGCGGAACCAATGGGGGGCAACTTCATTAAAAGACATATCAACGTAATTAGATACGAAGACGACAGAGACTTACAGGACGAACTATTAGACGAAAAGAACACCTACGAAAACAACGACCTTTGGGAAAACGAAGTACAAGCGTCAACTCTGATTCACATTTATGATATACCAAGCATTGCCATCATCGACACAGGTGCAAATATTAATGCTATGTCTATGTGTGTATATAAAAAGGTGTGCTCTGTAACAAAAATTCCTTCACTTCCTGTACAAGGATGTACTGTATCCGGAGCAGTAGGCTCCCTAGTACAGAAGGTTAGCTTTCAAGTACAAGCAACAATACAATTTAAATCCGACTGTATATAGTGCACATTTTTAGCAGTAAAGAACCTGTCAGTGCCATGCTTTCTACGAAGAAATCGTGCCATCATTGATTTAGGTGAAGGTAAGTGCACGTTAAGACTAGATGATAGGACACTGGTCATACATCTAATGAGAACCAAAGTCAGGATAACCAACCTGGTATGTAAAGTGAAAATACGTAGACTTTCTGACAGACAACATTACCACCATGCGGTTGATGAGTTCAGTGACGTCAATAATGACCCTGACTTATTACCAACTGCCGACGAGTTACGCATAAAAATTGTGGAAACAGAAGTATGAACTACATGACCTATTATCAACATTTGTGAACATTTTTTCCAGAAAACCAGGTATCATAGCAGACTATGAATTTAACATGAGAGTGAAACCCCATGATACTTTTTGCAAAACAACCTATTCAGTTCCACAGTCCCGTAAAGAAGCTGTCAAACAAGAAATACATAAAATGCTTAAGTGGAAAATCATAGAACCGTCCGACTCTCCCTACAGTAGCCCGTTGTTACCTGTTTTCAAACACGATGGAAGTGTCAGACTTGTCTTGGACGCAAGGAATATTAATAAAATCATCATTCCAGTATGCACAAGACCAGAACCACTGGAGGAACAACTACAAAAATTCCATAGTGTGAGGTTCTTATCCTCAATAGACCTCTGAAGTAGCTATTGGCAGGTGAAACTATCATCATCATCAAGGAAGTACACAGCCTTTATCTTTGCCAGCAGATCCTATCATTTTCGGGTAGTACCTTTCGGTCTCAACATTAGTTCTGGTGTTTTTATTGCAGCACTTGATCATGTGCTAGGACCAGAGTTACTTGACAAAGTCACCATCTATGTTGATGATTTACTGATAGCAACGACTTCCTGGGAAGAACATTTAACTCTCCTACAAAAGATCTTTCAAAGAGTCTCTGATTTTGGTGTTACCGCAAATTTACAAAAATCCAAATTTGCCAAGAAAGAAGTCAAGTTTTTAGGACATATAATTTCTTTGGAAGGAATCTCACCCGATCCCAGCAAGTTAACAGCAATAGAAAATTTCCCTGTGCCTTGCACTAAAAGGCAACTAAAAGGTTTCATTGGATTAGCTTCATTCTTCCGTCGCTTCATTCAGAATCAATCAATGAACAATCCCGCATTGTTAAATTTGCTCAAGAAAAACTTCCACTGGATGTGGACTTCTGAATGCCAAAAAGCCTTTGACAAGATCAAAGAAGCTCTTCTAAAGAGTAACATTTTAAGTCATCCAAACATGAGTTTAGATTTCTGCATTTCTTGCGATGCATCGTTTCAAGGATTAGGTACATGTTTATTTCAAATAGACAAAACTGATGGGCAGGAGGAAGTCAAAATAATCAGTTTTGCCAGTCGGGTCTTAACCGAATGTGAGAGATCATATTCAGTAACCGAATTAGAGGGATTAGCCGTTGTGTGGGCTTTTCGCCGTTTTAATTACTATATTTATGGTCACAAAATCAGAGTATATTCAGATCATCAAGCACTGAGCTTCTTACTCTCTGCCGGCCGCGGTGGTCTCGCGGTTCTAGGCGCACAGTCCGGAACCGTGCGACTGCTACGGTCGCAGGTTCGAATCCTGCCTTGGGCATGGATGTGTGTGATGTCCTTAGGTTAGTTAGGTTTAAGTAGTTCTAAGTTCTAGGGGACTGATAACCACAGCAGTTGAGTCCCATAGTGCTCAGAGCGATTTGAACCATTTTCTTACTCTCTTGCAAACAGTATCATCCTCGGCTTACTCGATGGTGTTTATTTCTACAAGAGTATGATTTTGAAATTATTTACGTAAAGGGCAAGAATAACATTATTGCTGATGCATTGTCACGTATGCCGGAAGGATTGCCGGAGCCTACTGAATTAATAGAACAGATTTCTAATCACAAAATTCTTCTTATGAAAGATCCTCTACATCGGAGTTACTTTTTGCGTCTTTGCCGTCAAATGAATACTCTTCAAGACACAGATCGCAATTGACTAGAAATTAAATAGCTTCTTCAAAACAATCCTGATCACTCGTTGTCAAAATTTTATAAAGTACACAATGGAGTTTTGTTTCACCGAACTTCTCTGTTGACAGGAAGGTGGTGTGTCTGTATTCCTAAAGATTATGTTGAACATCTCATTTGGTACACTCACCTCTCCTGGGGTCACTATGGCCCAGAAAAATGCAAACGCAAGATTTCAGCATACTGCTATGTACCGAATATTCACAAGAAGGTGCACCAATTATTAAGAAATTGTTCCATTTGCCAAAAGGCGAAACCTTTCAACTTGTCAAGTGCCTTACCTTTAAACCCGATACGTACAGAAAGACCAAACCAAATCGTCAGTTTGGATTATGCAGGTCCACTTCCTCAGGGAAGAGGAGGTGTGAAGTATCTGGTCGTATTGTTAGATCTTTTTACCAAACACGTGAGACTCTATGCAATGAAGTCATCTACTGTACTTCCACTAATTAGACGTATTGAGAAAGACTATTTTCCTCGCTTTGGCAAGCCTGAAGCCATGTTATCTGATAACGCATCAACTTTCGTGGGGAAACGATGGAGAAATTTCGTTGTAACCAACATCAGACAAATTTTGATATCCCGGTACCGACCGCAAAGTAATCCCACAGCAAGAGTATTCAAAGAGTTCAATCGTTTCATACAAACGTATGTTCCAAACCAGCATACACAGTGGATTGATTTCATCACGCCCTTTGAAGAGATTGTTAATAATTTACCTCACACATCAACTGGTTTCACACCATCAGAACTAGTCTCTAAACGACTAGAAAGAAATGAATGGGTAGACCCCATCCCAAAATTACAACACCCTGAAGTAACATTAGACGACAAGTTAAGACAAGCTCTCATATCTTTAACCACTCATGCCAACCTAAGAAAAAAGCCGCATGACAAACACATTAGCAAAGTCTTATCGTATCGTATAAATGAACGAGTGCTATTAAAGACCCAGTTCAAACCATCTTTGATTCATCATAAGAATCGCAAGTCGCAGCACTTGTATGAAGGACCATATATTATATTAAGAAAACCGCACATTGGTTGCTATCTATTAGCTGACCCTGTATCTGGACGAATAAAAGGATTGTTTCATCACGCAGACTTGAAAAAATACCGAGTCAACCATTGAAAATATCTGTTAAGTTAAGCTGCTAAAATAAAATATACACACACTATAAGTTGTCATACTATGTGTGAAGTACCAACGTATGTAAGAGTAATGCACAGGACTAACACCCTGTCGACCTGCCACAACAAGATAAGTAATTTATATGAGCACCTGAAGTAAAACACATTTATTGTAGGAGAGCAAGATTTCCCTTAGATGTAAGTTAGTTTTAAGTTAATTGAGCCATGAACGGCCACAGCCGAAAGAGCTGACAAATAAATATTATAGTAGGGATGTGCTAAGTGCCACCTGCTACCACTAGTTTTAAGTATAGCAAAGCTCTCTCCTCTTGAATGAAATAAATTAAAATGATCATTCAGACCAGAATGATTGCTCATAGGAAAAAAACAAAAAAAACTGATTAAGGTCGCTTGCTCTAATGAGGTAGTTATGTTATGCATAAGGAGTGTGTGACAACAAATTTTATGAGACCACCTATGAAAAGCAGCAGGCAAAAAGCAGCAGCTTAGCATATAAGAATCAAGTAAGTTAATAACGATCCAGGTAGCAGGAAAGAAGTGCGCAACTCAATTATTTCATTATCATACGGAGAAAACCAACGAGTTAAAATTTTAACTCGTTGGAGAAAACCGTATACGCTCATAACAATTTTACGGCACAGTGCAGCTGAAATACTTACAAAGATCATTTATAAATAAATTACTTTAGTACTAGAAATATCTATTTCAGGTCCTCGAGATACGACGATTTTTTTTTCTCTAGAAAACCAATTTTACGATACATGGAACAGAAGACAGTTAACAGACACAGTTCACTGCTAATGCATGGTTTAAGTAATTTTAGATATGCATAGAAAATTGTTTAGAGAGCTGGATCAGACGACACTGGAACTACTGTATCGATTTAATTATACTATTTGTCATGAAAAACTAAGGTGATAATAATTTATGTTAAGCTCATCATTCATACGTCATTAACACTGTGTCTTCAAATCTCTTCACTCCATAAAAGTCTTTTCTGTTTTCCTCTAACCAGTATCCTTACCATCCTACCTTATCCAGTAGAGAAGTGAATTTTACGAGCTGGTTGCATGACTGATACATACAGGCTATACGAATGGATAGTCGTGACACATTGGTTGTCGACGGGCTATGCTTATTCTCCGCAAATTGCGAGTTCAATTAAGATTTGTTATGTGCAATTGCACGACAGGGAACACCAAGCTTTCCAATTTCCCAATGGTAGTTTGAACACGAACTGTTCATCACGTAAACGAAGCCACATTGACTATGTCTTCAAACTAACGACGTAATAGAGAGAAAATAAAAGAGCTGAACTTGCGAAAAGAGTAACTATTGTAAAAAGAAAAGAATAACAAGATTTCGAACAAAGTGTAAACCTAAAGTGCCTTCGAAGCACAAACTACGAACAAGAGACATGCTTTTCGTCAGGCCTTGTAGTTACAGAGACTAAATATTTCTTTGTAAATAATTTTTAGACATGATATGCATACTAAATGTTAACTGTACTTTGTAGTAATGATGCAGTCAGTAATAAATGGACACGTATATGCTGCTGCCTGTGAACCGATATAGACAAGTAATTAATGGACACGTACAGAAGTGGTGCGTGTGAACCTTGACATGACGACCAAATAAATGTGAACACGAATTAATAATAACGTGTGAACTGAAAAGGTGATAACTCCAAGGACATCTGTGAAATACCGCGTGTGAAGTAATGTTATAAGTACTTGTACCACGAAACCACGATGTAGAAAGCCGAAGAGTGAAAGTGAATAAGTGTTGTACTTACCACAAACGGTACTGTACGCCTTTCCACGGACACATTCTTCGAAACAGCTGCGGGAGTCGCCGCATCTGGCTGCTTCCGTAATCCAGAGTCGATGAAAAACTGTGTAAAAACTCACACCACGGCCAGTAGACACCAAACGCTCTGCTTCTCGCAGAATACTGCTGCTAGCGTTGTGGAAGTGTCAAGTTATTATCACGTGATTGTGACCAACGGACGTAACACTGTGTACGCTGAGCGCTCAACAATCAATTTTTCTTTGTACAACGAGCGCGGACGCCAAATGTGTTTGAAATGCATTCAAAATAAAATATGATAAAGCAACGAATTAAGCACTCATGTACCTTGTGAAATTATCAAGACACTAATCGGAAGAGTCTTAAGCTCGATTTTGACAATTGCTACCGAATTTACTGACCAGGCCGAGTAATGACGAAAACGTGTCGAACCAAATAAAACCAGAAAAATAGATAAATATGAGAACTAAGCATTCCCTAAGTGAATGAGACCTTATGTACATAAACAATTGTTATGCTTACCTAATCCAATTTTCTTTTAGACTAAGTTATTAGTAATTAAGCACATTCTAATACAGATTTTTTTCTGTATTTTTCATGTACGAAAACATAAATGGAAGCACGGACATGTGTCAAGTGAAATAGAGACCGCCATCATACGGCTTAACATGTTGCAGAACCAATCTTCCAGTTCCTGACCCACGTCGTATTTCCAATGCAACATCACACCCCGACAACTACTCCAAATTCCACAGTGAAAGTGATGCCCTACTTTTCCTCCACTGTGAAAGAGTAATCAATTTCCCCACTCAAGTGCAGTGCTATCATTTATACCCGAAGTTCTACCACTCCCGGTGCAACTCATACCTACCCAAGTGTAGTGAAACATTTTTTTTTGCAGGCCATGAAAGCCACAAATAAGTAAAGTGCTACGTATTTACTGCAAGAAATCTTCGACGAAACAACGACAAAAATATTCCTGTAATATGTCATTGTAAAACAAGAATGTCAATTTTTTGTAACATATTTTTTCCACGAGTGCACACAGCACCCAGACTTCCTACGAAGTCAAGTAATTTATTTCTTTGTTATTTTTTAATATTTATTATGCCATGTATAATGTATCTATGTATGTGTATCTTTATCTTAATTTCATTATCTTTTACCGAGAAATGAACATTTGTTATCCTTATACAATACATTAGAAAGAGCACAGTTCAATTGTCATGTAGTTACCCTATTGACTAGTGGTGGGCAGGAAATCGCGTATCTGTTAGAAATCACAGTGATTGAGAAGTCAAAGATATCACAATAACAACTTTACAAAATCTAACTGCGATTTCAGTCACAGTTAGCAGTCGCAAGTAGCATTTCACATTCAACACCGTGAGCCATCTGTTGGCCGAAATCCATACTCCTTTCTGCGATTTCAGTGACAAGTCGCGGCTAGAAGTCGCAAGTAGCAACTAAAAAGCGCAGTTAACAATGCCATCTGTTGGCCAACCAAAGTTCGTACTACGCTCTTCTCTACGACACGCTATCAAGTCCAACTGCGATTTTTGTGACAAGTGGCAAATAAGAGTCGCAAGTAGCAACTAAAAAGCGCAGTTAACAGTGCCATCTGTAGGCCAAAGTTCGTACTACGCTCATCTGCGACACGCTATCGAGTCCAACTGCGATTTCTGTGACAAGTCGCAACTAAGAGTCGCAAGTAGCAACTAAAAAGCGCAGTTAACAGTGCCATCTGTAGGCCAAAGTTCGTACTACGCTCATCTCTGCGACACGCTATCGAGTCAAACTGCGATTTCCGCGACAAGTCGCAACTAAGAGTCGCAAGTAGCAACTAAAAAGCGCAGTTAGCACTGCCATCTGTTGAGCAAATTTCATACTACGCTATTCGCTACCGAGTCAAACTGCGATTTCTGTGACAAATCGCAAGAGTCGCAAGTAGCAACTAAAAAGCGCAGTAACATACTTTTCCTAGTGCCATCTGTTGGCATTCCATTGGAACTACTGATGGCCTTGGGAGAGCCAGTCATGACAAAACTCTACCATCTGGTGAGCAAGATGTATGAGACAGGCGAAATACCCACAGACTTCAAGAAGAATATAATAATTCCAATCCCAAAGAAAGCAGGTGTTGACAGATGTGAAAATTACCGAACTATTAGTTTAATAAGTCACAGCTGCAAAATACTAACGCGAATTCTTTACAGACGAATGGAAAAACTGGTAGAAGCGGACCTCGGGGAAGATCAGTTTGGATTCCGTAGAAATGTTGGAACACGTGAAGCAATAATAACCTTACGACTTATCTTAGAAAAAAGATTAAGAAAAGGCAAACCTACGTTTCTAGCATTTGTAGACTTAGAGAAAGCTTTTGACAACGTTAACTGGAATACTCTCTTTCAAATTCTGAAGGTGGCAGGGGTAGAATACAAGGAGCGAAAGGCTATTTACAATTTGTACAGAAACCAGATGGCAGTTATAAGAGTCTAGGGGCATGAAAGGGAAGCAGTGGTTGAGAAAGGAGTGAGACAGGGTTGTAGCCTCTCTCCGATGCTATTCAATCTGTATATTGAGCAAGCAGTAAAGGAAACAAAAGAAAAATTCGGAGTAGGTATTAAAATTCATGGAGAAGAAGTAAAAACTTTGAGGTTCGCCGATGACATTGTAATTCTGTCAGAGACAGCAAAGGACTTGGAAGAGCAGTTGAACGGAATGGACAGTGTCTTGAAAGGAGGATATAAGATGAACATCAACAAAAGCAAAACGAGGATAATGGAATATAGTCAAATTAAATCGGGTGATGCTGAGGGGATTAGATTAGGAAATGAGACACTTAAAGTAGTAAAGGAGTTTTGCTATTTAGGGAGTAAAATAACTGATGATGGTCGAAGTAGAGAGGATATAAAATGTAGACTGGCAATGGCAAGGAAATCGTTTCTGAAGAAGAGAAATTTGTTAACATCGAGTATAGATTTAAGTGTCAGGAAGTCGTTTCTGAAAGTATTTGTATGGAGTGTAGCCATGTATGGAAGTGAAACATGGACGATAAATAGTTTGGACAAGAAGAGAATAGAAGCTTTCGAAATGTGGTGCTACAGAAGAATGCTGAAGATAAGGTGGGTAGATCACGTAACTAATGAGGAGGTATTGAATAGGATTGGGGAGAAGAGAAGTTTGTGGCACAACTTGACTAGAAGAATGGATCGGTTGGTAGGACATGTTTTGAGGCATCAAGGGATCACAAATTTAGCATTGGAGGCAGTGTGGAGGGTAAAAATCGTAGAGGGAGACCAAGAGATGAATACACTAAGCAGATTCAGAAGGATGTGGGTTGCAGTAGGTACTGGGAGATGAAGAAGCTTGCACAGGATAGAGTAGCATGGAGAGCTGCATCAAACCAGTCTCAGGACTGAAGACCACAACAACAACAACAAGATCTGTTGACCGACGTACTTACTTCATTATGAGAGCCTTGTGCCTCACGAGATCGATGTGCTGTGTGTGCATATAAAGGGCTTATTTCAATAGTGGTACAAGTCCATTTTTGTTCATTTTGAGATACAGAGTCGTAAAGTTAAATGAGCGCTGAAAAATCTGCAGTTGAGATACCAGAAATATTGAAGCATATGGCTTCTTGCTAGAGATGAACCTTTATTTATGTTCGTTTGGATCATTAATTTCAGAAGCATTATAGACAGAAAAGTGGAGGTAATGGACATGTACCACTATTGAAATAAGCCCTTCATGTTATATGACGACATGCACATTCAGCATCAGTTATGGTTGGTCAAATACTGTTGTGACTCAATGTATTATGTTAATAAGAAGCAACGTTGCCTTTTTCTCCTGAAAATATCAAGTAACGAAACAAATTTGTTTGATTCTGCTTCCAATATGACAGTTTTGGTTAATACTCCACATTCCTACAGGACTTTGCAATGTTAACACAGAAGAACTCAGACATCTGTATAAGTGTAGTGAAATGAAAACAGTATTATTGAGTCATATGAATGCCTCACTTTTGTTCCGACACAGTTTAAGACTCGGGAGAAAAGTTTTACACCTGGTGTTCTACATGGCAACTTCACACACAAGAACTTTTTGCCGACACTACTATCACCTACATAAGTAAGCTTTTCCTGTGTTACTTTCAAGTAATGCACTTAAGCTATTCCTGATTTAACTGGAAGATCTGTACTTCCCACTTTCATATCAACAGCCTCAAAATGCATATTATAGACTTCGGGATATGTTACAGGTCAGTGTCACACCAAGATTGTGGAGAAAGGGGGGGGGGGGGGCACGTCGCTATCCAAGTGTTTACCAATAATTAAGTGGCGGAAAATTACGGGTATTGGACGGCTTAACATGTGGAAAATGCGATTTTTATTATTCACTCACTGTATTTAACATTTATTATTCCTTTAAAATCGCACAACTTCAATAAA
Organism: Schistocerca nitens; assembly: GCF_023898315.1. Classification (NCBI taxonomy): domain Eukaryota; kingdom Metazoa; phylum Arthropoda; class Insecta; order Orthoptera; family Acrididae; genus Schistocerca; species Schistocerca nitens. Next base: position 826,626,660 of record NC_064614.1, read on the forward strand.
ACACAGTTTAATCACTCACACACGTATTTCACAATTATTTCACTTTTAAACTGCAAATCCTCTAAGAGCTGTCTTGAATCTTCACGAGTCTCTCTCACAGCCTTGATGAGGATAGATATGTACAGCAACCAGGAATCAGAGTCAGAACTGCGTCTGCAAAATCACAGGGATTATTAAACAATTTTTGCTGTCACTAATTACTAGCAATATAATTGACAGAGTAGATTGCTAATACTTGCTATAATGAATATCACATTTGCAAGAACGATCTCACTGAAGTAATCAAGTCCATCGAAACGATTAGTAACTAACCTCTCGTCTGACGAAAACGGTCTAAAGACGCAGTGGCAATTTCTTCAGATCTGTTGACAATGCTATTTTGAGTTATCACTTTACTGAGTGACTGAAATGTAGTTCAGGTACCTGTGAACATAACAATATGTTGGAATTCATTTTCTAAAGACGAACTATTACGGTACTGTACGGCTACTTACATATTAATTACACTATTAATATTTTCACAGTTGTTTCTTTAACACAAAATTAAAGCCAACGGAAGAAAAAACGTAAAACAGACTTACCAATGACAGGTTTATTGAGATGCAATTTTCTGTGTGGACAGATGTAACTTTTTCATACGGTGGTAAATCGCAGAAGTAGCAGAAGTGACAAAAATCGCAGAAGTAGCAAAAATCGCGGAAGTAGCAGAAATCGCAGAAATAGCAGTGGCGGAGGGATACACGACCTATGTTCCTTAACTGCGACAAATCACAGTTAAGAATAACAGATACTGAAAAGTAGCATTCACAGAAATCACTGATATCGGAAAGTCGCAGTTTAGCCCATCACTGCTATTGACAAATTACTATCAATTTCAGTCGTACGAATATACTTACCTGATACTCTGTATGTTAACCACTTTGCCTGATGTAGTGTGTAAAATCTATTGTAAAGAATTTTTGCAAGTAATAGGCCTACTAAGTTGTTTCACGAAAGCAATAATATCACGACTACGCGTGAGTCGCGATGATCCTGACGGAGTCATCGCTCCTCACGCGGGAAGCAATGTGTTATTATTGGATTTCAGACATTTTGCATATGAGAAAAGGACAGCCATCGAGCTGTAGTTTGTAATGATACTAAGCATGACAACGCGAGAGTAAAGAAACGAAATTTGTTTATAACGTGCGCCTATACCAAGACGCGCGGCCAGCGTTTGAAAGGTACTTTTAAACACTATGACTCGCTGGGCGCAGATATTTAAAATCATTGCCGCAGCGCTTGATAGCAAGAAGCTGCGAAACAGAAGAAAGAATAATTTATCATTTGTTTGGAAAATTCTAGAGTCTTTATAGTTGTACTTCTGGTCGCCGATATGTTAACATGTACTTCATTACCTTTGATGTTTGGTCGCCGACTTGTTAAGACGTGTTGTGTAGCACCGCTACAAGTTATGTTTCATTTAGTGTGAAAAACCACTCAAGAAAAAAACACTTTTTAAAACTTGTGACGATAAAAAATACTTACGTGCACGCCAGGACATGTAATTTTTACAAAATATCACACACACAAAAGCAGCGATTGTTGGACTGCTCCATGTATGAGAAAAACATAAAAATGTAAATTTTGTATTCATTGTAAATTTGTTAATGTTTATAGTTTAACGCCTTTGTTCTTTGAGAATATATTGATGCTTCACTGTATAGAAAATCTATGCTTATTCCTTTCTTTAAATTAACCATAAATAATGTTTATGTTTAAATGAACTTTGTTACAGGTTCGCTCTTTATCGCGGTGTCTCGATTGTATTTGGGAGACCATTAATGTGTTCAATTTCCGATCTTTCAACTTTTTCTACAAAATTTCACTGTTTTGCATTCATATCCAATTTTTTTTTTTTTATTCAAATAGGTCCCTTAGGTAATTTCATTGAAGAGTCTGATTGCGTGAACGCAATCCGGGTTAAGAGGTCATTTGAGAAACTATTTTCGCGCAATCAATCTGTACGTATCCTGAACACAATCGAGAACCGACGCATCGGTGATCATTCATTAATTTTTCTCTCTTTCCAAGTCGTACCAAAAAACGGCCAAGGAGAACTGCCGCGAGTACGCAATCTAGCGTTAAAGGTTGCATTCTTTATCTTGTCGGCAAACATTGCCATAAATTATCATCATCAATGTTATATTTGGTTAAATGTGAAAAGCAAAACCCTTTAACGCTAGACATTCCAGCCCATGCTTCGTATGTGGTATTCAGATTCCTGTGCCTCGACTCACATTACTAATGATGGAAAGAAGTTTCATAATTTCAAGCCATGTAATAGCACAGTGACCAGCATGGGAGGTGATGGTTTTGTAGCAGAGACTACTGGAAGTGTTGATCTGACCTTCTATACTGGTGATAAAACAGTAGAAACAGAAGCATCTGACATCATTCATATCCCAAACTCAGCTGAAAACTTGCTCTCCGTTAGTAATATTGTAAGAAAAGGGCATACAGTGACTTTTAACAGAAAAGGTGGATTCATGTATGATGCAGAATCTGAAGTAATTGCCAAAGCATTGCCTAGGAATGGCATCTATTGTTCGAATACAAGTGAAATGAAACAGTGCTACTATTCAAAAGAAAGTGGATTTTTATGGCGTTACAAGCTAGGACACATGAAACACAAAAGTATGCTGAAGTTGTCAAAGGTTTCGATGGGACCCCTGTGAGCTGTGCACCAGGGGAAGAGAGTAATGTCTTCCATTCAAACCTAGCAAAAGGTATACTAAACATATCTTAGGCTTAGTACATTTTTAATTGTGTGGGCAAGTGAAGATAGTGTCTATTGGTGGAAATCATTATTTTCTCACATGTACTGATGATTTTTCAAGATTCAAGTTTGTTTATTTCTTGAAGAAAAAAAATCTGAGGTAACACAGATGTTTAAAAATTTCAAAGCTGTGGTGGAAAAACAGACAGGCAGAAATATCAAGAAGTTCCAGTCTGACAATGGAAAGGAGTAGGTCACTGATGAACTAAAAGGATTTCTGACTTTTGAAGGTATCATCCACCAGCTTAAGGTCTGTTACAGTCCACAACAAAATGGTTTTGCCAAGAGAGCTAATAGAACTTTGGTTGAAAAGGCTTGTATCATGATGTTCGATGCTAACTTACCGAAGGAGTATTGAGCGGAAGCTGTGTCTACAGCTGCAGACCTATCAAATCGTTCACTACCCATCACACTTGGAGGGAAGACACCATATGTACTTTGGCATAGGAGAAACCTTTGTTTATCACATCTGGGAATTTTTGGCTGCAGTGCAATGGTTCACATTCCAAAACCCCATCACAAGAAGTGAGATAAGAAGTCACAGAAGTTGATATTTGTAGAATACTGTCAGACAACCAATGGCTATCGATTCATCAATAGGAAGACTGGCCACATAACTGTTAACAGGGATGTAAAATTCCTGGAGGATGGGATTGTTGAAGTTCAAAGATGGAGGAACCTAAGACCACAAATGTCTTAGGATTGGAGCAAGAAGCTGTTCTTCAAGACATCAATGTTTCACAATCTGTAGAAGAAGTTAAATCAGAAGACAGTGATAATGAAACCTTTTATGGCTTTGAAAATCAACTAATAGAAACTGAAGCTCAAGATGAGGGTCATGACAATCAAAACATTATTCAAGAGGTTACACCCCAAATGTCAAGCAGAGAACCAAAACCCAAGATATGGCCTGATCATGTTACTTACTATTCCAAGTGAAGTCAAAGAAGTCTTGGAAGTGACAAATAAAGAAGAAAGGGAAAAAAAGCAATGAAGAAAGAATTCTCATCTCTGGTTTAGTTTGTAATAACCCACTTGAACAAGTGGAACCACCTAGGCGGGACAAACCACTCAAGACTAAGTGGGTATTAAAAATAAAGCCTGGACCTAGCCGTACACCAGCAACAGTTAAGGCACGCCTAGTTGTAAAAGGATGCACTCAAGTTCAAGGTGTTGCTTATCAGGAAACCTGTGCACCAGTGGTGGTCAAGAGTGCCTCCATTAGATATCTCTTGTCTGTGGCATTTCTAGAGAACTTGGAAATCAGCCATATTGACATCACTACTGCTTATCTCTATGGAGATTTAAATGAAGAAATTTATATCATTCCACCAGAAAATTTTGCAACTCCTGGAAAAGTGTGGAGGCTGAAGAAAGCTGTTTATGGACTCAAACAAGCTGTAAGAATTTGAATAAAAAATTTGATGGGGTCTTAAGAAAACTGAAACTGAACATATCAAACATTGATCCATGTATCAATTCTCACAGAGGTGGCACCAAACTAGTCTTCATAGCTTCATTTGTCGACCATATGCTATTATTCTCAAATGACAGAGGTGTTCTGGATCAATTCAAAAGTTCTCTGAATATATTTTTTGAGATAAAATAGTTAGGACAGATAGGCCAATGCCTAAGCATGGTAATTACATGGGATCATGACAAAGGAAAAATTTGGATCTTACAGAAATCCTCTGCAAAAAAAGGTCTGTAGAAATTTGGAATAAATGAAGCAAAATGTTGTCAACACCATTTGACCTTAATTTGGACTTTGAAGCAGTCGAATCAAGTGATATCAAGGTACCATATCAAGAAGCAATAGGAAGTGTTCTATATCTATTCCAAATATCCTGACCTGACATGTATTTCACTGTAAATCTTTTTAGCAGATATAATCATTGTTTCAAAAATATTCATTGATTGTCAATAAAAAGATTGTTCATATATTTAAAGGGAAACATGAACTACAAGCTAGAATTTTCTAGAGATGGTAACAGAGAAATAATAGTCTCCAGCAATGCAGATTGGGGAGATAAAATCAATGACAGACACTCTGTAACTGATTCATGTATAAATTGCAAAACTCTTTAATTTTGTGGTCTAGTAGAAAACTATTGCACTTTCTACTTGTGAAGCTGAATATTTGGCCCTGGCGTCAACTGTTCGTCCGCCCCTGGTAGCTGAGTGGTCAGCGCGATGGAATGTCATACCTAATGGCCCGGGTTCGATTCCTGGCTGGGTCAGTGATTTTCTCCACTCAGGGACTGGGTGTTGTGTTGTCCTTATCATCATCATTTCATCCCCCATCAATATGCAAGTCGCTGAAGTGGTGTCAACTCGAAAGACTTGCACCAGGCGAATGGTCTACCTGATGGGAGGCCCTAGCCACACGGCATTTCCATTTATCAACTGTTCAAGATTTACTGTGGTTAAGACAACTTGTGTCTGAAGTAGATCCAAGCAGTGCCATAAAGTCATTTACAGTATGTTGTGATAATAAAGAAGCCATTCAGTTGGCCAAGAATCTGGTAATAAACTCTAGATCAAAGAATACAGATATAAAGTATCATTTTATGAAAAGGTATGTTGGGTCAGGTGTTATTAATGTTGAACATCTACCTTCTGAAGAAATGTTTGCCAATGCTTTCACTAAATGACTTAGCAATGCTAGACATGAAACATGTAAGAAACTGTGACCTTCTGATATAAGTGAGGGAATGACTTTAGACTTCATACTGTGTGTCAATGTCTATTTAAGGAGACATGTTAAGATCTACAGGGTGATTCAAAAAGAATACCACAACTTTAGGAATTTAAAACTCTGCAACGACAAAAGGCAGAGCTAAGCACTATCTGTCGGCGAATTAAGGGAGCTATAAAGTTTCATGTAGTTGTACATTTGTTCGCTTGAGGCGCTGTTGACTAGACGTCAGCGTCAGTTGATGCTAAGATGGCGACTGCTCAACAGAAAGCTTTTTGTGTTATTGAGTACGGCAGAAATGAATCGACGACAGTTGTTCAGCGTGCATTTCGAACGAAGTCCCTATGGGGCACTGAGAATCCGCGGGAAACAACTCAGTATGAACGTGACTCGCCTAAGGTGAACGTTTTCTGTGCCATTTCAGCCAATAAAGTTTTTGGTCCCTTTTTCTTCGAAGGTGCTACTGTAACTGGACTACAGTATCTGGAGATGTTAGAGAATTGGCTGTTCCCTCAGCTCGAACAAGAAGCACAACAATTCATATTTCAGCAGGATGGAGCGCCACCACATTGGCACTTATCTGTCCGTAACTACCTGAACGTCAACTACCCGAGGCGATGGATCGGCTGCCAGGCAGCCCGTGACAGAGCACTTCATCACTGGCCTCCAAGAAGCCCTGATCTTACCCCCTGCGATTTTTTCTTATGGGGGTATGTTAAGGATATGCTGTTTCGGCCACCTCTCCCAGCCACCATTGATGATTTGAAACGAGAAATAACAGCAGCTATCCAAACGGTTACGCCTGATATGCTACAGTATCGGGTTGATATTGCTCGTGTGTCTGGAGGGGGCCATATTGAACATCTCTGAACTTGTTTTTGAGTGAAAAAAAAACCTTTTTAAATACTCTTTGTAATGATGTATAACAGAAGGTTATATTATGTTTCTTTCATTAAATACACATTTTTAAAGTTGTGGTATTCTTTTTGAATCACCCTGTATAACTGGATATTGACAGTTGTTTTTTTGTTTACTCCATTGTGTTGTTATTACTCAATGGTTATTCTGTTTTCTGAGGTGTGTAGTTATTGTTATGCATATACTGATTAATTAATAAAACTTTGTTTCAGAAAGCTTTCACATTTATATTAACAAATGGCTCAACTAGCAGTAATAATAATTTGTAGACAACTAATGACAACCCACTACAAAAAAGATCCATCACAGTAGCTATAACCATATAAGATACACCACCCTCTTCACTTGAATAAATTATTTTTTGAGGTTATAATCTATGCCTATCCTATAATTTCCTATGCCTATAATAACCCAATTCTGATATTTTCAATCACAGGGTGCCACAAACTCACTCTTCCTTAGACTACACTTATCAGTTTTCCATGCTCCATATTTAGCGTGTGAGAACGTCAGTCGATTTGACAAAACAAAACAAACTGATTTGAATTTCACCAGTTGTTGTCCAAAGTATGTACATACAGGAGATAAGATCAGCTATAGTGTGACCACGCATGTAGTGGCTTGCTGATTTAAAAAGATCATCCATCTCTGGCTGATGTCGGTCATCAGAGTCACTGTGACTGCACCCTTACCATTAGGGTATCCAGACCACCCAAACTTTCATATGTCGTCAACCATGTGTCTACAACTAGCACTCATACATTCATTATTATTTTAATTGAAGGTCGATTGCTCGATGCATGCATGTCTGAAGGAACATTGCACCATACTTCAGAACAACACAGGCACCGCAGTATCATTGTTACTATTACCTGGCTTATGAAAATGTTTTATTCTGAAATCACCTACTTATGAATATGACACCCATCTTAAAATCAGTCTTTTATGATTCTAAACTACTCATAATCTTAATTAGTGATTTAATTGATTAGTGAGAGTTGCCACCTGATTCAGAAAAAATATAGCAACAAAAATGTACTGTCCAAATTTAGAATCTCTTAGTCATTGAAACAAAATAGGCAATCGAAATTATTAGGGTACAAACTTTTAATGCCAATTATTCCATAAGTTAATCTGCTTAAGATAAATTGAAATATGTTTTTGGTGACGTGTTAATGTCTAATTTTGATTGAGGGGTAACAATACCTCCCCTGTTGCCCATTAGCTCAAAGTGTTTTAGTTGAAATTGTTGTATTTTTAATTTTCCATAACTTTTAATTACTCAGTCTTCCATTAAAATTAATTGCTTCAGTGTAATCAGTAAGATAATATAAACGGTTGAACTCAAATTTAAGTGAAAATTCACATAAATAACAATTTGACATATTCCAGTACCTATTATGCTGGCTGGTGTGGCTGAGCGGTTCTAGGTGCTTCAGTCTGGAACCCCGCGACCGCTACGGTCGCAGGTTCGAATCCTGCCTCGGACATGGATGTGTGTGATGTCCTTAGGTTAGCTAGGTTTAAGTAGTTCTATGTCTAGGGGACTGATGACCTCTGATGTTAAGTCCCATAGTGCTCAGAGACATTTATTACATATTATATTGCGTTAGAGATAGAAGAAAAGAGCAAAAAAATTTAATTACCATATTCAAGGGAGCTGTGTAGTGCAGAAACTTGGCCAGTTACAAAAGCCCAAGAGAAAAAGATGGCAGTGGCAGGAATGAGAATGTTAAGGTGGATGAGTGTGGTGACACGAAAGGATAGACTAAGGTATGAGTACATCAGGGGAACAGTGAAAGTGGGGCTCATAGCGAAGAAGATCCAAGAAAGTAGGCTAAGATGGTATGGACATGTGCAGAGAAGAGGGCAGTATTACTAGGGGAGAAGAATTGAAGACCTAGAAATCGAAGGACCAAGGAGAAGAGGAAGACTGAAACTGAGATGGAAGGACAAGGTAGCAGGGGACCTACAGAAGAAAGCATGGCTCAGAGAAGAAGCACTGGATAGACATTTATGGAAGAGAAGGGTCCAGCAAAGCAACGCCAACCCCACATGACATGGGAAAAGGCTGAGTTGGTGATGATGATGATTTAAGGGAGTTGAAAACATAACAGGATTGTTTGTTTGTTTGTTTTATTAGTCTTTGTACTCTATTTTCCCATCAAAAACACATTTGCATAGAATACAAAAATGTACAGAAAAAGTATATAAATGCATATTTACGAAATTGAAAGTTCATGCCATCAGTTTTTTCTACAACAAATGTTGAACAAATAGAATGATAAGTAAACTAGAAATATTTATGTTATCAATTCACTCTACTTCTTAAATTTAATAATGAGTGATACATATAAATGAAAACAGAGAGTCCTTATTAAAATCTACAGATTTTTTTCTCTATACTCTTAAGAAAACTGACAATCATTTTATAAAGACAAATCTCTTTAGAAACTGAAAGAGAAGACTTTGACTCAGGGAGGAGGTAACCCATATCAAAGTCTTAAAAAATTCCAATCGTTTTTTCAGATTTGGAACACGAAAACGAAATGTAGTTTACATCAACTTCTGATTCAGAATCACACACACATGCAGGGGAATCATAAATGTTGATTCTTTGCAGTTGTACCGGAAATGAGGTGTGGTTAAAGTGGATTTGAACGATGGTGGAAATCATAGATCAGTCCAAATGCATCCTTGTAAACCGTGGCCTTTTAGGAATTTGAGGCTGTAATGCCATGAGGAGATTGTTCAGGTTGGTTACACCAAACAACACACATTCAGCAGTAGTTCATTTATTCACCTAAACACATGCAAGGCTCACAAAGAAATGAAGGTGGCAGAACAGCCCAAAGGCAATACTCAGAGTCCAAAGACGATGCTGAGAGTCTAAAGATGAACACATATTGATGCTGGTGTTGACCTCATTGGCCGCGTAGCCCCCCCCCCCCCACCCCTCCCACTGTACGGAGAACTCGTGAGAGGCTGGGGGGGGCGGGGGTGACTAAGGCGTTGTCAGGGGTTGTCCGCGGGAGCCGGACCACGGTCAGATCGACAGTGTCATCAGGGAGCTGTGTAGGTAGATGTTGTGAAGGAAGGTTCGGCCACCAAACCTGGAAGTCGTTGAAGCGAGCCGGGCGTCATACTGGGCATGCTGGTCGTGCGGCGACAGGTAGGCGGGCGGTTTGCGGGTGGAACGGAGCGATGACGACGATGTCTCCAGTGGGTGTGGTCAACACACGGAGCATGTCCAGGTCGACGTCGGGCGGGAGAGCAACACATTTCACCTGGTGGCAAGGAATGGTGGAGGTTGTGTCATGAGCACTGGATGAAGAGAAACACACGATGAACAGTGTATCATTGCGCAATATTGTTGAGATGTCATGGATTATGTACAGGGGACAGGCACAAACACCTCGAGTGAGGGCATGTTCAAGATGGGGGGGGGGGGGGGTTGGGAAACCTCGACGGGGCAAGACAGGCAACGGTGGAGAGGTCGAAGGTACTGGCGAAGGGCCCGGTGGCAAGGGCGTGATCGTAGGTAAGCTCGACGTGGGGAGCATGTGGTCACTCGATGGAGTGCGTGAGACCAGAGTAGAGGGCGAGGTCAGAGGAGAGCTCGACGATTGGAGCTGGAAGTCACTCAATCGAGTGTGTAAGTCCAATGTGGAGGGAGTAGTCGGAGCATCGTGAGCCATGACAGTGAGTGGTGTGGTCGTGGCCTGAAGGGGGGTAGGAGCAGGCTCAACATGAGCAGGCTTAAGTCTGTTGAGAGAGACTGTAACAGCTGAATCTTTCATCTGGATGTCATAGTTGTTGGCTGAGTGCCGGAGAACTCAGTACGGGCCAGTATATGGAGGTTGGAGGGGTGCACAGACAGTGTCATCTCGGAGCATGACATACTCACAATTGTCCAGAGATTTCGGGATGTGAACCTTAGGGCGGGAATGGCTGGCAGGCGGAGGGATATGGAGGTTGATGAAGTGGTGTCTGACGCGGTCCATGAAGGAAGGTAAGTCAGACTGAGGGAGAGAAGCAGAAGGGCTCACAAGTTCGCCAGGGACAACAATGTTCTGGCCGTATACAAATTCGGCTATTGTGCCTTTGAGGTCTTCCTTATAGATCGTATGAATGCTGAGTAGCACAAGGGGAAGGGCCTCCATCCATAGAGAGTCGTGGCATCAAAGAGCCACCTTGAAAGTGCGATGCCAATGCTCGACCAGCTCGTTACTTTGCGGGTGATGTGCTGTGGTATGGATGCGCTGGATGCCGCAAATGTTACAAATCTCGTTGAACAGGGCCGACTCAAATTGTCTGCCCTGGTCAGTCGTGATGATAGCTGGACATCCGAAACGCGATACCCATGACTCGATGAAAGCTCGAGCAACAGTTTCTGTTGTAATATTGGGGAGGGGGATAGCCTTGACCCAGCGAGTTGTTCAGCCGATAGACGAGAGAACATGACGAAAGCCGTTAGAGGGGAGAGAGAGCCGACAATGTCAATATGAATATGCTGGAAACGCCCAGGAGGAATCGAAAAGGCACCTATGGGGGGTGAAGTGTGCTTGTGTACTTTGCAGCATTGGCACGTGACGCAGAAGCGTGCCCATTGCTGGCAGTCCTTGTTGACATTTCTCCACACAAAGTGCTCCACTGCGAGGTGGGCGGACGCACGAACGCCGGGGTGGGCTAAATTATGCAATGTGTTGAAGATGGGGGGCGTAACGTGCCCGTACTGTCATCGCACCAGGTCTCACCAGAAATGCCAGTGAAGGTGGTGCAGATGAAGTGTAGTGAAGAAGTAGAGTCTGAAATCAGGTTTTGTGTTTCCTCGTCGGCGGGTTGGAGGTTAGGCAGTTCAGAGAGGTCTAACAGCGAATAGACAGCGTCGATTGGTGAAAGGAAATCGGCAACTATATTGTCAGCTCTCTTTATGTTTCTGACATCGGTGGTGAACTGAGATATGAAGTCCATGTATCTGAAGCGGCGAGGAGGCGGGTCAGCTGGCGGGTTTGTAATGGCCACAGCCAGGGGTTTGTGGTCCGTTAAAACATAGAAAGGGCATCTCTCAACGTCAGTCTTAAAATGCTTAATTGCTTAATAGACCGCGAGCAACTCCCTGTGAAAAGCGGAATTTTTCCGTTGTGCACTGGAGAGCTTGCGCGGGAAGTACTGCAGAGGCGAAGTTTGGCCGTTGATTGTCTGGCTAAGGACAGCGCCGATGGCAGTATCGCTCATGTCTGTGGTGATGAAAAGCTGCGCATTGGGATGAGGATGCACGATGGTGCAGGCCTCAGCAAGAAGATTTTTGAGGGCAGTGAAAGAGTCAGTCATAGCAGGGGTCCACGGAACGGGCCGAGATCCAGAAGTGTTGGTGCCTGCCAAGGCGTCCGTCAGTGGAGCCTGAATCTCCGCAGCCCGAGGTAGATGTTGGCTATAATAATTAACCATCCCCAGAAAGCGCCAGAGGTCTTTGAATGACGAAGGTCTGATTAGGTTTAGTATTGTTTGTACTTTCTCAGGGGGCAGTGAAATGCCGTCGGCAGAGACCCGAAAACCAAGAAAAGTGACAGCGGGTTGATGTAGCTGCAATTTGTCCTGGATGGTCTCGATGCCTGCTGCCGCAAGAGTGTTCATAACAGTTTGCACATGTCGAATGTTGTCCTCAATGGAGGAGCTGAACACAAGAATGTCATCAAGATATGCAAAGCAGAATTTTAGGTCGAATAGCAATTCGTTGATGAAGCGTTGCCAGGTCTGGGTTGCGTTTTCAGACCGAAGGGCATGAATCAAAACTAAAATAACCTGATCGGGGTGGTGATTGCTGTCTTCTTGATGTCTTCCGGTGCCATGGGGATCTGGTGGTAGGCCCGTTTGCAATCAATGACAGAGAACGTGGTCGCACCTGCGAGGGAACTGGTCAAGTCGGCAATATTGGGTATGGGGTAGGTGTCCATAATTGTTCGTGCGTTTAGTTGACGGTAGTCTCCGCACATGCACCAGGACCCGTCTTTCCTGGGTGTCATATGTATGGGCATAGACCAGCTACTGGTAGAGGGTTCAATGACGACAGAGATTAGTAGTTCAGAAATCTGATTTTTAAGTTCGGAGAGGCGTTCGGGACAAAGTCGACGTGGTTTACTGGAGATCGGGGGACCTGGTGTGAGGCAAAGCTTGTGAACCGTGCTGTTGGTGATGACGGAAATGTTGCCAGCAGCACGGGAGGCGGTTTGTTTACAATATGTGGCGGGCGGGGCAGACGTGGCATGGTCGTGGTGTTCGGAGCCACTCGACGGATACGACGGGAGCCGAGGCGGCGAAGTGTACCAGGAGTCAACGTGACAAGATGGCCACTGGCCCGAAGCAGTGGCACCATGGTTGGGTGAGCTCAGTAGAGCTCGTGAGCTGTTAATGAGTCCATTGTGCGAGGGCACGGCCTGTGGCAGCACGGTTACGGGCGAAACGCTTGGTGCGAGTGTACTGTTTTGTCAGTGGCAGTCGCACAGCGGCTCGCAGGAGTCGAAGTTTCATAGTTTGAGGTGCTGTCCGCGAGGGGTGGGGTGGGAGCCATCAGTTCAGGAACACGTGACGCTCATCGCGCATGTGCACTTGTGTCCAGCTGAGTGTCAAACGCTGCTGTGTTAGGAGGGTGTGGCCCCGCGGAACTGTCAGTACACGTTATGGCAGTCTTGATAGCACAGTTGCGAGGGGTAGTCAGAGGTAAACACACGGAGGCTCGATTGCTGGGATTGCAAGCAGATTCGGCGCACTTACTGACCTTGCTTTGTTCTTGCTGTAGTGTCTGTAATTCCTTTCCTGCATCGGAGAGCTGGAGCTGTGTTTCGTGGAGCCGGAGGGAGAGCTCAAAGTTTTCCTTGCTTAGGTGAGCGACATGTTCAAGCTCGATGAGGCACTTGTGTGTGGTTTCTTGTAACGTCGTCGAGAGAGACGAGCATGCATGGATGAGATGAGCCCGGACCGATGTGTCACGGGTGGGGTGGTTGCTCAATGGAGCACAGGGGAAATGAGTCTCGGACAGATGATGAAACACGGTGTTTCGCACTAGGTCTGGTGAAAGTTTGTGGTGTCACAAGAAGTCACTGCCTAGTATAGGTCTGTCAATTTCACACACTAAAAAAGTCCACTCGAGTATGCAGTTTGTGAAGAGTGAGACGACATGGGAAGTTGAACCCGAGCGTTGTAGTTTAGTTGAATTCACGGATGCAGTGAAGTTTGATGAGGGCAGATGTTCGATGACGCTAAGGACGTAGGCAACAGTGAAACATCAGCGTCTGTGTCCTCTAGGAAAAGGTGTCCCGACGAAATGTCTTTCATGTAAAGTCGTCCGCAATTATCTGGTCGTTCCCGGACAGAATGGAGCACTGGGGGGTGCCTGTCATGTTGTGCGCAGGAGGCAGCAACCGGACCTACCTGCAGTTCGCATTTGGGAAGTAGCAGGGTGGTCTGCAGTTCTGTGCCGCCTCACCAAACTGTGTGTGGAAGTAACAGTACGGGTAGTGTGGTTGCATTTCCTGCGGAAGGTCCATTGCCAGTGGCAGTGGTCAAGGTTCAGTGGCCACAGCAGGTTCGGTTGCAGGAGGGGGCGTGACCGTGGGGGGGGGGGGGGAGGGGGCGGTGATGTCCCAGTTGCTTGTTTACTGCTTCCCGGAGCGAGCGGAACGGTCAGCACAGTACGGCCCCGGCCACGTCCAAACGCAGAGCGATGAGCCTGAACCTAGGACTTGTCAGGTAGGCAGTGGCTGGTGAAATAGAGCAGTGATGCATCATGTAGCTTGTCAGCAATTGTCATATTTGCTTGACAGGTTCAGGAGACCTTTGAGCCAGAGCAAAGTGGATGTGAGGAGATAGTTTATCTGACCAGATAGCAAGGAGAGCTGTGTCAGAGAGTAGATCGGTGCTGACCAGGGCACGTAGCCATCTCCAGAGCTGGGAAGGTTTGCCATTGCCTAGTTGCTTGACATGAAGCACTTGCCATATTGCTGCCTCAGTTGAGTGTGCAAGCTGACATAGAACTGTCTTTTTGGCTAGGGTGTACTTGGTAGATGAGTCCGGGGCATCGACCAGGTCAGCAATCAAGTCTTCCTGGTCCTGCAGGTGGGTGAAGAGGCACAGAAACCTGGTTGACTCATCGAATTCGTAATGGTCGAACACTTCGTTTACAATTTTGAATCAGGTTGTTGCTCTGTTGGGATTAAATGGCGGCAGCATTGGTAAGCATTGTAGAATGTTCGGAAGAACAGGTTGAGTTGAGTTCGTCAGGGCACTGCCTGAATCGAGCTGTTGTTGCTGTAGTATTCCAGGAGAGTGTGCCTCCAGGCGATGTGGCAACGACGGCTGTTTGGGTGGCAGTGTGAAGGTGACGCGTTGTGGTTGAGCGCGATCCGTCGCGACGCAGAAGGCCGAATCAGGTGAGACACCGTAATGTGTCAATAGCGGTTGCGGAAGCTCAACACGTTGCGGGTGTGTTTGGATTGATGCGTCGCGGAAGACTGACGCTGATGGGACACCAAGATGTGCTGAGAATGGTAGCGGAAGCTCGACTGGAGCCGGCGCAGGGGCGACAGGTGAGAAAAAGTTCGAAGTTTGAGAACGTGTGTTAGTCCATGGAAAGCTCAACGTATGATCAGAGCCGGGGCCACCTGTGTTGCAGGGAGGCTGCGAAGGTGCGGGCTGTCCAGAAGCACAGTGTGGGAAATGATGTTGAACATGGGATGGATTGTGTGAATGTTCACTGTTCATAGTCACTCCACTCAAAACGGTGTGCGGATAAGGTGAATGTCGTGGCACAAAACACTGAGGCGTAGCAGTGGGATGGAGGTGGAGGTCAGGCACAGATAACAAGTTATTGTTCCTCTTGCAGGCTGAGCTATCGAGGTAGGAAGGCATGTGCTGAAGCTGAACCGAGGCAGGCGTGGGCGTGGTCAGATGCTGAGCAGGTAGACCTGTGAACGAAGCAGTTCCGGCCATGTGGCAGGTATTTGCGTGGTACTGCGCAGATTGCAGCATGGCAAATCGTTGTCCTGGCGGTAGTAGGTTTTCCGACGAAGCACTTGCAGAAATCGACATTGGTCCCACACTGTATGGAGATCCATAAGAGGTAACTGCAGTCGATGAGGGAGGGCACATGTGGTGGGAACAAAGGCATTTGATAGCCACAGTCATGCGCACTCCTAACCTCACTTATTGCTGCAGGCTGGAAAACGTCCAGCGGAATCATCATGGGAGAGGCATCATGTTGCAGTCCTGGCAGGTGTACATCGCCTGCAACACGATGCATGTCGATCACAAAATCCAACGTTAGGTGCTGGGCCAAAGTCGTTGTTTGAATGCTGTGTCAGTCTGACACACACGAAAATAACCAACACGGAGGTCGCAGACACAGTAAAACAGCGAAAACGGAAGACGTTACAACCCGGGGTCAGCAGTGAGGAGATTGTTCGGGTTGGTTACACCAAACAACACCCATTTAGCAGTAGTTCATTTATTCACCTTAACACATGCAAGGCTCACAAAGAACTGAACATGGTGGAACAGCCCAAAGACAATGCTCAGAGTCCAAAGACGATGCTCAGAGTCTAAAGGTGAACGCATATCGATGCTGGTGTCGACCTCATCGGCACCACAGCCACATAATATCCAGCTTTTGTTTGTTGGAACACATTCCACATCTCTTGCCATTGCTGTTTTCCATGGCTCTTGATTTCACATAAGTAATCTGTATATGGTAATTTCAAATTGAGAAGATTCGCCACAGCTGCAGCTTGCTTTGCTAAGACATCAACTTCTTCATTATATTGGATGCCAGTGTGGGACTGCACCTACAGCAGATTAAGTGTCTGCTATGTTCATTTACAATAAGAGTATTCAGATAACACATCCAAAATATAACTGTTGGTTACATTATTCCATCTTCATTGTTGAATACTTTTAAGAACATTCTGAGAGTCAGACATGATTAATGTTTTTAAGAAGGAAGATAAAGGTATAGATTTAATTGTTCCAAAATTGCCCCTGTCTCCATCACAAAAATTGAAGCACATAATAGGTGGAGAAGTTTCCACTTTGTTACATTTCTTGCTTCTTCAAAATTTTCCATATCAAAAAATTTAACAACTGCACTGCATGAGTTCTCCAAACAATTTCAACTGAAAAGAAGTTTGATTGAAATTAGGCAAGTTGTGGGCCTTGGTGATGACAAAATGAACAGCACCAACTGTTTCCCACAGCAAGCTCACAGCATACACCAGTGTGACTCCATCACATTAATGCCCTTTCACATGAGCCACTGAGAAACACTTCTCTGTAGGGCACTGGACTGTCACATGGCATTGTGCGGCACCACTGGAAAGAGAATGGCCCCTTTTAAGTCGCACTGTGCTGCTTTGAACTGCTGTGGCTGCGTCACTGTGTTTCGGTTCCATCATGGAGTCTGATGGGCAGGATCCCTCTCTTTCACTTTTCTTATTGAGTAATAAAATCAAAAAGAGGTAATTTAAAAGTAAATCCTAGGTGCCACTATTTCTCAAAGGAAGAGTGTTAAAGGTCTGCTAAAAGGCAGCTAGTTTACCCAACTGTATGGCAGCTACAAATGGTAAACATATAAATATCATCAAACCAGTTGTCTGTGAGTTGTTTTACTACAACAAGAAAAACTTCTTCCTTATATTGTTGCTGGAGTGTGTGATTCTCACTGCAGACTCATGTTCATTGATGTTGGAGCAAGTAGAAGGTTGCCAGATTGATTTGTTTTCAATAATTCATTGCTTATAAGAAGTTAATTGACAATGAAGTTGAATTTCCTCAAAGCAGGCAGTTGTATGAAGGCTTTGATTATTTTCCTCTTGTAATCATAGGTGATTAAGGCTTTGATATATTACCTTTCTTACTCATTAATATGGACACATATTCTTTTTAAAGAATTTTCAGATACAGGGTGACACAGAGAAACAGGAACATTTCCACAATCCAATAAGACTAGAAGTGATGAAGTAAAGAAATTGCATCCATAGTAATCGAAACCTTACAACTTTGCATTTACAAAACACTGATGGCATTTATCATTTTTTTTTTTTAAATTACATCCTTTAGATGGCATTATCCTATATGAGTACATTTGTGAAATCTGCTGTTGAGATTCCTCATTGACCAATGCAACATCTCAGCTGGGATACTGTGAATTGCATTCCAAATTCTCGTTTTAGCTCATCCAGGGTTCTTGGTCGACTCATGTAGACTTTGTTCTTGAGATAGCCCGACAAGAAAAAATCACAAATGGGTAAATCTGGCTATCTAGGGGGCCAGGGAATGTTACTGAATCACGGGATCACACAGTTGAGAAACAATTCTCGCACATACACCATTGATTGCTGTGCAGTGTGTGATGTCACTCCATCCTGTTGAAATCAGCCTTCTTGAACATTTGGAAAGGTGTAATGAAAGTTTGTAACATCTCCACATAATGATTGGCATTGACAGTTATTGTTTCAATGTTCATTTGCAAAAGAATACCATCTGATAATCCCATTTGATGAAACATCACATCATACTGTCACTTTACTAGCATGTAAAGGGTGCTCATGAATGTCA
The DNA here is from genome assembly GCF_023898315.1 of Schistocerca nitens. Classification (NCBI taxonomy): domain Eukaryota; kingdom Metazoa; phylum Arthropoda; class Insecta; order Orthoptera; family Acrididae; genus Schistocerca; species Schistocerca nitens. The sequence continues at coordinate 826,644,701 of NC_064614.1, forward strand.
TTAGGATTTGTGTTTGCCCAGTAATGGTAGTTCTGTTTATTCAAATAAGCTGTGAGATGAAAATGTGCCTCATTAACATCAACCACTTATTTAGAAATTCGTTGCCATTGTTTATTTTTGTTATCATTTGTTGACAGAATCATAATCATAACCAGTAATCATTGTCCATCAATTTGTAGTTTGTACAGGTGAAATTTTAAATCAAGATGAAGAATTCTGCGAACACTCCACTCTAACCATTGCTGCTTGCTTATGAATTGAATGCCGTGGGCTCCATAAGACAGGCTTGCGTACAACATCAATGCTCACTGGAGAATACACACTTCTTGGTTTTCCTGTTGGTTTCTTCTCAAAGGCAGATCCAGTCTCTTCAAAGTTATTAATCCAACATTTTATCTCATGTTTCGACAGAATGGCATCATGAGTCCTAAATTATATAAATGTTGAAACTCCCTCTGCGCCACTACCAAACAATCATTGTTTTTATAAAACATTTTTGTGGCTAACACATGCTGTTGTCCATTCCACTGATCCATGATTACTGAAATGGTGGACTGTCGACTCACTGTCATAAACCTGCACTGCTGCCACCTGCCTATGGCTGCTTCTACTCATTTCAAACATTCCCGTTGTTTTTGTAATAATAATAATAATAATAATAATAATAATACGTGAAACACTAACAGGTACAGTATCTAAAGTCAAATTTATGGGAGAAGTATCTCAGCCTTTTGAAATAAAAACTGGTGTTAGACAAGGTGACAGTTTATCACCTTTACTGTTTAATGGTGTTCTAGAAAAAATTCTAAGGATCTGGAATTCAGAGCTAAAAAATCACAAAATTGAACCAATGACTCTGGGAAGGAAAACAAATGGAATTAAGGTAAACTGCTTGGCTTTTGCGGATGATTTCGCAATACTTTCAGATATCCTGACAGAAGCAGTTACTCAAATAAACATTCTGGAAAAGTTAGCAAACAGAACTGGTCTCAAAATTTCAGCTGAAAAAACAAAATTCATGACAAATATAAAAAATGCACCAAAATACATAGAAACACAAATAGGTAAAATAGAGCGAGTAAATAAATTTAAATATCTTGGAGAAACTATACAACAGAATGGACTAGAAAAATCTGCAATAGATGTAAGAATTGACAAAATGGAAAGATCATATGGTTTGACCAAAAATATTTACAACAAGAAATGTATATCTAGAAAAATAAAACTAAAACACTACACCACAGTGGTATGACCAGAATGTTTATATGGATCTGAATGCCTAACAATGAACTATAAGATGGACAAACTAGAGGTACTGGAAAGAAGGATTATTAGAAAAATAATAGGTGCAATGAAAACTGCAGATGGTTGGAAAATAAGAAGTAATGAGGAGATCTACAAAAATATAGAGAAAATATCTGAAGTAATGGCCAAATGAAGATTAACCTTTTTTGGACATCTCTACCGAATGGATGGAAATAGACTAACAAAACAAATATTCCTATATTTCTGGAAGAAGACATTGACAATAGCATAGATTACAGAAGTAAGAAAAGATCTTGAAAGAAACAACATCAAAGAATCAGAAATAGCAGAAAGAAACCGTTTTAAAAACAAAATACTAAATTTGGAAGGCTTTCAAAGCAGAAGAAATAAAAAATCTGGAACAACATGGACAGAAGAAAGGAAGAGACTTCATGGGGAGAAAATGAGGGAATACTGGAAAAATAGGAAACAACAACAAAGGAAGAAGAGGAACTGAAGTTGTTAACGTGATCCTAGTTGGTCAATATGATTGTAAAATAATAATAATAATAATAATAATAATAGCTTTATTCAACATTGGATGGTACACTGCACGTGTACAAAGAAACAGTAATGATTTAAGTTATTTGTACAATGCACAAGACACGTTCTTCTGAATACGTCATTAATTTACAACAAAATTACAGTAAGATGTTTACTGATTTCTATTCACATAATTTCTAAAAGCATTTGTTGTTCTTCATATAAGTATGGTACTCTTCTAATGTGTAGGAAAGGTGTTTTACTAAAAATTTCTTAAGCTGATGTTTCAGTTTAATTGTAGGAAGAGCCATGACTGCACTAATTTTATACCTGCGAACTGAGGCCCCTTTTCGTAAAGTGCTGTTCTGTGGCTGCCAATGTAAAATTTTTCTTTATTTCTAGTATTGTACTGGTGGAAATCTGAATAAGCGGTTGGGTACAGTCTTTTCACAAGCAATATGGCTTTTAGAATGTATGTGTTTATAACAGTTAACACCTCTGTTTTTGGAAACAAGTTGCAACAAGATTCCCTATACTTTGCTCCACAGATTATTCTTACACCCCTTTTTTGAAGAATGAGTAGCTTATCTAGATTAACTTTGGTTGTTGCCCCCCAAATTTCAATACCGTAGTTCAAGTGAGAGGAGAAAAGAGCATGGTATGCAGTCCTTAGGACTACAGTGTCTCTACAGAACTTGCTAATAGTACTAATTGAAAATATATTTTTTGACAACTTAGTTGCTAGGGAGTCAATATTTGTGTCCCATTTCAGGTTGCTTTGGATTGTTATGCCAAGGAATTTTACACTAGACTCTTTCTTTACCAATTGGTTGCCAATGTATAGTTTAATTTCATTATTCAAGCTACTTTTCTTAAACTCCATCAAACATGTTTTACTGGTGCTTAAATTTAAGTGGCTTTCATTAAAAAACTGAACAATTTCTTTTGTCACATTATTACACTCAGCCTCTAGTTCATTACATGATTCCTTTTTACACACAATGGACATGTCATCGGCATACAGAACAATTTTGGAATTTATAGTATAGTATTTAATATCATTTACATAGATCAAGAACAGAAGGGGGCCCAACAATGAGCCCTGGGGCATGCCATATTTTGTGCAAGTGATCTCTGATTTGTAGACACCACTTTCTGTTTTAAGTAGAACAGATTGTTTTATATTGCTCATATAACACTTTATTAGGTCATAAGCAGCGCCTCTAATGCCCATGTTCCATAGCTTGTCTAATAGGATGTCAACATTCACACAATAAAAGGCTTTTTCCAGGTCAGGGTATACACCTGCCACATGTTCCTTGCTTTCAATACCCCCTAACACCTCTTCAATTAGTTGAGCAGCTGTAGTGCTAGTTGATTTACCTTTTAGGAATCCATTTTGATTTTCAAACATCAGGTTGTGTTTGTTAAGAAAGTTTATAATCCTGTTGTATATAACTTTCTCAACTATTTTGGAAAAGACAGGCAGGATTGAGACTGGTCTGTAGTTTTCTATTTTGTTGTTGTCACCTTTCTTAAATATGGGTGTTACCTGTGCTATTTTTAGTCTGTCTGGAAAGGTGCCTGATTCTATTATATTGTTGCTTGCTACAGACAGAGGTACAGAGACATTTTGGCTACAGGCTTTTAAAACATTAATATTTAGGCCATCATGCCCAGCTGAATTAGAGGGTTTTAGAGAGCTAATGATGCCCATTATTTCTGCACAATTTTTGGGGGCTAGATATATACTATGGTCACATGTATCACCTTTATAACTGTAGTGCATGTTTTTATGTTTGTCATTTATTGCTTCCCCTATGGAAGAAAAATATTCATTAAAAATATTTGCAATTTCCAGTTGGCCTTTTATGAGCATGCCATTGTGGTTAATAGTAAATTCCATACAGGATTTGTCATTGCAGTTTCTAAAACTGTTTATGACTGCCCAGATGCCAGCAGTTACATTTTGTGAGTTTTGAAGCTTATTTGCAACATAGTTGCTCCTGGTCTGTGTGAGTAAGTCCTTATAGTGTTCTTGATATATTTTGAAGGCTTCCTTTAGCTCAGGAATCTCTCTATTATTCAGCATTGCACTGTGGAGTAGTTTTAATTTTTCCCTCTCTTCAGTGACATTACTATTTACCCAAATATTTTTGTTTATATTTTTTGTTTGTTTCTTTTTTTGTGATTACAACTGCGCATGTGGTATCAAAGCAGTAATAGAAGTCAGCAGCATAGCTATCATATGAAAAGCTATTATTTTCAAACCATTTTATTTATGCTAGCACGCAGTTTAGTCTATTTATGTTGTCATTATACATTACTCTTTTAGTTACCAGCTGTTGCTTTGTGGTGACAGTGGGGGCCTCATGGAGCTCCAATTTAAGCTGTACTGCATGGTAATCCGAGATGGCTAGTTTTAAAACCAATGCACTGTGGGATAGGTGGGTCATGTTTGTTATTATGTTGTCAAGACATGTTTTGCCATTGCCAATTTCTCTAGTGTGTTCCCGAATGAGTGGGGTCAGGTTAAATTCATCACACAGGCGATGTAACGTTTTGGTGCTGACATCATTTGTTAATAAATATATATTTGTATCCCCTGTAACTATAATATTTATATGACCATTTGGCCCAGAAAATGTTGTGTCTATATATACAAGCAAGTCAGAAAGATTTACAAAAAAGGTATTTGTATTTGCTGCAGGTGGCCTGTAAACACCGATAACTGTTATGTTATCTCTACCCATTTTAGATTTATTGCAGCAAATTCTGAGACTCCTTCCAAGCAGAAGGCACTCACATCAATAACATTAAAATTACTTTCATTTACAGTGAAAATTGCTACACCTCCCCCAATCTTGACTTTTCTACTGAAGGCTGTGCAGAATTTCATACATAGTGGTTGACTAATGCTAATCAGAGCTTCATTGTACCAATGTTCAGTTACAACTAATATATTGGGTTTATCAATTCGTGAAATTACATCTAGATCATTATGCTTATTTCTAAGACTACCAAGATTCTGGTGTATGATTTTAAGGCCGAATTTTACCTGCTGGACCTTAGAGGATAATTTTGGACTAGCAATGAGGCCAGCAGGCTTTACAAGTTTCCCTGGCTTGCCAGCGATGGCTGGTGTTGTGGCAGATTTTGTTGAGGTGGGTTGTACCAACCTATGGCAATGGACTTCTTTTCATCATTTTGTGAACAATGTCACCTGACTTCCTCAATAATTTTGCTACTAACAATCTTTTTGCCTCTTTTGTTCATGTGCTGACCATGAGATGTGTGCAGCTCCCTTTCTAGATAGCTGACATCTACTAGAGACACATTCTGAAATTTACTACATAGAGATTTAATCCTGTCATTTGTTTTATGAATTTCCTGGTTCACAATAGACTGTTTCATAAGATCATGCCTCTGTGGAATGTTGACAACAATTGTTTTGGTGTCATTTAACTTACCCAGTATGTCTAATTGCATAATTTGCTTGATTTCTTGCTACGTCATATGAACCTCCCATAATGACGACACAGTCATTGGATAAGAAGGAGTCACAATCCTGCATGCACGGCTTCACCACAGCAGAAAGAGGAGCTCCAGGCTGGATGTGGCCTACAGCTGCAAAGTTGTCTTGCATATTTGCGATGTTTTGCACTATTTCACTTCCATGGCTGTCTCCATATAATAGAATCTGGTCCTGCTTGAGTTTCTGATTGTCGTTGTTTCTTCTGTTTTTCTCTAGGAATGATTTCTTGCATGTACTTTCACAGATTCCATTTCCTTGGACGGTTTGTTTACATTCAGTTTCACGTTTTCCACACGAGTTTGGAACCTGGTGTTTTTTGAACTTATCACTGACAGTTTTTTTGCTGCTTGAAGGATTACTTCTAGTTTGCACAGACTGAACTTGTTCCTGTTCCACCATTTCATCAAGAATTTGTAACCTGTTTTGAGTAATGACGGCAGGAAAGCTTTCCTTGGTTTTCAGTTTAGGCCTACAGTCGTTCATCAGGCGCTGTTGTTCAAATTCACACACCTTCTTATTTAAGAGAGTAACTTCAGCCTCTAGCATCTGGATTTCACTTTCCATATCACCGACTAGTACAGATAATTCACACCTACTTGCTTTATGATAGTTATCTGAGTTCTTAACGCAGCACAGACTACAGTTCCAGCATGTTATGAATTCATTATTTTCTTTCACAGATGAGTCCACTTTTGCACATCGAAAATGATATGAGTTATTACATTCCTTGCACGTGATTCCGGTTTTTAGTACTTTTCCACATTTTTTACACTTTTCCCTGTCAAAACACGAGTTTTTTTTTTTACGTAAGCTAAGAACTTTACCATTACTATTTGCTGCCATCTTGTGCCATCCTGTATTTTCTGTAGGGCTAGGAGATAAGTTGCATGTACTTTTAGCATGCTTTCTGAAGAGCACATAATTTTTGATTGGCCTTTGAATGTATCTCCAGAATTTCTTGGAGATCTTATAAAATTCTGCTGTAATTTGCAGAATCTTTTTTGTGATTGAGACAGGTACAGATATGAACACACTTTGAGTACTTATGGGCTACACAACATGTCAACAGACCCAAAAGAATTGGGAAGAAATGTGAATGATGCTCACCAATTGTCTGCTTCTATGAAGAATGTTTGCCTTTAATTTTATGCATTTCATCTGAATATTCCTCACACTATGTTGCATGTTGACGGATGTGTTTCAGCTTCACATATAAATCTTCTACATTGACCTACATGACCATACTATCAAATAACAGTGAGCAACAATCCCAATACATCATGAGCTAACTATTAACAAGTGGTTTTACCCACTGCTTGGCCATTTAGCAGGGCCATAAGTGGCATACTGTGAAGGACACTAATGGAAGTAATGTTCCACCAGCAGTGTGGCCCAGCGGTGCTTCCATGCCACCAGTGGCTGTAATTCATCACTGAGTGCTATAGAAGGGTGGTGGCACTGCATGTCCCAAAGCTTCCATTTAAACTAGTGCTTTTCCATTGGAAGCACTTCTCAGTAGCTCCCGTCTTTGTGTGAAGGGTACCAAAGGCAGCAGTATGATGATGTTGTGTGTGGATACATGCAAACAATTTAGCTTGCTAAGCTTGTTTGAATCTGTAACTGCTTTCTGAGTTGTTAAATCCTGCAATGATGTCTCCAGCATTGGAAGACAAAACATTAGGCATAGGATTATCCTTCGGACCATGGCCTAATGCCCATAAAAGACATATCAGTAATATCACAATTACCAGACCAGCTGTGAAAACCTGCATTCTATGATAAAACTGAAAAGAATCATATCACAATATAATACTAATTTTTGCCACAGGGCCCACTTAATCATTTTCTCAAGGTATGTAATTGTCTGTCTTCAAGATGAGACAGTATCATGGTAACTTCACAAAAGGAAGTATCAGTACAGATGTGAATACAGGAGGTCCTAGCATCACTGGACCACTTTATATGTATTTGTCACAGTAGTTATGATACTTTCTCAGATAAACAAACTGTAAATGAATCATCAAGCATATATATTTGTTCTGTGGATAGGTTTCTATGTAGAGGTTTCATGTTGGATTTTATGATTTGATAGAAGTTTGATGTTATCTGGATGATATTTTATATGTTTATGCACAATATATGGTTATAAATGTGAAAGATCTTCATACGAGGGTCGGAACTTTAATAGTGGCAACTATTTATTTACGAGCTCGTAAAAAATAGATACATGTTTCAAAGTAGTCACCAGCATTGTGTATAACCAGTTGCCAGCAATGTGGAAGTCGTAGGAGACTCTTAGCAGTGCCAGTTGTGCTGACAGTTTGAGCGGCACGGTCTATTGCCTAACAAATTTTTAGCAGTTCTGAAGTGAATGCCGTGAAGTGTTTCCTTCAGTTTAGAAATCGAGTTGAGTACACAAGGGCTTCAGTCAGGGGAGTGAAATAGGTGGTATAGGATGTAGCAACCCTATCAGTCAAACAAATCAGTAACAGCTTGCACTGTACATGCTTAAGCATTGTCCTGCAAAATTATGGTCAGGTCCTGCAGAAAGTGTCATCACTGCTGTCTCTAAGCTAGGTTGTGTTCCAAAAATGAACAGTAATGACACTTTCTGCAGGACCTGACCATCATTTTGCAGGACAATGCTCAAGCACATACAGTGCAAGCTGTTACTGATTTGTTTGACTAATGGAGCTGCTACATCCTATACCGCCTACTTCACTCCCCTGACTGAAGCCCTTGTGAGTTCAACTTGATTTCTAAACTGAAGAAAACACTTCACGGAATTCACTTCAGAATTGCTACAAATTCGTCAGGCAATAGACTATGCCGCTTGAACTATCAACACGACTGGTACTGCTAAGAGTATTCTACGACTTCCACATTGCTGGCAACGGGTTATACACAATGCTGGTTACTACTTTGAAGGTCAGTAACACTTTGAAACACATATCTATTTTGTACGAGCTGTAAATAAATAGTTCTCAATATTAAAGTTCCAATTGTATACTGCTGAAGAGAAGTTAGACTAAAATACTGAATTTCGTTACAGGCATAACTATACAAGGAGGAGACAAATTCTGTCATAACCACACATAAGGCCACAGTCAGGCAACTAAAAGATAAGGAAGAAACAATACTAAATCTTCATTAATTAAATCATGCAATGAAATGCTACACTCCCTCTGTCCCCCTCCTCCATCCCAGCCCCCAGCCTCCCTCTCACATCCCACACATCCCAATCATCTCAGTCAATTCCCTTTTCCTTATTATGTAGGACTTCTTTTCTATTAAAATAGATGACACACAGTGTACAATGAACAGTAAGCAGCACTCCTACACTGCAATGTAATAATCTGATTTTCTGCATCTTCTGTACAATTACACAACACAAGTTTCACCAATCATGTTAGATATTCTGTCAAATTGTGGAGTGCATTGTAAAGTTATGGGTATTGTTAAGTCTACAGTCATATTTCTCCATTTATAACCTAGGTAAAATAAGGAAAGACTTTTCCGTAGTGAACACAGTCAAGAAAGGAAGAAGGAAGGAAGGAAGGAAGGAAGGAAGGAAGGAAGGTAAAATAGTGAAAACTGCCCCCTAAATGACAAATGATATTCTCAGATTGGAGAGATGTGGGGTAGAAAACTGGACATTTACTTCTCAAATAATCAGTCTCAATATTTGCCTTAAGTGGTTTACGAAAAAGTACAGAATATTTAATCTTGAATAGTAGGATGTGAACTTTAACTCACCTACTCCCAGTTGTGAGTCTGGTGTCTAATCACTAAATGATATCAAGAGATGATATGTTAATGGAGGTAGTCATTGAAAGAAGAATGTACAGTGTTTGCACATGTAATATAGTACTTCAGTTATACATTATTACCCTCGAGAGACCCCACCTTGAGAATGATATCTTTAATGTAATTTTGTACAGCACTGTTTGATTCGTACAATTTTTTTTTGCTTAGTGCAGTATGCCAGTTATCAAAACATGCTTCATGCTCATCCATTTCCAAACAATTTTTTTTTGAAAGAAAGATATTTACTTTGTGTAGTATGCTCTAGTAGATGTAACTCATTTATTGAGTCATTCACACATTTGTACATTGATTTCCATAAATACTGTCATGAAGTTGAGACTTCAGGCACATGGAACTAGTCAAGTTTTGCACCAACAGGCACAAGAAACCACTGCTGGCTACTTCTGTACAGTATACAAACGAAAAATTAGTGTGACTAGTGCTAATCTACTCAAACTGATAATTCTACACCTCCATTTATGTACATGATCCACAATCGACTGTAAAGTGCATGGCAGAGGGTACTTCACATTCTACCAAATGTGCATAATCTTGTCTTCACAGTCCTTATGCAAGAAACTGAAAAATATATCTATACTCTACACTTTCATAATGGTTGTAAATAAGCTTTCATATGATAACTGGTGCCTATCTTCAAGTGTCTGACAACTCAAGTTTTCTCCTTGACACACACCTGTAAGTCATACAAACATACGAAAAGCTTATTCATACACATTTGATATCCCTTGTTGCTTCTATTTCATATATGCCCACACACTTGAGTCCGCAGCTTGTGGTCTTGCAGTAGCATTCTCTCTTCCTGCGCACGGGTTCCTGGGTTCAATTCCCAGTGGGGTCAGGGATTTTCCCTACCTTGAGATGACTGGATGTTGCTGTGTTTTCTTCATCATCATCATTAATCCCCATTATGGTTGGAGGAAGGCAAAGGCAAACCACCTCCATTACAACCTTGCCTAGTCGGCAATTCGGGTCTCCCACATCGTTCCCTATGCTCCTTGGAGTATGGGACCTCATCATCATCATCACACACTTGAGCAATATTCTAAGATGAGATGCACAAATGATTTTTAAGCAGGCTCCTTTGTAGATTGTGCACATTTCCACCGTATCCTGCTCATACACCAAGTCTGCTACCTGCCTTACCTATGACTCAGCTTATGTGATCGTTCTGTTTCACATCCCTACAAGTTTATTACATCCAGGTATTTGCATGCGTTGACTGATTCCAATTGTGACTCATTGATATTTCAGTTATAGGATACTATTTTTTGCATTTTCAAATGGCCACACTTTTAAATTTCTGAATATTTAAACAAGTTGCCAATCTTTCCACCATGCTGAAATCTTACCTTTCTTCAGGTAGTTCTTTGTTACAGATAATTGCATCATATTTCTGGATTACTTTATATGCACCGTTTGGCAAAAGAAGTTAAACACCCAGAAAGGGAGGAGGAAATAAAATGAAACTCCATGCCTTAAGAAGGTTGTGACGGAGCAAGCTGGAATATTTTTACTTCCCCTCTAGTTTTACCATCTGCATATTTAAATTCAATTTTTCAGTTTTAACTAATTACCATTAATATATGTGAATATAATCTGCATTTCCATAAAAGAGAAAGGTTGGCCCTCAGTTCTAAAGAATATAACACCAGATTTAATTTTGTGCTTAGTTTTATGTATGTAATTGATTTTCTAATTTTTTTGACTGTTCCTATTTAGTATCTTTTGTTATAGGGTGAAATCAAAAATTGTTTCATAACTTAAGTTCTATTGTTGACATATAAACAAATATAAATTCTGTTCTAATTATAAACATTTGGAGGTACAACTTATAGTATTCTTAAAGGATCAGTTTGGCTCTATTCGAAAACATGTTAGCAAAGCCAACCCTTAATTAATTCCAGAGTAATTAACAGTTTTGTCAGAAGTATTGTTTGCATTATGATATTTGTTAATTTCATTAGTTAAACAAATAATTTGTCCTAATTCTTGTAGTAGAACAAACTGTTATAAAGAACCAATTTTTTGATGTATTCAGTTAATTTAATGAGTTAAGTTTTACTTATAGTTTCTGTAAATTTAACTTCAAACAATGTGTAGTTTCAGTATCTATTATTGTGAGGATATATAAGGGCCCTATTTTTGGTCATGAGACAGTCAGTCCATGCCAAGTTTCAGACAAGAAACCTGTGTTGGTTAGAACAACAACAATGCTTCAACTTTACTGTGAAATAAATGTTACACAATTAGGCCTTGTGTTAAAACAATGACAGCGTCTGCTCCACATGTACCTTTCTATTCTTCAAGAACTGTGAACTTTGTGGTTAGGTTTTTACTGCCCATAGATGTTCAATAGTAAACAATTGCAGCAGTATGTGGAGGTTTTCCTGCAAACTATTAATGAGGCTTATGGAAAGTTAAAATAATAGTGCACTAGCCATCTAAAACTGTGTATTATTGGTGGTTGTGAACAGTGAAAGTAAACTATTGTGGAACACAGCTGTGTACCTGTTGGCTACATTATTTAAAGTAGTCAGCATTTTACTTCCACACCCCATTTTTCAGCCAATATCACAATGCAGCACCTCAACACCGAGGACAACAAATGATGAAATAAAAGAAAGTGAACCGTCACTAGGTATGTGAGGTTATTTCAGTTAGTACAATATTGAGTCAAATTTACGAAGAAATTGGCAGTATGAGCCTCCTTATCAGTATGACATTGCACTCTCTCTAACCTGGGTGCATGCAGTGATTCAGCTAGAAAGGATACCATAAAGCCACTGTATCCTCTTCTGAGGCAAGATGGCCTACAACTGTTGTAACTGGTCTGTGATATCCTGGATACTGACACTAGTATGGAATTATTGTATGAGCCGATCCCATACATGTTCTGTTGGAGACAGATCTGGGGATCTTACTGGCTACAGAAGTACCTCAACATCATGCATACAGTTCATAGAGACACATTCCATATGTGAACAAGTATTATCCTGTTGAAAGAAGGCACCACAATACTGTCACATGGGAGATAATATGTGAGGGCGCAGGATGTTGGTGATATACTGTTGTGCTGTCACAGTTCCCCCATTCACTACCAGTCATGACCTGAAGTTGTATCCAATGGCTCCCCACACCACAACACTGGGAGTAACACTGCTGTGCCTACCATAAACATTGGAAGAATGGGACCTCTTCCCTAGCTGCCATCATACTTACTATGATGGTCATCCAGGGTAGTACAGAACCACAATTCACTGCTGAACACATTGAAATGCCATTCATCAGCAATCCACACTTCCCAGTCATGGAACCACTTCAAATGTAACCATTTGTGTTGTTCTGTTGATGGCATCCTATGCATGGGGCTGTAATTCCCAAAAACAGTTGTTGCTAGTCTGTGACTAATGGACTCATACAGAATGTTGCAGGAGGTCCGTTCTTGGACAGTGGGTGCAAATGTGTAGGGGTTATGACGTGCTTGGTGCACACTATGGTGATTCTGACTTGTGACGGCCAGACGTGGTTGGACAGAACCTTGATGATGAGAATGCCTGCCCTCATGTTCCTGTGGAGTGCAAACTCAGGCAATTGTCACATCTGAATGCCCCACAAATATGGATATTGCACAATTCTAGCAGCTGGCCAAATGGAGATGCACAATGAGGCCCCTTTCAAACTCTGAGGTGCTCATAATGCCATGTCACAATAGTGGCAGTTCTACCTGCCATAGAGAGCTCTTAATCATTTACGCACCTGCTTATGGTGTGTTTCAGCTAATGTTGTTATGTAAGACTTCAAACAAAGCATTTATTTTTAAAAAATCTACTCACCACGTGGGAGCAGGGGAACACACAAACAAAAGGATTTAACTTTCACAAGCTTTTGGAGTCAGTGGTTCCGTCTGGCAGAAGAGTTGAAGGGAAAGGAAGAGGGGTGAAGGAAAAGAACTGGAGAGGTTTAGGGAAAGTGGTACAGTTCAGAAAAGTTACCAAGAACCACAGGACAGGGGAGACTTAACGGATGGATTGAAACTATTACAAAACACCAATGATAATTTAAAGAAATTTTTTAGAATTTATAAAGGGGTCTTGTTTTTTTTCATAGTGCTTTAATGATTCTAAGAAAATATGTATAGTCTTTTTTCTGTATTGCTGCTCAAAGCATTTACTGTGTACATTTTTTTATAACTATGTACTCAATGTCTGTATATGCTATAATATTATCAAATTGTATTTGTAAAAAACTGACACGTTCCATGTCCTTGTGAACCCAATACAGTTGGACCTATGGAACACGAAATAAAATCAATCACCAGATCAAAGCCAGTGGTGTATTTATTTAACAGAAGACTATGTGAACGATTTTATATTGCAATATTTGGGATCACTATGGCATTTACAAGTGCACTATTGCCCACTTCACATAGGATGTTGCTTCCACGCATAGGTGCAGAGTGATAGGGAAGTGTGGAGGGGATGAGGTTTGTGCATGAGTGGTGGCAGAGAGTGAGCAAACAAAATCCATGTTGCTGAATTGTGTTGCAGTGGACAACAGTCATATTCATTTGCCTTCAGTACATTGTATTATACGTTCAAATACAGCAATTGTCTGTGCGAAATCAGAAGGCAAGAACAGCTGATACAGTTTTGTGAAGACATGAAGCACAATTTTTCTCAGAACGGAAGTTGTATAATGACATGATCATCGAAAATAATTGCCATTTATTGTGATTTGAACTATATTATAAGTAAAAATGTAACATGTAACAAAATAAACTTCAAACTGAAATCATTATATCGATCGTTTGGAAATATCCATCCCCAAATTGCTTTTCAACAGTGTGAAGCAGGAGGGTCCTTAAAACATCAAAGTCAGCCTGTGCTATGATAGTGCCACACAAAACAGCAAGGGGTGCAAGCCCCATGAAAAACAAGACCACACCATAACACCACAGCTTCCAGATTTTACTGTTGGCACTATAGAAGCTGGCATATGACATTCACTGGGCATTCGCCATACCCACACCCTGCCATTGGATTGCCGCTTTGTGTACCATGATTCAAAACTCCACACAACATTTTTTCAATATTCAATCGGCCAATGTTTACGCTCCTTACACCAAGAGCGGTGTTGTTTGGCATTTAATGGCATGATATGTGGCTTACGAGCAGCCACTCGACCACGAAATCCAAGTTTTCTCACCTCCCACCTAACTGTCATAGTACTTGAAGTGGATCCTGATGCAGTTTGGAATTCATATGTGATGGTCTGGATAGATGTCTGCCTATTAGACATTATGACCCTCTTCAACTGTTAGCAGTCTCTGTCAGTCAACAGATGAGGTCGACCTGTACACATTTGTGCTGTACGTATCCCTTCACGTTTCCACTTCACTATCCAATTGCAAGCAGTGGATCTAGGGATGTTTAGGAGTGTGGAAATTTCGTGTACAGATGTATTACACTAGTGACACCCAATCATTTGACCACGTTCAAAGGCTGTGAGTTCCGTGGAGCACCCGATTCTGCTCTCTCATGATGTCTAATGACTACTGGGGTCACTGATATGGAGTACCTGGCAGCACAATGCTCCTAAATGAAAACCATATGGTTTTGGGGATGTCCGGATTCTTTTGATCACACAGTGTACATACTAGAGAGTGAAACAAAATCATGTACAAAAAAAGTGAATGATGTTTTATGGTCATTTGTCTGCACTTTACTGTGCATTCATAATTAATGTCTTTGTCGATTTTATTTATTTATTTATTTATTTATTGTTCCGTGGGACCAAATTAAGGAGAAATCTCCATGGTCATGGAACGAGTCAATACATGAAATTATAACACGATATTAGAAACAGATAAAATGAAATATAGAAAAAAAAAAAAAAACATATTCAGGTGACAAGTCATAAGTTTAAATGAAGACAATCAACAATGTAACACTGGAATTTGCTTAATTTTTTAGCTCTTCCAGGAGCTCCTCGACAGAATAGAAGGAGTGAGCCATGAGGAAACTCTTCAGTTTAGACTTAAAAGAGTTTGGGCTACTGCTAAGATTTTTGAGTTCTTGTGGTAGCTTATTGAAAATGGATGCAGCAGAATACTGCACTCCTTTCTGCACAAGAGTCAAGGAACTGCATTCTACATGCAGATTTGATTTCTGCCTAGTATTAACTGAGTGAAAGCTGCTAACTCTTGGGAATAGGCTAATATTGCTAACAACAAACGACATTAAAGAAAATATATACTGTGAGGGCAATGTCAGAATTCCCAGATTTTTGAATAGGGGTCGACAAGAGGTTCTCGAACTTACACCACATATAGCTCGAACAGCCCGTTTTTGAGCCAAAAATACCCTTTTTGAATCAGAAGAATTACCCCAAAAAATAATACCATACGACATAAGCGTATGAAAATATGCGAAGTAGACTACTTTTCGTGTTGAAGTGTCACTTATTTCAGATACTGTTCTAATGGTAAATAAAGCAGCATTTAGTTTCTGAACAAGATCCTGAACATGGGCTTTCCACAACAGCTTACTATCTATCCGTACGCCTAGGAACTTGAACTGTTCCGTCTCGCTTATAACATGCCCATTCTGTCTGATTAAAATGTCAGTTCTTGTTGAATTGTGAGTTAGAAACTGTAAAAACTGAGTCTTACTGTGATTTAGCATCAAATTATTTTTCACAAGCCACGAACTTATTTCATGAACTAAATTATTTGTTACTGTTTCAATATTACACACAAGATCCTTCACTATCAAGCTGGTGTCATCAGCAAACAGAAATATTTTTGAATCACCTGTAATACTAGAAGGCATATCATTTATATAAATAAGAAACAGCAGTGGCCCCAGCACCGACCCTTGGGGAACGCCCCACTTAACAGTGCCCCATTGGGACTGAACATCACTACCACTCTCAATATTGCGGATAATTACCCTCTGCTTTCTGTTCTTAAAGTAAGAGGCGAACCAATTGTAAGCTACTCCCCTTACTCCATAATGGTCCAACTTCTGCAGTAATATTTTGTGGTCAACACAGTCAAAAGCCTTCGTTAAATCAAAGAAAACACCTAGCGTTCGCAACCTTTTATTTAATCCGTCGAAAACCTCACAGAGAAAAGAGAATATAGCATTTTCAGTTGTTAAACCATTTCTAAAACCAAACTGAACATTTGACAGCAAATTATGTGAATTTAAAGGCTCCAGTAACCTTGTATATACAACCTTCTCGATAACTTTAGCAAACACCGATGGCATAGAAATAGGTCTAAAATTGTCAACATTATCAATGTCTCCCTTTTTATAAAGTGGCTTCACTACCGAGTATTTTAATCGATCAGGAAACCGACCACTCCTAAAGGAAAAGTTACAGATATGGCTAAGTACTGGGCTAACATACATAGAACAATACTTCAGTATTCTGCTAGATACCCCGTCATATCCATGAGAGTTCTTGGTCTTTAGTGATTTAATTATTAACTCAATCTCCCTCTTGTCAGTATCATGGAGGAGCATTTCAGGTAACAGTCTCGGAACACTTTTTTCGAAGAGCGCTATATGATTCCCTGTTGGAATTAGGTTTCTATTTAGTTCACCTGCTATATTCAGAAAGTGATTATTAAATACTGTACATATATGCGACTTATCAGTAACACGGACATTCCCACTACGCACTGATTCTATATCCTCGACCTGTCTCTGCAGACCAGCAACTTCCTTTACGACTGACCATATGGTTTTAATTTTATCCTGAGACTTAGCTATTCTATCTGCATACCACATACTTTTTGCCTTCCTAATAACATTTTTAAGCACCTTACAATACTGTTTGTAATGGGCTGCTGCATTTAGATTTTGATGGTTTCTAACATTTTGATATAATTGCCACTTTGTTCTACAAGATATTCTTATCCCTCTAGTCAGCCACCCAGGCTGCCTGTTTGTGCTAGTACCCTGTTTTAAACGTTGTAACGGAAAGCAACTTTCAAAGAGCATGAGAAAGGTCTTTAGAAAAGCATTATATTTATCGTTTACTGTCTCAGCGCTATAAACATCTTGCCACTCTTGTTCCTTTATAAGGTTTACAAAGGTCTCTACAGCAACCGGATCAGCTTTCCTGAACAGCTGATGACTATATTTAACACGAGTTGCAGCATAAAAATCTTTTAAAGTTAAAATTTGCGCATCATGATCTGAAAGGCCATTCACCTTTTTTCTAACAGAATGCCCTTCTAGTAATGAGGAATGAACAAAAATGTTGTCTATGGTTGTTCTACTGTTCCCTTGCACTCTCGTTGGAAAGAATACGGTTTGCATAAGATTATATGAATTAAAGAGGTCTACCAGCATCCTCTTCCTTGCACAATCACTTATACAATTAATATTGAAGTCACCACATATAACTAACTTTTTGTATTTCCTATAAAGTGAACCAAGAACCTCCTCTAGCTTTAGCAAAAATGCTGTGAAATCGGAGTCTGGGGATCTATAAATAACAACAGTTACAAGTTTAACTCCGTTAAATTTAACCACACCTGCACAACATTCAAACACCTTTTCAGTGCAGTACTCTGAAACATCAATTGACTCAAATGCGATGCCGTTTTTCACATACATGGCTACTCCCCCACACCGCAAAGAGCTCCTCGAAAAGCAGCCAGCCAACCTGTATCCTGGTAAAGGAAGCCTCTGAATTATCTCCTTATTTAAGAAGTGTTCAGATATACCAATAATTTCAGAGTCAACATCTATAAGCAGTTCACTAACTTTATCCCTAATACCTTGTATATTTTGATGAAATATACTAATTCCCTCATTACTCGGATACCTAAGCTTTGTCAAAAGTGATTCCCTTGTTAGAGAGACTTCCCTTAAGCAGGAATACCTATCAGCTGACTTCAATCTAAAAAAGGTGCAGCTCTAACACACACTACTGCAGGAATTTTCCCATGAGTGCTCCCACCAACCCCACCTATGCTGTCACCTATAAGCTTTGCCAACCTCCCCTTCCCATACCTGTTGAGGTGCAGGCCGTGTCTAGTGAAACCCGTCCTGCTGATAGACTCCACCGACACCACTGAAATGTGACCCATGCTTTCTGTCATCAGCGCACCCCTAAGTCTCATGTTATTACGCCTGACGGCTGTATTAAGATGAGGCCGATCGTGACGCTGAAACAGTTCCACTAAATGCACATTCGTGTTGCCAGTCTGAGTGGCTATCTTTTCCAGGTCACCATCTATGTTATACTCTTATAATCGGTTTTTGATTAGATAATTTTTTAATAAATTTTAACTTTAACATATCCGGTGGTGGGGGGCATCTTTCATCATGTACCTACACATTGCCCCCACACTGTAAGTTGACATGGTATGAGATGTACAGTGTTTTTGTATGCACCTAACTTATATTTACATTTGCTGATAGGGGTTGATGTCCTTTATTTGTCGGCTTCTCTTTTATTCAATGGAATGGATATGTCAGGTTTTCCTAGGTATTTTAGAGTTCTACAAGTAATTAAAACATTATATACATGATATGATAGTTCATTACATATTTGAATTTATTACACTGACAATAATGTTCAGTTTGCTTCGGCATCATTGCCAGGTTTGGCACCTGCACACTAGCATGTTTGTCGGCTAAGCATGAGCCGCTAATGGTCAACATGCTAGTTGCTACAGTAAAATGTGCATGCACTCATTTCTTAGTGTTAATTTCACATTGAGTGTCACACTTTCACCTGAGTATTACATATTAAAGGATTGCCATGGCGCCTGTCTTAATTCTGGGTGGAAAGAAAGAAATAGAGAGATAGAGAGAGAGAGAGAGAGAGAGAGAGAGAGAGAGAGACCTATGGCCGACATTCCATCCATTGCTTATACTATGGTCATAAATTTTTCATTAACTGGTTTCAGTTTCTACAGTTTGTTTGTTAGTTTCAACTTGTCTTCATTCACATCACACATACAAATTAATTACATAACACATTATTATGGTACAATACGTGCATATTATAAATTTATATTTCATTTTGCAGACATGCTTTTATCATTTATTTGAGCTCATTACTTCCTTAGATAGAGGAGGGAGGAAAAACATTCAAACATTATGCATTGCTGGCCTAACTATGCTTGGTGCCGCCTCCTTTGTTTGGGAGGGAAGACAGGAAATACTCACCTACTGGTTCAAGGATTTATGAGGAAATGTTACTTGTACAATTATGGACTAGTTGCCAAGGAACTCTTATTTAATGGAAATGATGTGTGCTGACTAATCATTCATGTACTATCACATTTCTTCATGTGCTAGTGGTGTTTACTTCTATTCACATGTAGCTTAGCGTTAATTATGAAGGAGTTTCAACCATCTTAGATGTATCTTTCTCGAATACATGGAAATGTCATTATTTATTTTTTCATGTGACATGATAAAAATTAATTGGTTTTTGTAAAATCACATGCTTAAATATTTGTGTGTACTTTGCAGCGAATAGGTACTGATAAATGTCATAGAGCTATACTGCAACAATGCATATTTTCATTTTTCATTTGCCTTATGACCTTTGTATAAATATCCTTATAACTAAATTGTTTACTTGAGGTGTGGTCCATTTCTTCATTTGGTACTTGCTATTCTTGATGGAATTCTCTTCTTCTGCAGTGTGACAACGCACTGGTTGCTGAAATAAAAAGCTTAAAACTAATTACATTACACAGCTGATACATTTGGTCATGACATCTGTCCACATATATTTCAATACTTTGGTTAAATTCATAGACATCCATTTATTCTGTTACCCTTTATGATCATCTACTCTGCAAAGAGAATTATTTGCCATTACCTACAGTATTTTATTGTATATTTCTTCATACTGCTTCCTTTTGGTTAGAAATATGTTGTATATAGCTTAGTATTTAATTAAATCCCTGTATACATATATCAATAGGTTTCCTAATTCTTAGCCAGTAATTGTAATTGCTTAGTATTTCCATTTACTTTGTATTTAAGTTAGGTACTTGTACATATTGCATTCCTATTTGATTGTGCCTTCTGCAAATGCACAGAGGTCAATGCCTCCTCTCCTACTACTGACGTCAGCATGTATTGTTGAGCGCGCACAGCTGAGCCATAAGCTCATTCTGTTTACACGTTCACTTCGCGTGAAGCAGTGTATTACTTCTCATTCTTGTTGATTTTATGCTTATGTGTACAAATCAAAAGAATTATTTGTAGCTATACACATTACTTTATCCTAAAATGTAATCCAGAAAAATTTACACTTAAAGATATGTACATTATGTACAATTACCTTGTGATAGAAAGAAAAATGTTACCTTGCTTCATCATTCTATAAAAGCTTTTATATCTTTGTGAGGGTGGAGACCCTTGTCTTTCCCTGTTTTCTCATAGACTAATCTGAACGTTCCAGGATAAGGTATTTTAGAAATTATATATGGTCCTGAATAGAGTAATTGCCACTTCTTATTTAGTTTGCCAATTTTTGTCGATTTAGGGCTGTAGGAGGACTCGTTGCCCTTAAAAAATTGTGTAACACATTTCAGTTTCTTACTATAAATTTTCTACCTATAGTCAGCCCTGTCTTTGAGTATAATCATAGCTTCTTTGACTTTGTCTTGTAGTGGCATTTCTGTAGTGGGTACTTTTGGTATCAGTTACTCACACTCATCCGTTTGTTTTGTCTGGAAAAGTAATTCATTAGGTGTGACACCTGTTGAAGGATGTGTAAGGTCATTGACAACTTGCATGAAAGGAGTTACATATTCTACCCATCGGGTGTGTTTGTGGAAGGTGTATGTCCTATTATACCAGTTAAATTCTTTAAAGACTCATTCTACTGGACTTGCTTCCAGGTGATAAATACTTACTAATACATGTTTTATGTCCTGTGAGGTCATAAATTGTTTCCAATTTTGCCCAATGAAATATGAAGCATTATCCATTAGTAGTACTTTTGGTTTACCTATTCTTCTCAAATAGTGTTCCTCAATTCTTTTTCTGATATTTGTGGCTATTACATTTTTAATGGCATACATTTTGATATGTTTTGAGAAAATATTGCATAGTGCCACTACGTATCTTACACATCCTTTACTTCTTGGATATGGACAAGCTATGTCCAGGGATACTATAGCTAGAGGGTTTTTTGCGAGTATTGGGTGTAGTTCAGTATTTTTTGACGTATTGGACTGTTTTGATTATTGACATATTGCACACTTTCTTAATACCTTCTTGAATATGGAAAATAATCAAGTGTTGCAATTTTTTCAGTACATTTGCCTACTCCATAATGTCTCCATACTTCATGTGTGTGTCTTATAAATTCGCTGATATAATCTTAAGGAATACATACACACCACTGATCAGATATTTCGTGTTGCCTTTGAAACAGAATGCCCTTGTACTCCTGATACCATTTACTTACCTTTCCACCTTCATCCTGATTAAGGTTTTCCTTGGCTTTACTCCATCTGCAACCTTGCTGTTGTATAATTTTCATTTGCTTACAAAACTAGGGTAATCAGACTGTTCTGTTGTACCTTGCATTAATAACGCTTTGATTACTGCAGCTTGCTCTGTTAATTCACTAAATTCATCTAAACCTTGTTGTGATCTAGACAAAGCATCTGCAATAACATTTTGATTTCCTTTAATATAAATGATCTTGAAATTGAATTCTTGTAAATATAGACACCATATAGCTGATCTATGGTGCAATAGCTTACATGTTAAAAGAAATGACAGTCATAGTAAACTTTGGTATTCTTACCCCACAAAAAATATTTAAACATTTTAAATGCCCATATTACAGCTAAAATTTACAATTCTGACACAGAGTAAGATCTTTCTGCTCCTGATAATGTTCGACTAGCAAAACTGATGAACTGGGTACTTCTTTACCTTCTTCTTCTTCTTCTTGCATCTGGAACAAGCATGCCCCCAGCCCCTGAGATGAGGCATTTGTGCATAGTCAAAAATCCTTGGACATTTCAGGGTGGCTAAGAATGTTTTAATTGACTAATGCCTGCTTAATGTTATTAAAGTCCTCCTGACACTTATCATCACATAACCAAGACCTATTTTTTTGTAGCAAGTTGAGTAATGCATCACTGTTCATCAGATGCTGTGGTACGAATTTATGAAAAAAGGATGCTAGTCTTAAATAAGCTTTAAGTTTTTTTTATTCCTTCGAACAGGACAATTGCTTATGGCATCAAGTTTTTTTTCAGATCAGGTAATAGACCTTGTTCTAACATATGTCCTAAAAATTTGACTTGCTCCTTGCCAAAACATGACTTTTTAAAATTGGCTCTAACTCTGTATTCTGCAAATCGTTGAAGTACATGAAACATCCAGGCAGATTAAAACTGTGTGCTGGACCGAGACTTTTATTGAAGCACCTGTTCAATCAGCCTGATATGTTTTAATCAAGTGAGTGTGGCTATTAGCATGTCATCTACATAAGCCATGACCTTGCTAAGCAATTCTAGTCGTAGGACCTTGTCCAGGGCAGATATAAAGCCACCTGAGCTGATGTTCAGTCCGAAAGGTAGAACACTGAATTCGTAACTTCTGCCACCACAAACAAATGCTGTATATTTTCAACTTTGTTCATGGAGCTTTATTTTCCAGTAGGATATCTTAAGGTTGAATGTGCGGAAGTATTTGCTATTGTAAAACTTTAAAAGATGTTCATCCAAGTTGTCTCGTCTTATGCGTACAGGTACTAAATCTTATTGATACCTGTAGCATTGAGAACTAATCTTACAAATCCATCTGGTTTACCTACTGGTAGGGTGAAAATGAAGGTTGTATAATTCCCCATTTAATTGTATTATTGATCTCTTCCTTTACTGCATCTCATTTTGCCCATGGAATAAGATATGACATTACACAAAATGTTTCATGTAGATTGACTTCAAATTTATATTCACAGTCTTTGATTACTCCTGGCTCCTTATTGAAAACATTTGCATACTTAAACAACAAGTTGGGAAGTTCTTGTCATTGCATATCAGTTAGTATCTGTGATTCACTTAGTTTCTGCTCTGCAATTTCGGATCTAACATCAGTGTTTGCTTCTTGTTCAGTATCAAATTTGTCTGTGAAATATGCAGTTGGAAAGGAATATTGTACAATTACATTTGACTTTGGTTTGTTTTTGTTACTTTTATAACATATTTTGACTAAATCAATGGAAAGAAATCTGATCCTTTATGTAAAAAGTGGCATTTACCATTACCTAAGTAAATCTGTGTTTTTTATGTTCTAAATGTGTCCATTCCAATAAGACAATTAGATATAAGTTTGTCAGTTAAAAGAAAATTGCACCTCACTGTAAAATGTTCAGGTTTAATGGCATAAGTGCCTGATGTTTTACCAATTTAGTCTTACTGTCTGTAGCAGTTCATACCTTACAATTCTGGACAGGAAATGTTGGAAAGTTGCTCCTCTTCTTCAGTTCACAGAAAAGTGCATTTGACCTGAGGTTGGTAGTTGAACCTGTATCTAAAATTAGCTGTGTGTCAATATTAAATACACTACTGGCCATTAAAATTGCTATACCAAGAAGAAATGCAGATGATAAACGGGTATTCATTGGACAAATTTATTATACTAGAACTGACATGTGATTACATTTTCACGCAATTTGGGTGCATAGATCCTGAGAAATCAGTACCCAGAACAACCACTTCTGGCCCGAATAACGGCCTTGATACGCCTGGGCATTGATTCAAAAAGAGCTTGGATGGCGTGTACAGGTACAGCTGCCCATGCAGCTTCAACACAATACCACAGTTCATCAAGAGTAATGACTGGCGTATTGCGACGAGCCAGTTGCCCGGCCACCATTGACCAGATGTTTTCAATTGGTGAGAGATCTGGGGAATGTGCTGGCCAGGGCAGCAGTCGAAAATTTTTTGTATCCAGAAAGGCCCGTACAGGACCTGCAACATGCGGTCATGCATTATCCTGCTGAAATGTACGATTTCGCAGGGATTGAATGAAGGGTAGAGCCACGGGTCATAACACACCTGAAAGGTAACATCCCCTGTTCAAAGTGCCATCAATGCGAACAAGAGGTGACCGAGACATGTAACCAATGGCACCCCATACCATCATGCCAGGTGATACGCCAGTATGGTGATGACAAATACATGCTTCCAATGTGCGTTCACCGCGATGTTGCCAAACACGGATGTGATCATCATGATGCTGTAAACAGAACCTGGATTCATCCGAAAAAATGACATTTTGCCATTCATGCACCCAGGTTCGTCATTGAGTACACCATCTCAGGTGCTCCTGTCTGTGATGCAGCGTCAAGGGTAACCGCAGCCATGGTGCCCGAGCTGATAGTCCATGCTGCCGCAAACGTCGTCGAGCTGTTCGTGCAGATGGTTGTCGTCTTGCAAACGTCCCCATCTGTTGACTCAGGGATCGAGACGTGGCTGCAAGATCCGTTACAGCCATGCAGATAAAATGCCTGTCATCTCGACTGCTAGTGATATGAGGCCATTGGGTTCCAGCACGGCATTCCGTATTACCCTCCTGAACCCACCGATTCCATATTCTGCTAACAGTCATTGGATCTCGACCAACGCGAGCAGCAATGTCGCAATACGATAAACCACAATCACAATAGGCTACAATCCGACCTTTATCAAAGTTGGAAACATGATGGTACGCATTTCTCCTCCTTACACAAGGCATTACAACAACGTTTCACCAGGCAACGCCAGTCAAACACTATTTGTGTAAGAGAAATTGGTTGGAAACTTTCCTCATGTCAGCACGTTGTAGGTGTTGCCACCGGCGCCAACCTTGTGTGAATGCTCTGAAAAGCTAATCATTTTGCATATCACATCATCTTCTTCCTGTCAGTTAAATTTTGCATCTGTAGCACATCATCTTTGTGGTGTAGCAATTTTAATGGCCAGTAGTGTATTTTCACCTTTATGATTGCTTGTACTTGTTCTTCCTGGATATTATTCGTTGTATCTAACTCATGCTGATAAAGATCATCCTTGATGTCACCTTGTTTGTCAAATCTTATGAAGCATGGTTGTAGTTTTGCTTTGCCCCACTCCCTGAGAGGTCAATAGCCTGGGCTTTAACTGCGACCGTTTGGGGTTTTCCGATGGTGTAGTGTGACTTAATTCATTACTTGGAGTAATACAGTTAGTTACACAGTATTGGTACTTCACCATTTTGTGTCATTGGCTGCTCGTGCAATTCCTTCATGAGTGCTCATGTTGTTATTAGTAAAAGCTGCTGTGCCGTTATTTTGCTGCCCAAAGGATGGCTGCGGTACAGCGTAAGGCATGTAAGGCATGGCATTGTTGCCAAACGTCAGCCACTGCTGCAGATGACTGTTTCTGTTTATGTTCAGCATATGGCCTTGTGATGCTGGATTGTAATTTGCTCGTGCATTGAAATTACTCCTGTTTTGAAAATTTCTTTTAAACCATTTGTTTTTTCCGTTACCATACTCGTTACCTCTGGGTATGTAACTTTGCTGTTGCAAGTACCATCCCTGCTGTGTGTTTAGATCATGTTTCACTTACTGAATTACATAACTATGATTTTCGGTTTTTTTATTTGGTACAGGTCTTTCCTCATAGATTAAGTAGATAGAATCAAGCACTGGCAGAAAGTATTCAGTCTCGTGCTCTGGTGTTGTGACTAATTTTTCTCTAATGTGCGATGGTAAACAACTTTTCAAAATTTTAGTATGTCTACCTATGATATTGGGTTTATCCAGTAGCATGTCTTGTTCAGGTATTTTCCAAAGTACCCGTGTAGGCTACTGTATTTGCCATTGAATGGTGCGGGGTTGGAAACCTCGCATCTGAGTCTTTCTTGTACTGCCTCAGACCAGTATTTGTCGAAGAAAGCTTGTTCAAATTGTGTATAAGTGCTGCAACTTTCGTCCATTTCAGTTACCCATAAAATAATGTCATTTTGTGTATATCACATGACAAATCTGATTTTCTGTGTTTCCGTCCAGTTGTGTGGAAATACATGATGAAAAGCACTGATAAATACTACTGGGTTCAGTCTTTTACCTTCGGTAGTGAATGTAGGAAACTGTCAATATCTCTGCAAACCTTCGTTGATAGACACATGGCATTGTCTGTTGTATTTATGTTGTTATTGTAGTTACCTGTAACTCCGGTTGGTAATTGCTCAAGTGTTGGAGTTATGGGTATGTTTACACTTTGCACTCTACTGCTGTCACTGGTCTCTGCTGTAGGACTCGTGACAATTTGTGGATAAATACTGATAGGTTGTGGTTTGTTCGCTGTAGCCTGTGTATTATTCATATGCATATTTCAAGATCTGGTAATATTTTCTTCTAAAAGACTGCGGATCCTACCTTCCGCGGCTTGTAGGTTAATGTTTACCTTGTTCACTATTTCATTTTCTTTTTTCTGAATAGCTTTTTCTACTACATCTGTGTATAACTTACAATCAGTTACTAACTTCTCTGCAATTGTATTACTCTTCTCTAATGTACCTGCTTCAGCTTGACTAATGATATCACTTAGATTTTCATTTATCTTCTCTCTCCCCTTCTTAGAAACTTCTAATGTTGCTACCCCCAAAGTAAGCTCTTCTACAGCTAGAGGTACACCTTCACAGTCTTTGTTTAGTTTGTTAATGACAGTGGTCACCATTTTTACTGTCGAACACAACTGGTTCCGTGTGGCTTCAAAGTTTGTGTTCGTATCTGTGATTCTCTTTGTCTGTTGCTCTACTAGATCATGATGGACATTAAAAGCATCTGCATCCTGTTTTAACTCTGTAATGTTACTGTTAACTTCAGAAAGTACTTCATGTTTTACTTGTTTTTGCATATCATTTAATTTTTCCGCGATTTCAGTGCGAAATGGCGTGGACTAACGCGCCTGGGACGAAAGCACAAAGTAGTGCAAAGTGAGCAACGTTACCTACCAGACGGGATCGGATATCTGACTTCACTAGCCATGAACCACATGGGTGGAGCTTAACACAGGCTCCCCAGCATCGCGTATTCCAAATTAATTGGTGCCGTTCATTCGTTGTCTCGCGTCCGCCAAACGCACGGTGATCTTCACACGTTCCCGCTTCAGTAGCTTCATCAGTGAGTTGAGTGCGTCTGGGCCTGTAAGAACTACGGAATTACAGGATGTCATTCAAACAAAGCAAAATTTCTGATTTCCTTAAGAGCAGATTCGAGGTGCTGGAACATCCACCATACAGTCCAGACCTGGCTCCAAACGATTTTCACATGTTTGGACCCTTAACAGAAGCACTACAGGGAAGAAGATTTGAAAGTGATGAAGACGTCATTGCTCCGGTGCAAAATTGGTTACGGATGCAACCTAAAAACGTATTTTATGATTAAATAAAAAAAACTCTTAAAACGTCGGGAAAACTGCATTGAAGTCCAGGGAGGTTATGTAGAAAAATAACGCATGTTTCAGTTTTCTATCATCAGAATAAGCACAGCTTTTCACAAATGTGCCTTTACTTTTTGAATTCCCTTCGTATACCTGTATGTAGATGATTTTGTAAATAAGCTTTACCTATAATATATTTTTAAAGATATAACAAGGGATAGCTTTTCTGATAGTGCATAATTTATTTAATAAAATTGCAGCCAAATAGCCATATACAGTAACTTTGCTTAATATTTTACATTTTTGCATATTCATTTATCGATTTCACTCTTTTACTGCACAGTTCTATGTGATATCGTTCGCAGGCTTCGTTACACAGTTCACATACACATGTTGCGGTTGGGTCATGATAAGTTTTGTTCTTGCAGATTAGATGATGAAAGCCGTGAATAGAAAGTCTAGTTACGACATGTCGCTGTTCGAAGTTTGGTGCTGTCCATGAGCGGTTCGTCATTGCTTCGGTGCCATAAAACTCTGGCCATATTTTTTCTCGTTTGTCCTCCATGATCTTCAGTTGCTTTCTGGAAGCCCTGGTGTGTGGCATCATATATCGAAGTCTGATGTCTTCAATTAGGAATGTCTCTCTCGCTAGCAGGTACACTAGTCTAGATCTTGTTGTCTTTGAGAGACCTAGTGCTCTTTTTAGATAGGTCGATTTTACCTTTTCTAGTGTTTCTAGATTTTTTTCTGTCAGGTGGTCCCATATAACCTCCATCCCATAGGCCAGGATTGGCAAGATTTTTGTGATGAATAATTTCATGGCTGTTTCTAGACTGAGTAGGCGGATGTTTTTGATGTCCTGTATTGCTATTATTGCTTGGGCTGCATGTTCTGTTGTATGTTTTGTGAAGCATTTGGCTGTTGGTTGCAATGTCACTCCTAGGTATTTAAAGTCTGATGAGATTTTTATTTTTTGTCCTCTGATACTGATTTCCGCATTCTTGGGTGTTTTGCCTCCTTTTCTGAAAATTACCATTTCTGTCTTTGTTATGTTTATGTGTAGTTTGTGTTCACTGCACCATCTGTCTATTTTCTCAATGATTCTCTGCAGCTTCTGTATATCTGTTGAACCTACGGCTATGTCGTCAGCGTATGCATATACATACACATCATCTTCATTTTCTACAATTCGGAGTACTTCTTCAGTGGCAAGAATGTACAGCAAAGGGCTCATTGGGTCACCCTGTAAGACTCCGTTCGATTGCAGAATGGGGTTCGAAAAAGAGAGGTTGTCTGATATTGTAATTAAGTTGTATTCGAGGATTGATTTGATTATTCTTGCCCATACGCTATCTTCTCCCATTGTGTTTTCCAGTTTTTGGACTATGAGCTCTCTTTCCAATAGGTCAAAGGCTTTGGTAAAGTCTATGACCACTGTGTAGAACATTTGTTTCTTTTGTAGTGCATCATCGATGTTGTTTAGAAGAAGCGTGACTGCTGTAAGTGTTGATCTTCCAGATCTGAAACCCATTTGTCGTTCTGGGAGATGACTGTCCACAGAGGCTTGGATTTTTTGTGTTATTATTTTTGAAAACATCTTGAATTGAGTATTTTCTAGGGCTATGCCTCTGTACTTGTTTGGGTCCATTGGGTCTCCTCTACCTTTGTAGAGAACTTTTATTGTCGAGTGTCTCCATTGTGTCGGAATTCTTCCAAGTTCCAGGCATTTGTTAAACAGTTTGGTCCATATGTGTTGGAGGGCCTCTTTTGCATCTTTTATATGTTCATTATATATATTATCAGGTCCTGCTGCTTTCTTATTCTTCAGTGCTTTTATTACTTCTTTCACATCATCTTCATTTAGGGGATCCCATGTATTGTCTTTTTCCTTAGTTTGATGTTGCTTCTCTTTCTTTGGGGGTGTTTTGAGTCCTCGTTTGTTCAGTATCTTACTGAAGTGGTCTTCCCATTCCTTCAGGTCTATATTTGGTGTATGAGCCATTTTTCTTGGTCTTGCTGCTATGTATGGGCCTTTCTCTGCTTCATCTGCTTCTCTTTTTGCCTCACTTTCTTCTCTTCTATTAGTTTTTTGTAGATTCTCCTCTCTTCTGTGTACAGTTTGTATGCTTCCTCGTCATGCTGGTTTCTTAGTCTGTGGAGGATTCTTAGAACAGTGTTCCTTTTGCTGTAGCATTCAGCATCGAACCATCTTTTGGCCATCCTTGTTTTGGAGGTTGTTTGTATCACTGAATTTTTTAGGACGTCTTCTATTTGGTCTGTTGCTTTTTCGAGGTCTCCTTCCTCTATGAAAGTTTCTATTTCTGTTAATTGTTCTTGGTCGTTTGTTAATTTTTCTATATCAATTTTTCTTTGTGTGATTTGGTGGGTCTTTCTTGCTGGCGGTGACGTGACGATATTTATTTTTATCTTCATTGGAATGTGCTTTCGTATAGGAATAATGGAGTCATGCCATATTGGTTGAATACTTCCTTCTATGTCTCCTCTTGTTAATGCAATATCAATGGTGCTCTTCCCATTGTGGCATATGTATGTAGGTATCTGTCTATCGTTAAGTAGGGTGAAACCATCTTCTTCTAGGGTTTCAACGACTAGTTTTGTTTTATAGTTTTCTGTGTCTATTCTGCAGTTGAGATCGCCTGCAATAATGGTGGGTTTGCTGTCGCATTGTTTGATGAGTGTGACTATTTTGTCAATTATCTCTACAGCATTTGTGTGCGGTTTAAAATAGGCTGCAATTATATTTATGTTTGCCGCTTCTATTAGCATACTATTTTCTTGTTTTATGATTTTTTTGGTGGGCGTCATCCAGGGTTTCACTAGGATAGATATTCCTCCCATGGGTCGTCCTCTTTCTCCCTTCTTTGCCATTAGGTGATAATTATAGAAATCTTTATGTTGTCAGCGGTCTATCAGGAAGGTTTCTATTAGAATTGCAAGGTCCGAGTTTTGCAGAATGTCTGTTGGTGCTAGGTTAAGAGCACTTTTTACTCCCTCTGTATTCCACAAGACTGCTTTTATTTCTTGCTGTTCTGGTTTTCTTCTTAGTTTAGTTGAGCTCTGCTCCCTCTTCCATTGATCATCTTGGGAAACGAAATTGACGTACTTTTATGTTTTCTGGCCAGAATTCTGGTTCTTGTGTGATTTGTAGCTTTTCAAACGGAATGCCTACTTTGAAAGCTTTTTTGTCGCCCTGTGTGCGCAGTTCTTCACATTCTAGTTGTCCCAGTATTCCGTTCTTGTTAAGGTATTTCACTACTGTAGCAGTTGTGGTGGTTCTCTTTAAGTTACCGATGTATAGCCACGCTGTCATTTCTGCTGCTTGCATTTCTTCGTCTTTTTTGATACCCATTATGGTTTTATAATTACTCTTGTTTCTTCTGTACCAGCTCCTCCCTGCCACAGTACTCCAAGTCGGTTCCTCTAGTTCATTAACCTGATTTCGGGTTTTATTATGTTGCTCATGTGCATTGATTTGGACTTGTAACTGATTTTGTTGCTGGAGCAGAGGATTTCTGTATATTGTCGTTCCCTCTGGTTTAACTTTGTTGTTGTATTTAGTTTGTGTGTTGTTTCCATCAGTTTTGGTTTTCTCTGCGTCTAGGTGGCTTTCCTTTTCTAGAGTTTTCTTTATTTGCTCTTGTATTAATATCCCTAGTTGGTTTTTTAGGAAATCAGTTATCTCCTCCACTTTATGCCTCAGTTCTCCCATTTCCGTCTTATTTCCGTCTTTTTTTGCTTTTTCCAGAAAGCTACCCACACCGATGTCTCCGTTGAAGTTCTTATCAGATCCCGTAGGTGTCTCTTCCGTCTGTCTCTGTGCTGTTTCCTGCGTTTCGCCAATAGATGTCGCTAGGTAACTAGCAGTCCACTGTCCGCTATGTGCTGTGTCCTGTGTTTCGCCAATAGATGTCGCTACGTGCCCAGCAGGCCACTGTATGGTATGTGCTGTTTCCTGAGTTTCTCCAGTAGATGTCGCTAGTTGTCCACCAGTGAAGCTGTCTTCTCCCGCGCTCGTCTCTTGTTGGATGTTCCTAACCTCTCTTGTAGGATTCCTATTCTCCACCTTATTTGCTTTTCTTTCATTTTTCAAAGATTCTAAACAGTTTCTTATTTCACTCACCGCCTCTAGTAAGTTGTTCTTCATTTCCTTCTTCATATATCCTCCTTCTTCTGCCACTTTTCCGATCATCATAAGAGCGTTCTCAATACGATACACTGCACTGTCCGCCATCTTTCTGTCTTTTCTCTGATAGTGCATAATCGTGAATAGTGAGTTTCGGCATTAACATCTATTTATAAATAACTGTTTAACCATGGGCAACACCACGGTCCAAGCTAGTAACATATATAATTATACTAACCCCCTAAGACATCCCCCCCCCCCCCTCTGGTAAAAGCACAAATTGCACACTGCCAAGAGGCAACCACATTAGTAACTGAATTGATAAAACTGGTGGAAATTTTACTTTGGGCATTGTGTCCATGACATTTGGTTAATGTAGCTTACTGTATTTCAGTCTAGTCCTTGCCGTTCTAGGATATCAAATGGAGACTATCAATCAATCAGGATATGTCTTCTTAAATTTGATGATGGTGTGACTGAGCTGTTGAGCTTATTACTTCAGTTGTAAGAGTACAGAGACATGAACTAATGATTTGGGAGTTCATAAAACACCTGCTCTAAAATAGCTGATAAATTGAGAATTTATGGTTATTTGGTAGGCAATTAAGTATAAGTTACATTATTGGGGTTAGAGTATTGCACTGATTCTGGGTTCATTGTGTTTGGATTTTTTGTTAGGGGTGCTCTTGGGGCATCACTCAGTGGAGAAAGACTGTCTTATGACAAAATCTGATAATAATAATAATAATAATAATAATAATAATAATAATAATAATAATGTTTATTTTTCCATGTTAACTTTACAGTCTTGGACATCATCATTTTTTGTACAATTATATCAATATCATGTCATTCCAAGAATGAATATATACATCAAGTAGCACATTGTATATCATTACATGCAATAATGTTATAAACACATTAGCACATTGTATATCACTCCATACATATAATGATCGCAAATAGCCACAGTGGCTACAGTGCCGGTGTGTTGAACCACAGAAGCCCTCCATGATGCAGTTCCCTGATGACAGTCAACGTTGACCTAAGAGTGTTGAATGAAGAAAAGGAGGAGTTTTCCAACAGCCTTAGGACAGCTCAGCCATGTTTGTATTACTAGTGAGTCATAAGTTGAGTTGTGAATTAAAATCTGCTTGTAATCTGCCAAATGAAACCAGATAATCTTCCAGAAAAGTTGAATAGTTCTTCTTTGTTTAAAAGCAATTTTCAGGAATAAATGGGGAGTTTTGCCAGCTGAAGGTCAAAATTGTGCATAAAGATGGCAGAACCCTTGCACATAGTGAGTGTAGTTCTTTGATGAAGAGAAAAAGTCAGTACATAAATGAAGTCTCAAACTTGACATCATGAGACAAGAATATTGCACAGAAACATATGTGTGGCAGCTGACCAAGAGGCATCCACATTAGTAACTGAATGGATAAAGTGGTGGAAATTTAGTAAAGTGAATAATTTGCAGGGTGGACATTTGGTAAAGTGAATTAGTTGCATGTGAGACAGAGTTGACCTGAAGAATATAAGTAGGCACAAAATATGAAATGTTTCACATAACAGTGGTAATAAACAATGTTTGCAAGCGCATAAACAAAAATACACACCACTGATATGACGTGTCGAGAAGAGATTATTCAAGATTAATTCATTCAACACAACTGAAAACTCATATTGTAGCACAATACTGTTACTGCCGTATTCGGGAAACTACAGTTAAACC
The DNA here is from genome assembly GCF_023898315.1 of Schistocerca nitens. Lineage (NCBI taxonomy): Eukaryota > Metazoa > Arthropoda > Insecta > Orthoptera > Acrididae > Schistocerca > Schistocerca nitens. The sequence continues at coordinate 826,678,149 of NC_064614.1, forward strand.
AACTGATTACAAATTCACCCAATCACTACTATAATATGCAATTATACTGGTAATGATTGAAAACATTTATTGAGGGGTATACCTCAACAACAATCAGTTAACAACAGCAAAGCAGCCAAATGCAGTAGCAGAGGCTCACCTCTTCACCAGCAGGCATGCAGCCAAACATGTAAGCAGTTACACACCTCTACAACAACAAGACAGTCGGATTCTGTAGCATCAATCTATCACCCTGCCAAAAAGGGGGCTGTCATACATGATAGCAGCAATGAGTACCAACAATATTGAGTTATCTAGTTGGTCACACAATGTTCTGTTAATGGTCATTAGTGCGTTACATAAAGTGTTGGTAGTAACAAACCATAAAATCATTATTTGTTTCAGATTTATTGCACAAATGAATAGTATTTGACATAGTTAATATCAACTGACATATAATTTTTGGACAACATATTTTATATTTAGTTAAGTGTGTATGTCAATAAATATTAATTAGTAATTGGTTTTGGAGCGAAATGCTCAAATGGAAAATCAGTTAACAATTGAAGCATATATGGAGAGTTTAATGAGCAAATTTACTCAGTTAAATTCTAATGTAGATACAAGATTTGATAAAACAGGTAACAAACTAAGTTATATAGACAACAGATTTAACTAAGTGAACACTAGAATCAATCAGATTGATGAAGCAGTGTTCCATATCGGGGGACAGGTGTGTAGGTTAGAACAATGATAGGATGTGGAATTAAAGCATGTTATGGAAACGGATACCCAACTGAAAATAGTAGAGGATAAACTAGAATGTGAGCTAAAACATGCACATGCAATTAAGTGGTAGGAAGAACTACTTCAATGCATTAGTGTGTTAGGAAAAGAATTACTGAAAACTAAAAACAGTTTATAATAAGTGACCAACACAAAAATAGTGACTGTATTGGTGGTGATTAATGAATTAGAACCCATGGTACGATGGCAAGAGAACTAAAAGAGATAAACTGAAAGTAGAGTATAATTTCATTACAAGGTTTCAGTGTTAGGCTACTCTTATTTGTTGTTTAATACAATCCCCCCCTCCTCATCCTCGAATTCAGCATCAAATAATACAGAACATGCTTTTAACATTAATAGACATATAAACATATAATGCCTATAAGCATGAATCCACCTATGGTTGACTGCTCAAGTCAGAATGAAAAAGATAGATGGGAGCAAGAATGGACGAACATTAAGCTAGATTTTGTGTCTATATTTACCAATGGTATCAACCCCAAGTTTGCAAAGTTCTCACCATCAGGTGATTTACATTAAATATTTGTTTTGAAAGCATTTCAGTGAATGTTACCAAATAGTTGGTCTGATCATTATAAGACTATGTTTGTAGTGAATCATCTTACAGGAAAAGCAGCACACTAGTGAATGCTGAGATTAAACTACTTCAAAATACACTCCTGGAAATGGAAAAAAGAACACATTGACACTGGTGTGTCAGACCCACCATACTTGCTCCGGACACTGCGAGAGGGCTGTACAAGCAATGATCACACGCACGGCACAGCGGACACACCAGGACCCGCGGTGTTGGCCGTCGAATGGCGCTAGCTGCGCAGCATTTGTGCACCGCCGCCGTCAGTGTCAGCCAGTTTGCCATGGCATACGGAGCTCCATCGCAGTCTTTAACACTGGTAGCATGCCGCGACAGCGTGGACGTGAACCGTATGTACAGTTGACGGACTTTGAGCGAGGGCGTATAGTGGGCATGCGGGAGGCCGGGTGGACGTACCGCCGAATTGCTCAACACGTGGGGCATGAGGTCTCCACAGTACATCGATGTTGTCGCCAGTGGTCGGCGGAAGGTGCACGTGCCCGTCGACCTGGGACCGGACCGCAGCGACGCACGGATGCACGCCAAGACCGTAGGATCCTACGCAGTGCCGTAGGGGACCGCACCGCCACTTCCCAGCAAATTAGGGACACTGTTGCTCCTGGGGTATTGGCGAGGACCATTCGCAACCGTCTCCATGAAGCTGGGCTACGGTCCCGCACACCGTTAGGCCGTCTTCCGCTCACGCCCCAACATCGTTCAGCCCGCCTCCAGTGGTGACGCGACAGGCGTGAATGGAGGGACGAATGGAGACGTGTCGTCTTCAGCGATGAGAGTCGCTTCTGCCTTGGTGCCAATGATGGTTGTATGCGTGTTTGGCGCCGTGCAGGTGAGCGCCACAATCAGGACTGCATACGACCGAGGCACACAGGGCCAACACCCGGCATCATGGTGTGGGGAGCGATCTCCTACACTGGCCGTACACCACTGGTGATCGTCGAGGGGACACTGAATAGTGCACGGTACATCCAAACCGTCATCAAACCCATCGTTCTACCATTCCTAGACCGGCAAGGGAACTTGCTGTTCCAACAGGACAATGCACGTCCGCATGTATCCCGTGCCACCCAACGTGCTCTAGAAGGTGTAAGTCAACTACCGTGGCCAGCAAGATCTCCGGATCTGTCCCCCATTGAGCATGTTTGGGACTGGATGAAGCGTCGTCTCACGCGGTCTGCACGTCCAGCACGAACGCTGGTCCAACTGAGGCGCCAGGTGGAAATGGCATGGCAAGCCGTTCCACAGGACTACATCCAGCATCTCTACGATCGTCTCCATGGGAGAATAGCAGCCTGCATTGCTGCGAAAGGTGGATATACACTGTACTAGTGCCGACATTGTGCATGCTCTGTTGCCTGTGTCTATGTGCCTGTGGTTCTGTCAGTGTGATCATGTGATGTATCTGACCCCAGGAATGTGTCAATAAAGTTTCCCCTTCCTGGGACAATGAATTCACGGTGTTCTTATTTCAATTTCCAGGAGTGTATATACAGATTTTGAATCTCAGCTTACATCAAAATACTGGAGCAAGAGGGTCCAGAAAACCTTTGTTTAGAACTGTTATGGGCAAAACCTTATAACAATAATGACTGGAAAGGATACAGAGACTCTATTGAGTACTGAAAGAATAAAGCCAAATACCTAGGCCACCATCTTCAACAATAACACCTACCAGGAGTAATTATAAGTCATCTTTCATGGAGAGTGCGAGATGTACTTGTCAGATGCGACTGGGGGAAATTAATAATCTATTAGAATACCTAGATCAAATAGATATGCTAGATCATCAATTGGACCACATTCTCTAATAGAAATAACGATAGTACAGGACCAACAAATACTAGAAATGACAACAATAAGCAGCAGCAGAGAATCAGGGGAAGAGAGAGGGGGCAACAACAGAGGGCAATTTAATAGTACTTTTGTTAATACTTTTAATAATATGGAGAGGGAATACTAGCAAGCTTCTGAGGAGAGGCTTATTTGCCAAAAGCATATGCTAATGAGCCATCTGGCATACATTTGCAACAATAAAGATATAACAAATGGATCTTGTATGACAGAGGACTTGTTGGAAGCACCAGAACTACCGATTAGGAGATGTATCAGACCAAAACTCAGTGGAAAGATAGAAAAGATAGCTGTTAATACTATTTTAGATTTGGGAAGTGAAGTATGTGTAATAAATCAATACTTTCTGGAGCAGCTGTAAAATATTATGCTTTTTCTGACTTTTCCAGTAACTGGACTGAAAATAAAAAGAGTAACAGGAACAACTAGTAAACCTGTACAATCAGATGTGCTTGTGAAGTTTGTCCTTTATGATTATATTTTTGAATATCCAATGCTCATAGTTTACAGATTAAACGTTCCCGTGATTTTTAGTACAGAATGTTTGTCTGAACACGGAGTTGTATTGGATTTCAGGAAGGGGTTGATAACTTTCTCTTATAGAAACAATACGGAACAGGTGACATTACCATTTGAAACACCGAATCACATGATTCTCGCATGTCACTGGCAGTCGAAACAACTCTAGTTAATTGTGGATAATAGTTTGTATATGATTATGATAAGTGTGTGAGTGATGGCAACTTAACACACAACATTATTAAATCAACAGGATAAGGACAGAGAGAGAAGGTAAACGTAACAACCCTACTAAAGAAACATATAAAAGTATTCTCCATGAGGTCTGGACTAACAGATGACGTTGTGTGCAACCTTAAGATACAACCACATAAACCATTGTTTGTCAAACCATTATCAAATACCAGTAGCTACCAGTCAGTCAGTAAAAACAAAATAAACAGAATGGTTTCATGGAATGTTATTGAATCTTCAGATAGATGTTACTATAATCTATTGGTTATGATTAAAAACCTGAAGGGTCTATACAGTTAGTAGTGGATGCTCATTTATTAAATAGGATTATCAAGACAGAACAAGAGAGGCTTCCCCTTACTGAGAAATTACTGATAAAATTCACAGGGAGTAAGTACAGTGGAACCTCAAATAGCAAGCATAATTCATTCCAGAATCTTACTCACAGTGTGAAACACTCGTTAAGTGAAACAATTTACATTACTAGCCATTAAAATTGCTACACCACGAAGATGACGTGCTACAGATGTGAAATTTAACTGACAGGAAGAAGATGCTGTGATATGCAAATGATTAGCATATCAGAGCATTCACACAAGATCGGCGCCGGTGGCAACACCTACAACGTGCTGACATGAGGAAAGTTTCCAACCGATTTCTCATACACAAACAGCAATTGACCGGCACTGGTGAAATATGGTTGTGATGCCTCATGTAAGGAGGAGAAATGCGTACCATCATGTTTCCGACTTTAATAAAGGTCGGATTGTAGCCTATTGCGATTGCGGTTTATTGTATCGCGACATTGCTGCTCACGTTGGTCGAGATCCAATGACAGTTAGCAGAATATGGAATTGGTGGGTTCAGGAGGGTAATACGGAATGCCATGCTGGATCCCAACAGCCTTGTATCACTAGCAGTCGAGATGACAGGCATCTTATCTGCATGGGTGCACAATTGGCAAAACGTCATTTTTTTCGGATGAATCTAGGTGCTGTTTACAGCATCATGATGGTCGCATCCGTGTTTGGCGACATCGTGGTGAACGCACATTGGAAGCGTGTATTCGTCATCGCCATACTGGCGTATCACCTGGCGTGATGGTATGGGGTGCCATTGGTTACACATCTCGGTTACCTCTTGTTCGCATTGACGGCACTTTGAACAGTGGACATTACATTTCAGATGTGTTACGACCCGTGGGTCTACCCTTCATTCGATCCCTGTGAAACCCTACATTTTAGCAGGATAATGCACAATCGCATGTTACAGGTCCTGTACGGGCCTTTCTGGATACAAAAAATTTTCAACTGCTGCCCTGGCCAGCACATTCTCCAGATCTCTCACCAATTGAAAACATCTGGTCAATGGTGGCCGAGCAACTGGCTCGTCACAATACACCAGGCACTACTCTTGATGAAGTGTGGTATTGTGTTGAAGCTGCATGGGCAGCTGTACCTGTACGTGCCATCCAAGCTCTTTTTGACTCAATACCCAGGCGTATCAAGGCCGTTATTACGGCCAGAGGTGGTTGTTCTGGGTACTGATTTCTCAGGATCTATACACCCAAACTGTGTGAAAATGTAATCACATGTCAGTTCTAGTATAATATATTTGTCCAATGAATACCTGTTTATCATCTGCATTTCTTCTTGGTGTAGCAGTTTTAATGGCCAGTAGTGTATCTCATATAAATTAATGTAAAATATGAGAATGCATTCCACGCAGAAAAAGTACTAAAACTTTAATCTTATTCATGTCATTTATTCAAAGAAAATTATACATATAGTATTATTTACTTTATTACTCACAATACATAACTAATTCTTTTTTACTAGGAAGCTATCTGTAGTTGGGTGAAAATAAAAACAATGTTTCCAGCAATCAAGAAGATGGAAAATGTGACTAACACAACAAATGCTGCTGGATGAAAAGTGTTTTTACAGAGTGATAGTCACTTTAGAGGTGTTGCTCATAAAAAAAAAAAAAAAACGTTAACAAAGTGTTAAGTGCCCCAGGTTATATCAAACCAGGTGCTCACATTGACCAAGTATTATCAACAGTAACAGATACTTCTTAAAAGCTAACCAAGAAACACTGCATTGTGATCTGTGGTGATTCAAATGATGTTGCTCAGAATGAAGGTTTGCATGCTGCTAATGTGTTAAGAATAGCTCTAAACCACCTGAAGCATTCGAACGTAATTGTAAATGATATTCCATACAGGCATGACTTAATACATTCCTCATGTGTGAACAATGCAGTAATAGCTACAGATAGACATTACGCAGAAATCAGCAGCAGTTTTGTGAATATTCATAGGATTGAACCTCACAAATTTGGCAGAGAACTTTCCACTACTCATGGCCTTCACCTCAAGTGGTGTGGGAAAAGTGATTTAGTAATTATAATTTGTGACATAATTGCAAATGCATGGAACAACGTGAACCCAGTACTATCAGATTTGCACAACGACTGAACCACTACACAAGGTAATTGTAGGACTGGGTATAGGCTGACTATATTGGACAACGGGCTGGTGGGAAAAAAAAAAGGTTTGTGTGGAAACAGACCAAATTGGAGAAATGGGTAGCGAAAACTACCTGGCCCAGATCTTCAACAGAAACTTCTGTTCTAGAGAAAGCAATGTAACTGCTTCCACTAATTAAAAACTGGCAATTTATCACTAACACATTAGAGGCCTCTGCAGTAAGAACCATGAACTTATAATCAATATCCATGAGCCACAAGGTATAGATAAGGCCCATGTTCTGTGCTTGAGTGAGTACCATATTAATTGTGGTATAGAAAAACGTGATAAATAGCATCATCCTTTTGTTGAAAGTATAAAGAGGTGAGATTGCCATTTATGTTAAAAAAAGTGTCACATGTAGAGCAAATGATGTGCAAAATTATTGTTTAGAACAACATTTGGAAGTGTGTGCCATAGAATTACCTTTGAATAACTCCTATACATCAGTAGTTACGGTATAAGAAACACCTGCAAGGAATATATGAAGATAGTAACTGTTCTCGAAAGAACAGATACTATTGATGACCATACATCTTCTCTAGAATAAATGATAATTAATTGAAACCCTCAGTTGTGACAGGTGTTGTTGATATACCTTGATGGGGACAGCTGAAAATGTGTGCCCAAACTGGGACTTGAACCCGGGATCTCCTGCTTACATGGCAGACGCTCTCTCCATCTGAGCCACCAACGGATGAATAGTGCGATTGCAGGGACATATCCCTTGCACGCTTCCCGTGAGACCCACATTCTGAACCGTCCACAATCTACATACATAATGTTCCTAATAGATATTTACCCATCCACTCATTACTCGCACCAACTAAGGTGACGATTCCTGTAAGAGTTCGGCTGACCTGTGCTCATTCGCACAGACAAAGGTCAATGGCCGGGTATCCATTTAACTGTGTATGAAGATGGTAACTGTTCTCAAAAGAACAGATACCATTGATGACCGTGCAGCTTCTCTAGATGATAATTAATTGAAACCCTCAGCTGCCGATAGGTGGTGTTGATATACCTCGATGGGGACAGGAAGCATGCAAGGGATAAGTCCTTACAGTCGTGCTATTCATCTGTGTCCTTGGTGGCTCAGATGTATAGAGCGTCTGCCATGTAAGCAGGAGATCCCAGGTTCGAGTCCCAGTCAGGGCACACATTTTCAGCTGTCCCCATCGAGGTATATCAACAACACCTGTCAGCAACTGAGGGTTTCAAGTAATTATCCTTTGTATCTTCAAGGAACTTTAATCTCTTTTTGAAGAAGTTATATGCTCGCCTAATATACTTAATTAAACAGAAAAAGGGGTGTTTTAGTGCTTGGGGACTTCAGTGTAAACTTTCTAACAAATTCCAGAGACAGATCAGACCCAGAAAATCTGATGTTCACATATAATCTTGGTTCTGTAGTTAGCTTGTCTACTAGAATAACTTCATGTACAAGCACAAGGATTGATAATATATTTACAGACCAGAACAAAACAGGCAATACAACTAACATGTAAGTCCTGAATGGTCTCTCTGACCATGATGGACAAAGACTCACCATAAATAGTACAAGTATCTATGAGAAAGACAGTGGCCCTATTTGAAAAATAGCCAGGACAATTAATGATTATAAACCACCCACCCAGACTCTTAAATCACATCTCCAAGCCAAGACCAGAGACATGTGTATAATTTAGAAAATGCCAATTCCAAGTAAGTCTTTCAGTAATGAAGTGGCACTGATATCTGAAAATAAATTCCCAAAGTATATATATAAGACCCAAACTACAAAACATACCAAAAAATCCCTGGTGAACTACTGGTATCAAGACTTCATGCAACTGGAAACAATAGCTCCCAACATCACCTCAAACAATTCAGACAACCACAACTACCTAAATAATGATAAAAAAGTTACTGTAAAACAGTAAGTACATTTATTCAGAAGTCAAAAAGTTTGTATCTGTGCTCCAAAATTAATATATTTAGCAACAAAATTGAAACATTATGGGAGGTGATAAAGAATTAGACTCGTAGAAATTGCCCCAGTGGGTCATTGTTCTCAGTAGTTAAGGTAAATGAGTGCAAAATCAAGAGATTGACAAAAATTTTTAATCAGCACTGCTGAGAAAACAGGACACAATGATTCCTTTAGAAGAGGCCTTAAAATATTGAAAGGTTATTTACCAAATTTCATAGAGCAGATAGGTGTAGCCCCTATAATAGTACAGGAGCAAGAAAAACGATTATTTCTTTAAAAACAAAAAATTCAATAGGTGTCAACAACATCTCCAGCAAACAGCTAAAAGCCCACTGAAATCAGTTCAGTGACTTCCTAGGTCATATATTCAATGCCTCTCTGAAAGACAGTATCTTCCCTGACAGGATGAAGTATGCTTTTGTAAAGCCCCTCTACAAAAAAGGTGGCCTCAGATGTTACAAACTATCATCCTATTTCTCTTTTGATTACATTGTCCGAAGTCCTCCAAAAAATTAATATGCACCAGGATATCACCTGGAAAACTTTGCAATAATTACTAAAATGAGTCTGGATTCAGAGAAGGTATCTCCAAAACCAAAGCTACATTTTAATTTACCAATAACGTTTTGGAATGCCTTGACAAGAGAACATTGCCTGTGGGCATATTTTGTGATCTGTCGAGGCCTTTGACTGCATCTGTCGTAGAATGCTTATAGAGAAAGTATGCCACTATGAACTCCGATGACAAATGGGCAACTGGCTCAGATCCTATCCACAGGGCAGAAAACAGAAAATAGTGTTAGATGGTAACAATATGCACGTGGGAGGGGTAGAGTCTGGCTGGAGAACAAATAATTGTGGAGTTCCACAAGGTTCTGTCCTTCATCCCTTGCTATTTCTCATGTATATATCAATGACCTATCTTTGTTCTCAAACAAAGCAAGCAACTTCAGAATGTTTGCAGATGACACAAGTATAGTGATAGACAATAAGACATCACCTGACCTAGAATTAAATTCCAAACAATTATTTTTTTGGGACATTCTGAATTGGTTCACAGTAAATTCCGTATCAATAAACTTCATCACAACCAATTACATTCATTTCCATTCAAGTCACGAAAGCCATAGGCGATAAATGTTGCACACGAGAGCCAGAGGGAGGATTGTTTGAAATTCTTTGGCATACATATACAGTGTGAGTCATGAACTATTGCCACCTAGAATAACTCCAAAACTATGATAGGAGCTGAAAAGTTTGTGAGTCAAACATTGAATGGGATAATTGTGCTAGATGGGGTCACATCAGAGGTATGAATGTCAACTTTTTTTTTTTTTTTTTTTTTTTTTTTGAACTGGGATGCTATAGTTTGGTACTTATTTTCTGACAGCAGCTATTGAGACAGATCCAAAGATGTGTAACAGTAAGGTCTGTGAAGGTCAACGAAGGTCAAGAAGGTGGCATGAACATCCATTTACGGAAGGTGTTCGAAGTGGTGACCATTGGTATCAATGCAGTGCTGCAGTCTTCTCATCATGGACTGAGTGTATTCCTTATCACTTCGGCACTTATTGAAGCACATACTCTGACAAATCTCTCTCCTATATCGTGCAAATAGTAAATATTTGCCGAATATGGCATATCCATCTAATGTGCCACTGACATGTAAACACCATTCGACGGTTTCGCAATACGACACTAATAGGAATGGTAAGACTAGTATCATTGAATCGAGCAAATATGAATGATGTATTCCTTCGAAGAACAAGTTGATATGCTTCTCATTTACAGAGAATGCCAATGAAATTCAGTGAGAGCTAGAGATATCCTCAACGTACTCACTGAACACATCATACGTTTAAATATGTGTATGATAAACTGAGAACAACTGGCTCTTTAATGCATCAGAAACATGTCCGGCAAAGGAAAGTTACAAATGAGGAAATGGAAATTGATACCATTCCCACTGCGGTTCGTGATCCTTGTGTTAGTTCGCGTCAAATCACAAGGGAATCAGGAATGAGCCAGTGTAGTGTTGTTCGTGTTCTGCATCGCCATAAATATCATCCTTACTATATCAGTCTCCACCGAGAATTAACTGGTACAGATTGTGTGTGTCACATTGAATTCTGCCAATGGGCTCAACTTGAGATTCAGAGGGATGACACATTTATTGATTTTATTTTATTTATTGACGAGGCTATATTCACGAACCATGGAAATGTTAATTTGCATAACATGCATTACTGGGCAACTGAAAATCCTTGTTGGCTGTGGCAAGTTGCATACTAAAAACCGTGGTTGGTGAATGCGTGGTGTGGGATTCTGGAGGACAGAATTATACCACATTCCTGCAAGAAACATTAGGTCTGTTATTGGAAGAAATACCTTTAGGAACAAGGAACATAATGTGGTATCAACATGATGGGTGTCTGGCACATTTTTCGCTGATGACTAGAAATGAGTTGCAGAGACAATTCTCAAATTGTTGGATTGGATGAAGAGGAGATGTGTTGTGGCTGGCTCGTTCGCCAGACTTGATGCCTCTGGATTTTTTTGTGTGGGGCTGCATAACAGACATTGTTTATAAAGATGTTCCAACTACACCTGAATATATGTGAGAGAGAATTGTCAGAGCATGTGCTCTGATAAGTGCTGATGTGATAAGATATACCACTCAATCTGTGATAAGAAGATTGCAGCACTGCATTGATACAAATGGTCATCACCTCGAACACCTTCTGTAAATAGATGTTCATGCCACCTTTGTGACTTTCGTTGACCTTCAAAGACCTTACTGTTGCACATCATTGCATTTACCTCAATAGCCGCTATCAGAAAATAAGTACCAAACTATAGCATCCCATTTAAAAAAAAAAAGGTGACCTTCATATCCTTGATGTGACCCCACCTAACAACAAAAAATCAACGTCACATTATGGCCCACATTGTCCTGTGCAACTTTTGCCCCACAAACTTTTCAGCTCCTTTCATACTTTCAGAGTTATTCTTGGTGGCAATAGTTAGTGACTCACCCTGTAGATATTAGGCTTAAATGGGAACACCATGTCCACTAAACCCTGAAAAGGCTTAGTTGAGCAACATTTGTCATCTGGATAATCGTCAAAATCAATGTTTAAAAATCTGCTTACTTTGGCTATTTCCCTTCACTATGTGTTATGGAATAATGTTCAGGGGCAATTCACCACTGTTGAAGAAAGTCTTTACAAGTCAGGAACAAGTTGTCCAGATTTTGTGTGGAGTGCCTCCAAGAACATCACCTCACCAACTTTTTAAGCAAATAGGAATATTAACCACTTCTTGACAGCATCTCTTTTCAATCAAGACATTCATGTTTCACAATCCCTCTCATATGAAATGAACGAAACATACCATCATCATAACACAACAAGGAAAAGTCACATACACTGTGACCTAAAAAATTTTTCTCTGGTGCAAAAATGTGTAAAATACACAAACACAAAAATCTTCAATGCACTTCCAAGTAAGATTATGTGAATATGAGGTAATAATGCACTATCTTCTGGTAAACCTTCCGGGATGTAAGGTCGTGGTCCATGAAACTCTTCAGCTCCTAGCGTTTCATGGACCACGACCTTACATCCCGGAAGGTTTACCAGAAGATATGTCATCCAGTCATGAAAGCCTTCTTACTATAATAATGCACTGTTTAAAAGTAAGCTAAAGGAGTTCTCGGTTGAAAAAACTTTCCATTCTCTAGAAGAATTCTATAGCGAATATAGTTAAGATTACTTACCATGTTGTTGTTGTTGTTGTTGTTGTTGTTGTCTTCAGTCCTGAGACTGGTTTGATGCAGCTCTCCATGCTACTCTATCCTGTGCAAGCTTCTTCATCTCCCAGTACTTACTGCAACCTACATCGTTTTGAATCTGCTTAGGGTATTCATCTCTTGGTCTCCTTCTACGATTTTTACCCTCCACACTGCCCTCCAATGCTAAATTTGTGATCCCTTGATGCCTCAGATCATGACCTACCAACCGGTCCCTTCTTCTTGTCAAGTTGTGCCACAAACTCCTCTTCTCCCCAATTCTATTCAATACCTCCTCATTAGTTATGTGATCTACCCATCTAATCGTCAGCATTCTTCTGTAGCACCACATTTCGAAAGCTTCTATTCACTTCTTGTCCAAACTATTTATTATCCATGTTTCACTTCCATACATGGCTACACTCCATGCAAATACTTTCAGAAACAACTTCCTCACACTTAAATCTATACCCGATGTTAACAAATTTCTCTTCTTCAGAAACGCTTTTCTTGCCATTGCCAGTCTACATTTTATATCCTCTCTACTTCGACCATCATCAGTTATTTTGCTCCCCAAATAGGAAAACTCCTTTACTACTTTAAGTGTCTCATTTCCTAATCTAATTCCCTCAGCATCACCCAACTTAATCCGACTACATTCCATTATCCTCGTTTTGCTTTTGTTGATGTTCATCTTATATCCTCCTTTCAAGACACTGTCCATTCTGTTCAACTGCTCTTCCAAGTCCTTTGCTGTCTCTGACAGAATTACAATGTCATCGGCGAACCTCAACGTTTTTGTTTCTTCTCCATGGACTTTAATACCTACTCCGAATTTTTCTTTTGTTTCCTTCACTGCTTGCTCAACACTCAGATTGAATAACATCGGGGACAGGCTACAACCCTGTCTCACTCCCTTCCCAACCGCTGCTTCCCTTTCATGCCCCTGGACTCTTATAACTGCCATCTGGTTTCTGTACAAATTGTAAATAGCTTTTCGCTTCCTGTATTTTACCCCTGCCACCTTTAGAATCTAAGTCTACAAATGACAGAAATGTAGGTTTGCCTTTCCTTAATCTAGCTTCTAAGATAAGTCGTAGGGTCAGTATTGCCTCACGTGTTCCAACATTTCTGTGGAATCCGAACTGATCTTCGCCGAGGTCAGCTTCTACCAGTTTTTCCATACGTCTGTAAAGAATTCGCGTTAGTATTTTTCAGCTGTGACTTATTAAACTGATAGTTCAGTAATTTTCACACCTGTCAACACCTGCTTTCTTTGGGATTGCAATTATTATAGTCTTCTTGAAGTCTGAGGGTATTTCGCCTGTCTCATACATCTTGCTCACCAGATGGTAGAGTTTTGTCAGGACTGGCTCTCCCAAGGCCATCAGTAGTTCTAATGGAATGTTGTCTACTCCTGGGGCCTTGTTTTGACTCAGGTCTTTCAGTGCTCTGTCAAACTCTTCACACAGTATTGTATCTCCCATTTCATCTGCATCTACATCCTCTTCCGTTTCCATAATATTGTCCTCAAGTACATCGCCCTTGTATAGACCCTCTATATACTCCTTCCACCTTTCTGCTTTCCCTTCTTTGCTAAGAACTGGGTTTCCATCTGAGCTCTTGATATTCATACAAGTGGCTCTCTCTTCTCCAAAGCTCTCTTTACTTTTTCTGTAGGCAGTATCTATCTTACCCCTAGTGAGATAAGCCTCTACATCCTTACATTTGTCCCCTAGCCATCCCTGCTTAGCCATTTTACACTTCCTGTCAATCTCATTTTTGAGACGTTTGTATTCCTTTTTGCCTGCTTCATGTACTGCATTTTTATATTTTCTCTTTTCATCAATTAAATTCAATATTTCTTCTGTTACCCAAGGATTTCTACTAGCCCTCCTCGTCTTTTTACCTACTTGATCCTCTGCTGCCTTCACTACTTCATCCCTCAGAGCTACCCATTCTTCTTCTACTGTATTTCTTTCCCCCATTCCAGTCAGTTGTTACTTTATGCTCTCCCTGAAACTCTGTACAACCTCTGGTGTAGTCAGTTTATCCAGGTCCCATCTCTTTGATTTCCCACCTTTTTGAAGTTTCTTCAGTTTTAATCTACAGTTCATAGCCAATAGATTGTGGTCAGAGTCCACATCTGCCCCTGGAAATGTCTTACAATTTAAAACCTGGTTCCTAAATCTCTGTCTTACCATTATATAATCTATCTGATACCTTCATTTCTAAGGTCATTTTCTTTCCCTTATGGTTGTCTTCTTGTGACTTTATCTTCAGATACATTTTTTAGTGGCTCCACATGTTTTTATTTCTTCATTTGTTTGTCCTCAGTGTTGACGTACTGTGTCGCTACACCGGCTGAAAAATGAGGTTTGTAATTTGGACAATGACTACGGTAAATAATGTAGTCGACTGATGCTCAGTTGCATATTACTGTCTTTTACTTTCACTTTTCACAACTCCCCATCTACACATTTATATGGCCAGTGCACTATTGTTTAACTTTCCATAAGCCCCATTTTGTTATTCTTACCAATACAGGTTTCTTGTCTGAAACTTGGCCATGTACTGATTGTCTCATGATCAAAAATCGGGCCCTTATATATCATCTCAATGATAGGCCCTGAAACTACACATTGTTTAAAGTTAAATTCACAGAAATTACAATTAAACCTTAACTCATTCGATTAACTAAATACATTGAAAAATTGGTCCTTTTTTACAGTTTCTTCTACTGCAAGACTTGAGCTGAATTATTTGTTTAAATCATGAAACTAACAAAATGTAAGTACGCAAGCAATACTTTTGACATAACTGTTAATTACTTTGCTAACATGTTTCCGAATATAGCCAAATAGATACTTTAAGATTACTAATATTCTGTCTTCCAAATGTTTATAATTAGTACAGAATTTATATTTGTTTATACATCAACAATAGAATTTAAGTTACAAAACAATTACTGATTTCTCCTTATAATGAAAGATACTAACTAGGAATAGTCAAAATAAATTATAAAATCAATTACATACCTAAAACTAGGCACAAAATTAGATCTGGTGTTACATTCTTTAAAACTGAGGGCCAACCTTTCTCTTTTATGGAAATGCAGATGATATTCACATATATAAATGGTAAATCAGTTAAAATTGAAGAAAATGAATTCTAAGGAGGCAGATGGCAAAACAAGAGGGGAATTAAAATTATTCCAGCTTGCTTCATCACAATTTCTATGAACATTATTAAAATTTGCAACCAAAAAAACATTGTGTGAAAATAAGTTTAGAAAAATGTGTGATCACAAGCCAGATGGTAGTAGAAAGAGAGCAAAACCCAGAGTGCAGTACGTACTAAAGACATTGTTTATATGCCACTGCAGACAATGAAACGCGTTCATGTTGTTGAACATTTCCCCTACCATGCATGCATGAACAGCTGGTGATGTCACACTAAATCATCATCACTCGTTATGTGAAACATCACCCATTAAGCGAATCAGTTTTTTTTACAATTCGTTTCACTCATTAAGCGAATTGCACAAAATGGGAGGTGCATGTTAAGCAAGGTTTCCCTGTATATCACTACAATGGATTTTGCAGCATGATATCGTCAGACACCATTGCATAGGGATTCAAGAAAATATGCAGCATTCCTCTTCTAGGGAAGGTCATATCAATTGAAAGTCAGAGCCTTGGACAAAGCAATAGGTGACACACTGCGACCAAAGATTCTGATCTATGTGGTCGGTACATTTGTCGTTTCAAAGGACTGTAAAGAGCACCTTGAGACTTTGTTTCAGGTTTTTGAAAGACTGTATTCACAAGGCTTAACAATAAAACTGGGAAATTTCAATTTGGTAGTAGCTACATCAAGCTTTTATGATTCATAGTGGGTACATATGGGATCAGACCTGACTCAAATCAGTTAGACACTATAAAACATTGCCCCACACCAACAAATGACAGGTAACGTAAGTCATTCCTTGAAATGGTAAGATTTCATAGAAAATTCTTATCAAATAAAGTAATTAATGCAGCACACATTATGAACTTTCTAAGGACTAACACTCCGTGGAAGTGGACAATGGAGTGCAGTAAAGCATTCGTACAGACCAAAGAACACATAGCATCAACACACTTATTGGTACATCCTTCCATTTAGCCACAGACGCCTTGCACTACACTCTCATAATACACCTGTACCAGCAAGAGGATACTTGATATGTGATAGAACAATACACAACAGTATTTGTAAGCCACATGTTAACACATCATGAATGTAATTGTGGAGTAACAGAAAAAGAAATGTCGGTGATAGCAAGGGTGTTTAGAAAGTTCAGATGTTTGCTAACAGGACACAGATCCTTAATCCACAGGTACCACAAATCACTGACATTCCTATTGAAAAGTAAACTGTTACATACTACACTGACACAGTGGGCCATGACCCTACAAGAATTTAAGTTTTCAATCCAGTATGTAAAGTGACAGGAAAACATAGTACCTGGACCATCAACATGCTTACATTCCAGCTGAAGATGTGAAAGATAGAGGTAATTTTGTGATATATTTTCTGAAAGTCCATTAATATGAAAAGGACATTAGAATGTTATGTCGAAATATAGGACATGACCAATGCCAATATGATGTATATGAAGTATATATCCAACAATTAGAATGAAACACAATGGATATTAACACAATATGGACACTGCATAAAGGAGTTTTATTTGATAAGAATTACAAAACAAACAGATGGTTATTATGTATACATCACAGTAACATTATCTTATTCATATGGTATGTACACCAGTGCTATGCACATTTCAAGCCAGATACGTGTTTCTGGCACATGAGAATATTTTCTCATCTCAAAGATATGTCAAGAACAGTTGAAAAGTTACTTAAAACATGTGAAATATGTCAAAAAGTAAAAGCACATACTTCCAACATACTCACAAAACTTCATCCATAATGTCAGAGGATTTATGGGATCTAGTAACTGCAGATTTTTATGGACCACTGCCTAGAGGGTGGGGAGGCGTAATGTATACCTTCATAGTTTTAGAATGCTTGTCAAAGCTAGTTAAACTATACCTGTTAAATATGACCATGACCAGGAGTATAATAAATACATTGAGAAATGACTACTTCCAATATGTAGGGAGACCAAAAAACGTACTTTCAAATAATGGCACACAGTTTACCATCTACTAGTTTAGGGAGTTCTTAGCTTGGGAAAATGTAAATTACATTTTAATGTCCAAATACCATCTGCAAGCAAACCTGCCAGAGAGAGTAATGCATGAATTAAGTAGATTGTGCATGACATACTGTGAGAACAAGTATTCTAGATGGGCAGAATTAATGGAAGAATTTGAAAGGGTAATAAATAAACTATCTCATTCAACAACACAAGTTTCCCCTATGGAAGTAACAGTAAGAACACTGGAAGGAGAACTTATGCTAAAATATACTGAATGGCCCCAAGAAAATGAGTGTAAAAGATTTTTAAAAGGAGGATATCAGAGAGTCATTAATCGGAGAAAGGGGGAAGAGAAACAAGGGAAAGGGAAAAGATATGTAAATACAATATAGGATAGGAGAATTGGTACTGGTTAAAAGTCACAAGCAGAATTCTAAAACCAAGTTAACAATTGGGTTTCTATTACTTGTATCAAGCAACATATATAATTTCAAAGATGCCTCATCAAAAGCCGTAGTTCTAGTTGACCCAGTATCAGGAAAAGAGGATAGTGCATACATTGTAGAAGGTTTGTGGCCTTTCATAACAAATCAGCATCAATAATTTATATTAAGTTAGAATTTCAGGTAAACAATGTACAGAGAATGTTGGATTAATATAAATATTGTTCTCGTGAGACAACACTGATTGGTATGCATTTATAGTGGATGGCATCAGCTAAAGGGCTAATCTAGTGTAATTGTTACTGGGTTCTGTAGAAGCAGGTCCACTAGCTGAGGGGTGAACCTTATGAGGTGAGTTGAGAGCTCCTGTGGAAGGACGATAGTAGCTTGATATAACATTAATTGGGTTGAAAACCTAGAAGGTGTACAGTTGGATGATATGGTAGAGAAAAGTGTGGTACATTGAGGCTTGGTACACAATCAATATAATAGATGCAACTACCATTCTCAGGGGAGAAAGACGAAGTTGTTTATTACAACACAAGTTCTCTCATTGGTTGAAACCAGGATTCAAGGGTGAAAATCTGAAGATTACTGGGACTTCCTGAGGCCATGAACTGTGTTTATGACCATCCACTGTAAGATTTATGCTTACTCTGGAATGGTTGATCTTTTACTGTCATTTTGACATCTGGGTTAAGACAACAGTAGCATGAATGGATGATTAAGGTACAAGAACCAGGCTGTACTTATTGGTGAGGCTCTTTTATGAAGTGAAGGATTTTTATGTGTTACAAAATTTTAACCTCATGGCTGGATTTATATAGTTTTCTAGGGGATGGTTATTGTAAGTACCCAAAATACATGGATTCTTTTTACCAAGTTAGGTACTAACTGAACCATAAAAATGTCCAGCAAATTAGTGGTCAGAAGTTTTTGGTCGAACAACTCTACTCTTCATAGCCTCTTCATAATAGGGTACTAGGACCAAACTTTTTGGGGCCTTTTAGGATGAAGCTGGTGGTGTCTGTTCTGTAAAATTGATGGTCATCACTAATCTCCGGCCCACCAGGGAAATACTCCCTAGTAAGGAGTCTGGGGTGGGGTGAAGCTTATCTCTCTTTTGGGGCTGTCTTCTTTTCCTTCAGTCCTAGCATTCCTAATGTCCTTTTCCTTTCTTACTTCCCCTGTTGATGAACCAGTCTGTCTTCCCCTCTTTTCAACATTCAATAGCTCCATTGCATGAGCCCTTCCATTTTTCCATTTGTCAAAAGTGTTTTCACAGGTAGCCTGAGGTAGTGTGGACCCAGGGAGCTTCTGCCATTGGCAAAGGACGGTACAGTAGTAATCGAGAAAATATGGTTGAAGTAAGGTTAAGGGGTTACCACACTATTAGTCTACACATGTTGGCTGCAAATGATAATTGTATACATTGGACTGTAATTGCTTATAGGTACTGATGGAAAATGTGTTGTGATAAGGCAACCCACTGGGTTTGATGTGGTTAGACAGTGTATTGAGTACTGTTGGTACATACGTGGTAGGATCGAGAATGTTCAACTATTGACCAAAGTAAAGCTGAACTTATGTCAGTGAGGGAGGGCACATAAACTGCTGATAAGTTACCATTTTAAAACATTACTTCTTTGTTATGTCAGAAGCCTATAAGATTCATTCGAAGATGGGTCCAGTTATTGAGACTATATGGTCAACACCCTAATTTATTATTGCACTGGTTACAATAATTAGTCATAAATTACCACAAATACTCAATTATAGGTGCAGCAGACAATTCAGGAGTTTGTGAAACACTTGCTCCATAACAGTTGATACAATTGAGAAATCTCATTTATTTGGTAAGCAAACAAGTTTAAGTTATGTTCTTATGATTAGTCAGAGTATTGAACCAATTCTGAGTCTGTTATGTTTCAATTTTTGGTTAGAGGTGCTCCTGGGGCATTGTGCAACAGAGAAAGACCATCTTATGATAAAACTGTATCATCACAAGTAGCCACAGAGTCTACAGCATCATGTTGCTGCTCTATGATGAAGTTACATGACGATGGTCAATGCTGACCTAAGAGTGTTGAATGAAGGGGAGGAGGATTCTCCTAGTAGCCTTGGAACAATTCAGTCATGCTTGTATTACTAACGAGTTATAACTTGAGTTGTGAATTCAAATCTGTCTGTAATCTGGCAAATAAATCCAAATAATCTTCCAGAACAGTTGAATAGCCTTTTTTAGTGTAAAAAGCAATTTTCAGGAATAACTTCTGGAAGAAGTGAGGAGTTCTGCCAGGTGAAGATAAAAGTGTACATCAAGATGGTGAAACTCTCACACAGTATTGTTTTTAGATTAAGGATAAGTTCCATGCACAAACACCATAGAAGAAAACTCACTTAGTATCTAGCAATCTTACGTTCACACTGTGCTTGTGTTCTCTGAAATAAACAAGCTAGGAATATCTTGCATGTGACATCAAATAGAGGGGTATAGAAAAAATGCAGAAATGTAGTTTTGTAGGGAGAGGGGTTGTTGTACTGATTTTTGCAGTTCTGCCGAAGGTGCAAGATCACCTCAGTATGGCTCTGTCTGCAACTGTCAAACAACAACACAGGTACAACCAACTCTTCCATTAAGTACAATGCCTCACAGAAACACACACATTTGGAGGATGGAGAACAATATGTTGCTATGCTTTCACTGCGGATACCCTGAACACACTGTATGTGACTGCAGAGAGAGAAGACAAGTCTTTGATCACCATTACACCACAAGACATCAACCAACATAACAGTTCTATCCACACAAGTCAACTCAGACAGTCATAGTCGATATGTGGGACAAAGCCAATCACTATGTCCTGGACAAGGTCAATTCCCCATAGCCATACAGGGGTACCAACCGCTCGCCTATCCGCTGAATTCAGGAAAACTAATTGAAATGACTGTCTATGGATATGACGCCACTACATTTGGAAATCCTCCATGTAAGACAGTCACCGAGATGTCAGGAAATCTCACTGGTGTCAGCATCTTCAACCAATCTGCCCAGGTGCTAGTAAACACAGGGGATTCCTTTGCTACAGTGCTGAATGTTTATTGTCATCAGCTAAAGAAGACTATGTTCTGTAACCCAAAAGTGATTGTGCTGAGGGTTTCCAATGGGAAATATGACCAGCTGACAGGAACATGTATTGCAAGAAAACTGTCTATGACAGAATGTAGTCCATCAAATTTGTAGTTTTAGAAAAATGTAGTCATAAAGTTATTCTCAGATGGGACTTCTTGGAGGCATTACAAACAGTCATAGATTTTGGAAGACCAGAGCTCCAGGCTGACGAAGCTATTCCCACAAGCGTACGCAACAAAGATCGCTCTGAGTGTTTCTTTACTGTTGAAGACATAGTTATCCTACTGTCATCAATGAGATGAGTTCGAGTCATCCATCAAGATGCTCAATTAAACTTTGAATCTTTTGTTAACTACAAAAGCTACTCAGACACACAAAAAAAATCTACCAGTCAGCAACAATCTCATGGTCAATGAGATCTTTGTATTGCTAAGTGTCACTCATCTCTAAAGGTATGTGCATAGGAACAGCCAATAGAGTCCAGAAAGAGCAGCTTAGTATCACTGACAAAGAATCATGATCTGCTACCATTACAGATGGTGCAGGGGTGGAAGCTTTTATCAAATTGTCAATAAGATCTGGCCTGACAGAGGAACAATGTTGGGGAGTGTTAGCTGTTCTGCACCAGTTTTCAGATGCTTTCAAATCCAGAGCGGAGAAATAACAGATCAAATGGTCCACGATAAAACATCATATCAATACTGAGGATCATTAGCCAACTAGCCAGTGCTCACATAATGTGTCACTGGCTGAACAACAGATATCCAGGAGGAAGTGTACGTGATGTTGCAAGATGACATCATTGAACCTTCAGCTTGTGCTCTTCTGTAGTCCTTGAGAAGAAGAAAAAGGGCATGTGGTGTTTCTGCATCAATTACTGGTGACTGAACAAAATTACAGAGAAAGATGTTTATCCATTGCTGTACATGATGACACTCCAAACTGCTTGAAAGGAGCTACATATTTTTCATCTATGGGCTGCAGAAGCCTACTGGCAAATCAATGCTGACAAGGCTGATAGCAACAAAGCTTCCTTCATAACACCCGATGGCTTTCAAACTTCACAGTTGTACCAGCTGGACTGCGTGGCACTCTTTCTCACATGTGGACAACCTGCTTCGACACCCTAAATAGACAATGTGTCTTTCCTATCTAGATAACACTGTCTTTTTTTGAAGACATTTGAAGAACATCTAAGCTGCATGACAACTGTGTTTAAGTGTGTTCAAACTGCAGGCCCCTGCCTGAATCTGACAAAGTGCCTCTTCACCACTCAAAATAAAAATCTTGGGGCACCTAGTGAATGATGATGGGGTGTCTCAGTTCAGACAAAATATGAGAAGTCAAAGCTTTTCCAACTCCTTGGCCCATTTGTGATGCAAGAAGTTTTCTTGGAAAGTGCACGTACTATTACCGATTCATAAAGAGCTTCTTGCAAGGGACATGCCTTGGTGCAGAACTATTGCAGGAAGACACCAACTTTTTATTTTATTTTATTTTATTTTTTGGGTGAGGTGCAAGAAACATGTTTCCTTGTCCTTCAGGGGGTGTTAAAATCTTCTCCAGTCCTGGCGTTGTAGGATGAGAGTGATGCTAGCCGTTATGGTAGAGGAACAGCTCCAGTACTAATTCAGGAAGGTGGTGAAAAGGTGGCAGCTCATGCTTTCAGAGCACTGTCCAAGCCTGAGATGAGTGCCTTACAGTTATTTGGGTCATCAACAAGTTCTGTCCACATTTATTTGGTAAAGCAATGACCATTGTGACAGATCACCATTCACTTCAGGAGTACATCGTCACGTTGGTATATGAAAGCTGATGCACACACATGGATGCTAACTGCCTTTCAAGGAATTCTTCGGTGGAATACAGCAACATGAAAGTAATATGTTGTTGCTGCACTAATTGACATTGCTGCTGAGCAGAGGGAAACCATAGAAGCCTTGAAGAAGGAAGAACAAACCAAAGGAAAATTCCAATTAATAAACAGAGCATTGTATATGTGGAACTATGATCCAATGGGATAGAAATGGTTGCCCATCATTCCAGCTCATCTACGATCAGCTATCCTGAAGTATCTCTGCAATGCTCCAACATTACGTCACCTAGGACTATCGAAGACTATAAACAGTGTCAGACACAGGCATCACTGGTTAGGTCTCTACTGACCCATTACACACTATGTGAACCACTATAAGGAATGCCAGACAAAGATGTACATGCCTTTAGTTACTTCTGAGGCATCTTGCACCAATTTTGCCAGCAACAGTACCATTCCACTGAATTGGGATGAACTTGTTAGGGAAATTCCAGAAGCCAATAAGCCAGAATCAATGCTTAACAGTCTACAGTGACTACCTCACCCGCTGAGGTGTCACCAAAGCTGTGCCAACTACTGCAAAACATGAACTTTATCCAACCCATTTAAACATTTTTTAAAAATTGTATTCTGCTTTAGTGGTTCAACCTACACCCAAAACGCAATCTGTAGCATACAATAAGAATTAAGTGAAATGTATAGATCTGTTACGTTACAATCTCTGTTATATACATTCCATTCTATCTTTAGCAAAAATGCTAAATCTACTGTTAGAAAGTTAAGACCTGCAAAGACAGAATTGCAGCTTGGACAAACCTTCCAAAACCACCACACTGAGGTGACAAAAGTTATGTGACAGTGATATTCACACATATACATATGGTGGTAGTATCGTGTACATGGGCAGTGCATGGGCAGAGAGGGCATTTGCACTCAGATGATTCACGTGAAAAGGTTTCCGACATGATTATGGCTGCACGACGGGAATTAACAGACTGCACATGGAATGGTAGTTGGAGCTAGCTGCATAAGACATTTCATTTCATAAATTGTTAGGGAATTCAATATTCTGAAATCCGCAGCGTCAAGAGTGTGCTGAGAATACTACATCTCCTCAAGGACAATGCAGTGGCCTACAGCCTTCTCTTAATGAGCAAGGGCAGAGGTGTTAGTCTACAGTTGTCAGCGTTAACAGACAAGGAACACTGCATGAAATAACCACAGAAATCAGTGTGGGACATATGACCCATAATGACAATACCACAAAATTTTGTGTTAATGGGCTATGGCGCAGACAATAGATGCGAGTTCCTTTGCTAACAGTATGACATTGCTTGCAGCACCTCTCCTGGGCTCATGGTCATGTAGGTTGGACCCTATAATACTGGATATCTATGGCTTGGTCAGATGAGTCCCAATTTCACTTGGTAAGAGCTGATGGTTGGGTTCGAGTGTGACACAGACCCTACAAAACCATGGACCCAAATTGTCAACAAGGCACTGTGCAAGCTGGTGGTGGCTCCATAATGGTGTGGGCTGTGGGTACATGGAAATGACTGGGTCATCTCATCCACCCGAGCTGATCATTAACTGGAAATGGCTACTTGGAGAGTATTTGCAGCCATTCATGGACTTCATTTTCCCAAACGTGTCACTTGGCCACAATTATTCACGATTGGTTTGAAGAACATTCTGGGCAGTTCGAGCAAATGATTTGGCCTCCTACATTGCCCAACATGAATCCCACTGAACATTTATGGGACGTAATTGAGAAGTCAGTTCATGCACAAAATCCTACACTGGCAACACTTTTGCAATTATGGATGGCTCAGTATGTTTGCAAGTGACTTCCAATGACTTGTTGAGTCCATACCACATTGAGCTGGTGCACTACACTATGCAAAAGGAGGTCCATTGTGATAGTACAGTGAATAATACCATTACAGAAAATGAAAGGGCAAGGGCAAGTAGGGTATCAGCAGAGGTATTATGCATATTACAACATTAATGGAAATTACTGTAGAACCAGTCAATAAAACAGAGTATCTCTATTACATAAAAAAAAAGGTTAAGTCCCAAACTCTACAGGTTAGTGAATATTGTACTGAACAGATCTTTGAGCAGTGGTGCTGCAACACTGAATTTCAAATCACACAAAATTAAAAAAACTTAAAAATGTATTAATAGTTTAAGTTTTGGAATTTTGCTTCCAGTAGGTAAGTACTGTAATTATAAATTTTTAATACCAATAATTTACAGGCCATCAATAAGGAAAAACTCACATTTCATAAACCAGTCAGAGATTGTGTTAACAGTGCTATGCAAATTTAGCTGGAGACTTACTCTCAGTTCTCTCAATCAACCAACCAATACAACTTTGCATTACGTAACAGTAGTATGCCTAATGATGGCTGAAGGTCATATTGCTACAGCCATAGACCATTTGCCTTTTAGATACATATACCTTCTGTAATCTGGATGTAAAAGTGACAGTAAATAGTTTACCTCATAATGATCATTAAATGTTGACAGTAAAACATACAAAGCATTTAGGTTCTCATTGCAAAAGAAAAATAATTTATAGCAGAAAAACAAAAAATGGGATGATCATGGCACTGAGAGAAAATGTATGAGAAGAACGCTGAAAAGAGATTTATAAAGCAGGTAGCACTGAAGAAAAGTTTGTGTGTTCTGAAACATATGGAGGAGGAGGAGGAGGAGGAGGAGGAGGAGGAGATTAGTGTTTAACGTCCCGTCGACAACGAGGTCATTAGAGACGGAGCGCAAGCTCAGGTGAGGGAAGGATGGGGAAGGAAATCGGCCGTGTCCTTTCAAAGGAACCATCCCGGCATTTGCCTGAAGTGATTTAGGGAAATCACGGAAAACCTAAATCAGGATGGCCGGAGACGGGATTGAACCGTCGTCCTCCCGAATGCGAGTCCAGTGTGCTAACCACTGCGCCACCTCGCTCGGTCTGAAACATATGCCTTGAACATTTTGAATCCTGTTTATCCCTAAAACACAAACAAGAAATATAAGACAGAACTAGTGATAACAAATGGATAGTACACTAAATTAAAGTATCTGGTGGCATGAAGAGAACTTCTACCAAGTCAGAGGATATGTTTTAATGAAACACAAACAATTTCTAATAAGGTACCTTGAACTGAAGGACCAATTCCCTGTCAACTAACACACATTCTGAAAATATCAGTCACGCTAATTTCAACTCTCACTTTTCTCATGTGGCATCGTGAAAACCATGGAACACGATAATTAGATAGATACAGGTTTTTTTACTTCCAAAATGCATTTGAATCAGTACCACATCAATCCTCATTATCAAAAGTACAATTATGTAATGTATCAAATGAAATCTGTTGGGGATTTTTTCGGTATGGAAGACACAGAATATCTTGGATGGAGAGTCATCAACAGATGTTCACGTAACTCTCAGTGTATCTCATGGAAATGGTTAGGACTCTAGCTGTTCATACGTGTCTTAATGGCCAAGCAGACAATAAGCAATAACCTCAATCTTTTTGCAGATGATGTAGTTACCTACAATGAAATACCATCTGAAAAAGTTGCATAAGCATCCAGTCGTATCTGAACAGAATTTCAAGTTGGTGCAAAGACTGGCAACTTTCTTTAAATATTCAGAAATGTAAAATTATATACTTCACAAAATGCGAAAAAATAGGGCCTCATCAATTCAATATCAAGTCACAGTTGGAATTAGCTCTTATGTCTACATCTACATCTATATTTTGCAAACCACTGTGAAGTGCATGGCAAAGGATAGTTCTCAGGTTTTTTTGCCATTCTATTCATATGAATGGCAAAAAAAAACCTGAGAACTGGTACAATGGGCCTTATCCTTTGCCATTCTATTCACATATGGCTACCCCCATGAACCATGGACCTTGCCGTTGGTGGGGAGGCTTGCGTGCCTCAGCGACGGCCGTACCATAGGTGCAACCACAACGGAGGGGTATCTGTTGAGAGGCCAGACAAATGTGTGGTTCCTGAAGAGGGGCAGCAGCCTTTTCAGTAGTTGCAGGGGCAACAGTCTGGATGATTGACTGATCTGGCCTTGCAACACTAACCAAAACGGCCTTGCTGTGCTGGTACTGCAAACGGCTGAAAGCAAGGGGAAACCACAGCTGTAATTTCTCCCGAGGGCATGCAGCTTTACTGTATCGTTACATGATGATGGCATACTCTTGGGTCAAATATTCCAGAGGTAAAATAGTCCCCCATTCGGATCTCCAGGTGGGGACGACTAAAGAGGACGTCGTTATCAGGAGAAAGAAAACTGGCGTTCTACAGATCGGAGCGTGGAATGTCAGATCCCTTAATCAGGCAGGTAGGTTAGAAAATTTAAAAATGAAAATGGATAGGTTGAAGTTATATATAGTGGGAATTAGTGAAGTTCGGTGGCAGGAGGAACAAGACTTTTGGTCAGGTGAATACAGGGTTATAAATACAAAATCAAATAGGGGTAATGCAGGAGTAGGTTTAATAATGAATAAAAAACTAGGAGTGTGGATAAGCTAGTACCAACAGCATAGTGAACGCATTTTGTGGCCAAGATAGACACGAAGCCCATGCCTACTATAGTAGTTCAAGTTTTTATGCCAACTAGCTCTGCAGATGATGAAGAAATTGATGAAATGTATGACGAGATAAAAGAAATTATTCAGGTAGTGAAGGGAGACGAAAATTTAATAGTCATAGGTGACTGGAATGCGAGAGTAGGAAAAGGGAGAGAAGGAAACATAGTGGGTGAATATGGATTGGGGGAGAGAAATGAAAGAGGAAGCCGTCTGGTAGAATTTTGCACAGAGCATAACTTAATCATAACTAACACTTGGTTCAAGAATCCTAAAAGAAGGTTGTATACATGGAAGAATCCTGGAGATACTAGAAGGTATCAGATAGATTATATAATGGTAAGACGGAGATTTAGGAACCGGGTTTTAAATTGTAAGACATTTCTAGGGGCAGATGTGGACTCTGACCACAATCTATTGGTTATGAACTGTAGATTGAAACTGAAGAAACTGCAAAAAGGTGGGAATTTAAGGAGATGGGACCTGGATAAACTAACTAAACCAGAGGTTGTACAAAGTTTCAGGGAGAGCATAAGAGAACAATTGACAGAAATGGGGGAAAGAAATACAGTAGAAGAAGAATGGGTAGCTCTGAGGGATGAAGTAGTGAAGGCAGCAAAGGATCAAGTAGGTAAAAAGACGAGGAGGGCTAGTAGAAATCCTTGGGTAACAGAAGAAATATTGAATTTAATTGATGAAAGGAGAAAATATAAAAATGCAGTTAATAAGCAGTGATGGCTAGAGGACAAATGTAAGGATGTAGAGGCTTATCTCACTAGGGGTAAGATAGATACTGCCTACAGAAAAAGTAAAGAGAGCTTTGGAGAAGAGAGAGCCACTTGTATGAATATCAAGAGCTCAGATGGAAACCCAGTTCTTAGCAAAGAAGGGAAAGCAGAAAGGTGGAAGGAGTATATAGAGGGGCTATACAAAGGCGATGTACTTGAGAACAATATTATGGAAATGGAAGAGGATGTAGATGAAGATGAAATGGGAGATACGATAGTGTGTGAAGAGTTTGACAGAGCACTGAAAGACCTAAGTCGAAACAAGGCCCCGGGAGTAGAAAACATTCCATTAGAACTACTAACAGCCTTGGGAGAGCCAGTCCTGACAAAACTCTACCATCTGGTGAGCAAGATATATGAGACAGGCGAAATACCCTCAGACTTCAAGAAGAATATAATAATTCCAATCCCAAAGAAAGCAGGTGTTGACAGATGTGAAAATTACCAAACTATCAGTTTAATAAGTCACAGCTGCAAAATACTAACGCGAATTCTTTACAGACGAATGGAAAAACTGTTAGAAGCCGACCTCGGCAAAGATCAGTTCGGATTCTGCAGAAATGTTGGAACACGTGAGGCAATACTGACCCTACGACTTATCTTAGAAGCTAGATTAAAGAAAGGCAAACCTACATTTCTAGCATTTATGGACTTAGAGAAAGCTTTTGACAGTGTTGACTGGAATACTCTCTTTCAAATTCTAAAGGTGGCAGGGGTAAAATACAGGGAGCGAAAGGCTATTTACAATTTGTACAGAAAACAGATGGCAGTTATAAGAGTCGAGGGGCATGAAAGGGAAGCTGTGGTTGGGAAAGGAGTGAGACAGGGTTGTAGCCTTTCTCCGATGTTATTCAATCTGTATATTGAGCAAGCAGTAAAGGAAACAAAAGAAAAATTCGGAGTAGGTATTAAAATTCATGGAGAAGAAGTAAAAACGTTGAGGTTCGCCGATGACATTGTAATTCTGTCAGAGACAGCAAAGGACTTGGAAGAGCAGTTGAACGGAATGGACAGTGTCTTGAAAGGATGATATAAGATGAACATCAACAAAAGCAAAACGAGGATAATGGAATGTAGTCGAATTAAGTCGGGTAATGCTGTGGGAATTAGATTAGGAAATGAGACACTTAAAGTAGTAAAGGAGTTTTCCTATTTGGGGAGCAAAATAACTGATGATGGTTGAAGTAGAGAGGATATAAAATGTAGACTGGCAATGGTAAGGAAAGAGTTTCTGAAGAAGAGAAATTTGTTAACATCGAGTATAGATTTAAGTGTCAGGAAGTCCTATCTGAAAGTATTTGTATGGAGTGTAGCCATGTATGGAAGTGAAACATGGATGATAAATAGTTTGGACAAGAAGAGAATTGAAGCTTTCGAAATGTGGTGCTACAGAAGAATGCTGAAGATTAGATGGGTAGATCACATAACTAATGTGGAGGTATTGAATAGAATTGGGGAGAAGAGGAGTTTGTGGCACAACTTGACAAGAAGAAGGGACCGTTTGGTAGGGCATGTTCTGAGGCATCAAGGGATCACAAATTTAGCATTGGAGGGCAGCGTGGAGGGTAAAAATCGTAGAGGGAGACCAAGAGATGAACACACTAAGCAGATTCAGAAGGTTATATGTTGCAGTAAGTACTGGGAGATGAAGAAGACTGCACAGGATAGAGTAGCATGGAGAGCTGCATCAAACCAGTCTCAGGACTGAAGACAACAACAACAACATTCACATATGGAGTGCAGGAAGAATGATTGTTTATTAAATGCCTCTAAGATTGCTGTAATTATTCTTATTTTGTCCTCACAGTCCCTATGGGACCAATACATGGGGCATTGTTGTACATTCCTGGCGTCATAATTTAATGCAGGTTCTTGAAACTTTGTAAGCAGATTTTCTCTGGATAGTTTACTTATATCTCCAAGAGTTTGCCAATTTAGTTTCTTCACCACCTCTGTAACACTCTCCCACAGGTCAATCAAACCTGTGCCGATATTGTCAATATCCCCTGCTAGTCCAATCTGATATGGGCCTCACACACTTGAGCAATATTCTATAACTGATCCCATGAGTGATTTGTAAGAAGTCTCCTTCGTAGACTGATTGCACTTCCTCAGTATTCTACCAATAAACAGAAGTCTACCAACTGCTTTATCCATGACTAAGCCATTGTGATCATTCCATTTCATATCCCTCTGAAGTGTTAAACCCAGTTTTTTGTGTAGCTTGATGATTCCAACTGAGACTCATTGATAATATATTTTTTCATTTTTTAAAGTGCACAATTTTACATTTCTGAGCACGACAAGAAAGTTGCCAATCTTTGCACATCTTGAAACCTTATCAAGCTCTGGCTGTATATTTTTGCAGCTTCTTATAGATAACTGCATCACCTGCAAAAAGTCTGAGGTTATTATTAATTCATTCCACAAGATCATTAAAATACAACACAAATGGCAAGAGTCCCAACACATTTTCCTATTTTCCTGGAGCGCACCCAAAGTTACTTCTACATCTGTCTACGACTCTCCAGCCAAGATAACTTGCTGTGTCTTCCCAACAGAAAAATTCACAATCCAGTCACAAATTATGTCCAGGAGGGGGTGACAGGAAGGGCATCTGCCCACCATCTGTCAGTAACACTATCAAATTCATTCCATGTAGGCTTTCACGGCCGGCGTCTTCATCAGTAAACACTTCCGGGCTAAGTTGCCGTGGTCGATCTGTAGAACTTCTTCTCCCTGATGTTTCGTTCTCAACTACGGAGAACATCTTACGAGGTGAGTCAAGATCTCTGACAGTCGTTGACTCACCTCGGAAGATGTTCTCCATAGTTGAGAACGAAACGTCAGGGAGAAGAAGTTCTACAGATCGACCACGGCAACTTAGCCTGGAAGTGTTTACTGATGACTATCAAATTCAGATTAACATGCTGTCCAAGTGCAGATACAGGATACGGCCAAGAAAAAGAAGATGTAATAAACAAAAGAAAAGAATCAAACACTCCATGAACAGAACAAAAAATGCTGTGAGCATGACTGAAAAAAAAATTAAAATGGTAAGGCAACTGAAGCTGAGTGTCCAGATACTAACTGCAGCTGAAATGACAACACAGTAAAACCATAGGCCCACCTGTTATGATAATTACAACGTAATCACAGCTGCTGTAATTACTGCTCTTACTAATAGATAGTCAAATGTAGGTACATAAGATTTACTCCAACAGACAGTGTAATATTAAAATCTGGTGCCGCACTGACAGGATTATCTTTTAATATTCAATGGTCCAATGACTATTTTCTGAAAGATTTAAATATGGACTAACGACATTTGTCTGTTAAAGTAGGGATAAGCAAATCACCACTAAATGCAGACCAATTTCACTTGTTCCACACACTTTTTCAAAATTTTTGAGAAATGTCCTACTACAGAATGCTGATCCATAACTTAAAACTTTCCCCTCAATTTGGCTTTGATAAAGAGCTCTCGAATAAGAAAGCCATGGTGAGCTAAACAAGAAATTTATATGCTGCTGGTATGTTCTGTGACCTTGCCAAGATCTCTGACTGGATGTAGAAAACTAAAATGTTGTGGCTTTTCACTTTATTGTACACACATAAAAAAAAGTTTAGCATCACCTTGGTTTTGAGAGTTCCGGAACATGTACAGAGAATTGGAATAGAGATCAACATAAACATCATTTCCGCCCTTTTTATTGGTCTTGAAAACCACACATTGCATGTTGTACCACCGTACAGCAAGCCCTTCAGAGGTGATGGTCCAGACTGCTGTACACACTGGTACCTCTAATACCCAGTAGCACATCCTCTTGCATTGATGCATGCCTGTATTCATCATGGCATACTATCCACAAGTTCATCAAGGCACTGTTGGTCCAAGATTGTCCCACTCCTCAATGATGATTCCACGTAGATGCATCAGAGTGGTTGGTGGACCACATCATCCATTAACAATGCTTTTCAATCTATCCCAGGCCTGTTCGATAGGATACATGTCTAGAGAACATGCTGGCCATTCTAGTCAAGCAATGTCGTTATCCTGGAGGAAGTATTCACAAGATGTGCATGATGGGGGCGCGAATTGTTGTCCATGAACACGAATGCCTCACCAATTTGCTGCTGATATTGTTGCGCTGTCGGTTGGAGGATGGCAGTCATGTATTGTACAGCCATTACAGTGCCTTCCATGACCACCAGCGGCATATGTCGGCCAACATAATGCCACCCCGAAATAGCAGGGAACCTCCACCTTGCTGCACTCACTGGACAATGTGTCTAAAGCATTCAGCCTGACTGGGTTGCCTCCAAACACGTCTGCGACGATTGAAGGCAAATGCGACAATCATTGGTGAAGAGAGAGTGATGCCAATCCTGAGCTGTCCATTTGGCATGTTGTTGGGCCCATCTGTACCGTGTTGCATGGTGTTGTGGAGTGATGCCAATCCTGAGCTGTCCATTTGGCATGTTGTTGGGCCCATCTGTATCGTGTTGCATGGTGTTGTGGTTGCAAAGACAGACCTTGCCATGGACATTGGGAGCGAAATTGCGCATCATGCAGCCTACTGCGCACAGTTTGAGTCGTAACACAAAGTCGTATGGCAACATGAAAAGCATTATTAAATATAGTGATATTGCTGTCAGGGTTCCTCCGAGCCATAATCCAAAGGTAGTGGTCATCTACTGCAGTAGTAGCCCTTTGGCGGCCTGAGTGAGGCATTTCATCGACAGTTCCTGTCTCTCTGTATCTCCTCAATGTCCGAACAACATCACTTTGGTTCTGTCCGAGACACCTGGACATTTCTCTTGCTGAGAGCCCTTCCTGGCACAAAGTTACAATGTGGACACAATCAAACCGCGGTATTGACCGTCTAGGCATGGTTGAACTACAGACAACACAAGCCGTGTACCACCTCCATGGTGGAATGACTGGAACTGATCAGCTGTTAGACCCCCTCCATCTAATAGGCACTGCTCATGCATGGTTGTTTACATCTTTGGGTGAGTTTAGTGACATCTCTGAACAGTCAAAGGAACTGTGTCTGTGATACAATATCCACAGTCAACGTCTTATCTTCAGAAGTTCCAGGAACCAGGGTGATGCAAAACTTTTTTTGACGTGTGTAGAAATCAGAAACAACTCTGTGGGGATAAAACAAAACTTAAAATGGGAGACATGAAATATCAGGTTCCACAAAATTATGTATTCAAGGGCCCAAACTCAATAACACGAGGTACAGTCCAGATAATACAGTATAAGACCTGCAACTGTTTCATGGGGTATACTTTAAATCTTTTTGTCATAAGAACTTATATTATGTGATTTCAAACAATAAGAAGTAGACATTAGAGTTCAACTCCTTTGCAAATGTTAACATACAGTGGTGTCTCATTACCCATGTGCCAGAGGCCAGTTTACTGGCACTGCCTGATCAACCTATGAATTCTATGGATTTTGTTTTTTCTTTCAAGATGCATTGCTACTCACATGCTAATGTGCTGTGGACAAGTTAATATGCACAGCCCCATTTCTGATCTGATCTCTCTCAGTTGCTATTTAAAGTTGAGGTTGTTTATTTGGAGTTAGTTAGTGTCTGTGTATGCTTGCTCTTCTAGCCTCATGTCGATATTTTTTATTTTTCTTTATACCTCTGACATGCCAAGTAAAACAAAAACAAAACATACATTGCATCAACAAAGTAAGAAAATTAAATAAAAATTAGAAACTATCATTTACTTCCAATATGCAATTTTTTTTTTTATATCATGAAAAAGCTTCAATCATCCTGTGTTTTTTGCTTTGGAAGTCTCCTGGGTACAGTGTGTTGCAAACATGCACTTCCAAAATCTGTTTTGGCATCCCAATGTTCTGATATTGAAGTCTTGTGGTACACTGGGTACTTTTGGTATTACAATGTTTATTTTGTCAAGTATTTAAAAGAACTAAAAATTGATGTTCACAGTGTGAAATAAAAAACTACAAATTGTAGACATTTCAGTGCACAAAAAGTTATTTGAAATTTGAGAAACACACCCATAAGTTACTAAACAGGACAATCAGAACTTTGCCATCACATTTTTACACAGTGCGTATATTACTCATATAGCATTGTCCCACCCTCCTGAGACTACTCACACTGTGTGGCATAGAGTAAGAAATAAATTTTAGTTTTCGTAGTTCAGAGTCAAGAGAAATGGTAATTCAAAATTGTTACTATAGTCCATAAAGAATGCCCAAATACTACATAAAACTTCGTAGATTGTCAGCATTTATCGTTCAATAAATGACGTATATTTTTGGTTACAAAAACACCCTATGTTATGCCATGATATGGAAAAAGAATCGCTAAATGAAACCCATTTAGTTGTCAAGAACGCAACATGTGAAGCTTTTAACCAGTACTACAACAGAACCTTATCAAAAGACCCAAAGAAATTCAGGTCACATGTAAAGACTGTCAGTAGCACCAATGTCAGTGCTGACAGGCTCATATATGATAAAGGAATTGAAATTGAGAGTAGCAAAGCAAAAACATAAATGCTGAACTCAATTTTCAAATGTTCCTTTATAAAGTAAATTCCAAGAGTATTGCTCCAGAATTCTTGCACCATTGCAAGGTGAATAATATAGATTAGTGTCACTGGAATTGAGATACAGCCGAAATTACTATAACTGGACTAAGTTCCAGGGCTTGGTGAAATCCTATCAGAATCTAAGCAGACTTTAATGCTTATTTGGCCCATCTTTTAACCATAATATACTGTAAATTACTTAAACCAAAATCTTTGCTCAATACTTGAAAGAAATCTGATATCCATTTGTTGTAGAATCTTATAACATATTCTGAGCTCACACACAATGAGGTACCTCAAACAGAATGACCACCTCCTTGCCAACCAGCTTGGATTCTAATAACACTGGTCATGCAAAACTCAACTTGCACTTTTCTCACATGATGTTTTGTAAGCTATGGATCAAGCCAAGCAGGTAGTTGAAGCATTTTTTGACTTCCAAAAAGCATTTGACTATCAAATCAACATTTCTTAATGGAAGTTATCAGAATACCGACTATCAAATGAAATTTGTGAATAGATTAAGGATTTCTTGGTAGGCAGGACAGAGAGTGTTATCTTTGAAGGAGAGTAATTGTCATGTGTATACGTAATTCCAGGTATGTGGCAGGGAAGTGCATTGAGACCCTTGATTTTGTTGTATATTAATGAACTTGCACCCAATATTAACCTCTCACTTTTTGCAGATGGTGCAGTTACAATGAGGAACAGTCTGAAAAAAGCTGCACCAATATTCACTTAGACCATTATAAGATATCAACATGGGACGTAGAGTGGCAACGTGTTTTAAATGACCAGAAATATAAAACTGTGGGCTTCAAAAACAAAAAAAGTATGTGCCATCCTATGACTGCAGTATCAATGGACCACAGCTGAAATCACTCAGTTCAAACAAATACTTGAAATGCAATGGAATCATCACATAGTTTCAGTCATAGGTAAAACAGGTGTAATAATTCATTGGTCCTTTATTGAAAATATGCATTAGTCTGGAAAGGAGATTACTTACAAAACACTTGTACCACCAGTCCTAGAATATTCTTCAAGTGTGGCATCCAAACCAAATAGGACTGACAGTGGATGGTGAATTTATAGAAAGAATGGCAACCTTTATGGTCACATGTTGGTTTGACCCATGGGACAGAGTCACAGAGATACTGAAGATCTTGAACTGGAAGAAGCTTGAAGAAAGGTGCCAACAATCCTGCAAAAGAATGTGGTTCCAAGAACCACCATTAAGTGACGAATCCAACAATATACTGTAATTCTCTACATATTCATCCACGAAGAGCTACAAAGATAATATTAGGCTAATAACAGCACACATAGACGTATTTGAGCAATCATTCCTCCCATACGCCTTATGTTAATGGAACAGGAAGCAGCCTTGATAGTGGAACAATAGGAATTATTCTCTGCCATGCACTTCATAGACACTTGTAGGTTATAGATGTACATCTGGAGTTAAGCTTCCATACCTCAAAGGCAATGCAACTATATCATATGCACCCCGCCAAATAGTAGCCGATGATGAATAACCTAAAAAGTTTGTCTTCAATACTAGGATTTTTATCATTTCTTGAGTTAGTAAAGTGAGGAATGTGCACAGAACACTAGGTGTTATTAATGGGTTGCTAAGAAAAAAACAGTGCAACTACTAAACTGAACTGGAACAGATATACAGGGTGGTCCAGTAATAGTGACCGGGTCAAATCTCTCATGAAATGAGCATCAAACGAAAAAACTACGAAGAACGAAACTCATCTAGCTTGAAGAGGGAAACCAGATGGCACTATGGTTGGCCCGCTAGATGGCGCTGCCACAGGTCAAACGGATATCAACTATGTTTTTTTTTTTAATAGGAACCCCCATTTTTTATTACAAATTCTTGTAGTACGTAAAGAAATATGAGTGTTTTAGATGGACCACTTTTTTTTCTTTAAGATAGAAGGTGCTGTAATTGTCACAAATGTATAAGTACATGGTATCACGTAACATTCTGCCAGTGCGGACGGTATTTGCTTCATGATACATTACCTATGTTAAAATGGACCGTTTACCAATTGAGGAAAAGGTCGATATCGTGTCAATGTATGGCTATTGTGATCAAAATGCCCAACGGGTGTGTGCTACGTATGCTGCTTGGTATCCTGGACAACATCATCCAAGTGTCCGGACTGTTCACCAGATAGTTACGTTATTTAAGGAAACAGGAAGTGTTCAGCGACATGTGAAACGTCAACCACGATCTGCAACAAATGATGCTGCCCAAGTAGGTGTTTCAGCTGTTGTTGCGGCTAATCCACACATCAGTAGCAGACAAATTGAGTGAGAATCAGGATCTCAAAAACGTCGGTGTTGAGAATGCTACATCAACATCGATTGCACCCGTACCATATTTCTATGCACCAGGCATTGCATGGCGACGACTTTGAACATCATGTACAGTTCTGCCACTGGGCACAAGAGAAGTTACGGGATGATGACAGATTTTTTGCAGGTGTACTATTTAACAATGAAGTGTCATTCACCAACAGTGGTAACATGCACTATTGGGCAACAGAAAATCCACAATGGCTGCGACAAGTGGAACATCAGTGACCTTGGCAGGTTTATGTATGGTGCGGCATTATGGGAGGAAGGATAATTGGCCCCCATTTTATTGATGGCAGTCTAAATGGTACAATGTATGCTGATTTCCTACGTAATGTTCTACCGATGTTACTACAAGATGTTTCACTGCATGACAGAATGGCGATGTACTTCCAACAGGATGGATA
The DNA here is from genome assembly GCF_023898315.1 of Schistocerca nitens. NCBI lineage: Eukaryota > Metazoa > Arthropoda > Insecta > Orthoptera > Acrididae > Schistocerca > Schistocerca nitens. Next base: position 826,715,801 of record NC_064614.1, read on the forward strand.
TCTGGCACATAACTCGCATGCGGTGGTGGTGGTGGTGGTGGTGGTGGTGGTGGTGGTGGTTGTTGGGATGTTTAAGGGGGACTAAACAGCTAAGGTCATCAGTCCCCCATTCAAAAAAAAAAAAAAAAAAAAAGGCAAGACATAGTCACAAAGCAGGTAAAACCCCAAGGGGAAGGAGACTCCCCCCCAGGCACTAAAAGAACACAAATGCAGCAACGAACACTACAGACAAGAAGAGTACAGACAAACACCAGACAGAAAGAAACAGAAGAAAAGAAGATGGCTGGAAATGGGTTGACTGACCACGAGAACAAAAAAAGGGAAAGAGTCAACCAGCCGACGACACACTAAAACTGCAACCAAATATGAGAGACACGAGGACAAGAGACGCAGAAAGGGAAAGGTGCAAGACCTCCCTAAATGGAACCATAAAAAGGACTACCACGGATAAAATTTAAAACGTCATCAGCCATGGAGGCATCGTCACATAAAACCAAAGGCAAAGTGCCCGGGAGATTAAAAGACCGCCGGAGTGTGCGCAGTTGGGGACACTCCAACAAAATGTGGGCGACCGTCAGCCGGGACCCACACCGACACAGGGGGGGGATCCTCCTGACGCAAAAGATGGCCGTGCGTCAGGTAAGTATGACCGATGCGGAGACGACACAGGATGACAGAGTCCCTGCGAGAAGCCCGCAGGGAGGAGCGCCACACATCGGTCGTCTCCTTGACAGCCCGCAGTTTATTCGGGGCCGTCATGCCACGCCACTCAGCAGACCACATCCCAAGCACCTTACGGCGCAACACCAGCTGCTGATCATGAGCCGTGAGGCCAATCTCCAAAGCTGGGGCGTCGATCGCCCCTTTGGCCAGCCTGTCAACACGTTCGTTCCCCGGGATGCCAACATGACCTGGCATCCAAACAAAGACCACCGAACGACCAGAACGGGAAATGGCGGAAACAGACTCCTGAATAGAGGACACCAGAGGAGAAGAGGTACAGCAGCGGTCGATGGCCTGGAGGCTGCTCAGAGAGGCACTGCAGATGACGATGGACGTACCTGAGCAGAAACGCATATGCTCAAGAGCGCGCAATATGGCCACCAGCTCTGCAGTAAAAATACTGCAGCCAGCCGGCAAGGAGCGCTGCTCAACATGGGCAGCGTGAGCAAAAGCGTAGGCAGTATGACCATCAACCAGGGAACCATCAGTGTAGACAGCCTCACAGCCCGAAAATGAGGCGAGGAGCGCAAGAAAACGGCGACGGAGGGCCACAGGCGGAACCGAGTCCTTGGGTCCCTGTGCCAAGTCCAGACAGACAGACGGCCGGGGCAAACATCAGGGAGGCGTAGGTGCACGGACCCGGAAGGGAGGCAAAAGAGGGAAGGACCCCAGTTCCGACAGCAGGGACTGGACGCGGACAGCTATGGAAAGCCCAGACCTAGGTCGCCTTTCGGGCAGATGGAGGACCATGGCAAGGAAAAGCAGGCGATGATTGGGATGGCCCAGCGAGCAGTGCACGTGGACAGCATAGTCGGCGAGCAGTCGATGGCGGCGAATCCGCAGCGGGGGAACCCCGGCCTCCACCAGTAGACTATCCACGGGGCTCGTACGAAAAGCGCCAGTTGCAAGCCGAACCCCACAGTGGTGTATGGGGTCTAACAACTTCAACACTGAGGGTGATGCAGACCCATAGGGCAGGCTCCCATAATCAAGCCTGGACTGCACAAGGGCTCTGTATAATCGCAACAGCGTGCAGTGATCCGCACCCCAAGATGTGTGGCTCAGGCAGCGGAGGGCGTTGAGCAATGGCGGCAGCGTCCGTGCAGACAGCGCCGTCCAAGGAGGTCCCAGGGACACCCAGAGGGGTCTGGTATCCATAAATCCACCGGATCCGGGACCACACGAGCGAGGGGGAGACATGGGAGCTCAAGGAAGAGACATACCTCACCCAGCACTCCTCCTTACGCCGTGCAATAAGACGACGGGCCAAGGCACGGAGCCTCTTAAAGGCGATGAGGGTCTCTAGAGACGGGTGCCGCCTATGACGCTGGAGAGCCCGCCTACGGTCGTGAATAGCCTCAGCAATCTCCGGCAACCACCAGGGTACAGCCTTCCTCCGAGGGAGTCCAGAATAGCGGGGGATGGCAGCCTCGGCCGCCGAAATGATGGACGTGGTTAAGACACGGACCACCTCGTCAATGTCACCCTGTGGGGGAGACTCAATGGTTGCAGCGGAAGTAAAAGCCGACTAGTCAGCCCTGTGGAGAGCTCAGCGGCGCAGGTGCCCAGAAGAATGACACTGGGGCAGTGACAAATAGATGGGAAAATGGTCACTACCACACAGGTCAGGATGCACCCTCCAGTGGAGGGACGGGACAAGTCCAGGGCTGCAAAGAGAGAGATCGATGGCCGAGAACAAGCCATGGGCCACAATGAAATGCGTGTGAGCACCGGTGTTCAAGAGGCTAAGGTCGAGCTGAGCCAACACATGCTCCACGGCCCGACCGCAGTCATTGGAGACAGTTCCACGCCATAGAGGGTTGTGGGCATTGAAATCGCCCAGAAGCAGCAATGGTGGCGGGAGTTGAGCCAGCAGCGCAGCCAAGACATGTCGGGGGAGCTCCCAATCCGGAGGAATGTAAACAGAGCAAACAGTAATAGCCGGCGAGAGCTCAACCCTGGCAGCGACTGCCTCTAAATGCGTCAGAAGGGGTACTGGCGAGCTACAGACAGAGTGGTGAACAAAGAGGCAAACCCCACCTGACGCTCGTTGACAGGCAGCCCGGTTCTTATAGTATCCCCGATAACCGCGAAGGGAGGGGTCTGCATTGCTGGAAACCAAGTTTCCTGCAGAGCAATGCAGAGAACAGGGGAAACACTCAGAAGCATCCGGAGCTCAGGCAGGTGGCGGAAATAACCGCCGCAGTTCCACTGGAGAATGGAAGCAGGAAGGGACTGGGAGGGCGTGAATGCGACTAAGAGGCAGACGGCGCCTCAGAGCCAACTGCCGCCACCGGGGGAGAGTCAGCTGTGTCCATAGGAAAGGCCCCCAAGGGTTCCGTGAGGGCGAGATCCGCGGCAGAGGCGACGATCTCCACCTCATCCCCGGAGCCAGGACTATGTACAGCAGGCGGTACTGAAACCGCCGGAACGTCCTTCTTCTTGGACACATTCCGTTCCTTCTTCTCGCGTCGGCCCTTAGGGTGAGAGGGCTGGGAGAGCTTCTCTGAAGGAGCATCAGAGGCTGACGACGACGCAGAAGCCCTACGACCAGCAGGTGGCGGAACCTTCAGCCACTGGCTGACATCTGGCTGGGTAGGAGAAGAAATGGAGGAAGGGAGAGCCCCGAGGGACCCCTTCCGCGAGAGAGGAACCGGCAGAGGCAACACCGGCGGAGAAGGAGGGGGAGGGATCGAGCCCCCTGGTTTCGGAGGAGATGTCACCCCCGAAGTAAGCGTGGGGGGAGCGACAGAAGAGGGTTTGCCCCCAACCGCTAAGGGGGCAACAGAGGAAGGCTTGCCCCCAGACACGAGGGGGGGCAGACAGAGAGGCACGGCCCCGAGGGCCCACTGAAGGCGGCACAGATGAGGCGACAACCGTCGCTCGCGTGGGCGACGATAACGTGGCTGCAGCATAAGATGTTCGAAGGGAAGCAGGATACAACCTTTCATATTTCAGTTTTGCCTCTCGATAAGTAAGCCGGTCCAGGGTCTTAAATTCCATTATCTTCCGCTCCTTATGAAGAACGGGGCAATCCGGCGAGCATGGAGAGTGGTGCTCCCCACAGTTGACACATACAGGCGGAGGCGCACTTGGAGAATCGAGATGAGAGGGGCGTCCGCAATCTCGACATGTAGCGCTGGATGGGCAACGGGAGGACATATGCCCAAACCTCCAGCACTGGAAGCACCGCATCGGGGGAGGGACGTATGGCTTGACGTCACAACGGTAAACCATTACCTTGACCTTCTCGGGCAAGACATCACCCTCGAAGGCCAAGATAAAGGCACCGGTGGCCACCCTGTTAGTCTTGGGTCCTCTATGTACACGACGGACAAAACGTACACCACGTCGTTCCAAGTCGGCTCTCAGCTCGTCATCGGATTGTAACAAGAGGTCACGATGGTAAATAATCCCCTGGACCATATTTAAGCTATTGTGGGGACTGACGGTAACAGGGACGTCACCCAGATAATCACACAAGAGCAACGCTCGTGACTGAGCTGGGGAGGACGTCTTGAGGAGGATGGACCCATTCCTCATTTTAGACAACCCCACCACTTCCCCAAACTTATCCTCCAGGTGTTCCACAAAAAACAGAGGCTTCGTCGTAAGAAAGGAGTCACCATCAGTCCTGCTGCAGACAAGGTATTGCGGTATGTAAGGCTCCCGCTTGGCACTAGATCTGCGTCCCTCCCATGGCGCAGCCAACGAGGGGAACGACTGAGGGTCATATTGCGCAGCATCAAACTCAACTCTGCCTCGCTTAGAGACGATGGTGGCCGTGCGACCACCAGCTTGGTGTGATTTATTGCGCTTCATTGCGCCACATCCGCCCAGATGCCACCTACTCTGAATGAGGGCTCTCCCCAAGGGCGCCACCCAGCCAAAGCAACGGGTACCTGGCCGATATCCCGTTGCCCGGAGTCCCCGTGCCCCAGACAAGATGGGCACATACTCCTTGGCATGCATGGGGAGGAAACAGCTCTGGCATCTGTAGTGCGATCCCTGCGTGGTCAGGGGGCTACCACCAAGAGGGTACATGACAACCCCACCACAACGGACTGGCTACCATGCTGGATTTTAGGTGTTGAAAGGGTCCACAGTTGTCGTGGGCGCTAAGAAGGGGATTTCGTACAAGACGAGAAGGAGGCAACCCAGAAGACGTTGGGTGCAAATCCCGCCACACGACAATAGGTAACATGCAAGATGGTGGTGCATGATGGACCAATAGAAAAACACCACGTAAGGTGTCCTTCCCTAAATGGCACGCACTAACAACGGAAATTTGGAAAAAAGGAGGTCAAACCCAAGAGGGGACCATCACAGAAGGCCGAAACGTTTGAGACTCCTTTTAGTTGCCTCTTACGACAGGCAGGAATACCGCGGGCCTATTCTTACCCCCGAACCCGCAGGGGGGTAACTCGCATGCGGTTGAAGCGGTATTGAATAGCATATTTCATGACAGGTGGATTGGTCGTCGAAGCACCATACCATGGCCTGCACGTTCATCGGATCTGACGTCCCTGGATTTCTTTCTGTGGGGAAAGTTGAAGGATATTTGCTACAACACCTGACAACATGCATCAGCGCATTGTCAATGCATGTGCGAACATTACGGAAGGTGAACTACACGCTGTTGAGAGGAATGTTGTTACATGTTTGCCAAATACATTGAGGTTGATGGACATAATTTTGAGCATTTATTGCATTAATGTGGTATTTTCAGGTAATCATGCTGTAACAGCATGCGTTCTCAGAAATGATAGGTTCACAAAGGTACACGTATCACATTGGAGCAACCGAAATAAAATGTTCAAAAATAGCTACATTCTGTGTTTTAATTTAAAAAATCTACCTGTTACCAACTGTTCGTCTAAAATTGTGAGCCATATGTTTGTGACTATTACAGCGCCATCTATCACAAAGCGAAAAAAAGTGGTCCAACTAAAACATTCATATTTCTTTACGTACTACATGAATATGTAATAAAAAATGGGAGTTCCTATATAAAAAAATGCAGTCGATATCAATTTGACCTATGGCATCGCCATCTAGCGGGTCAACCATAGCGCCATCTGGTTTCCCCTTCAAGCTAGAAAAGTTTCATTCTTTGTAGTTTTTTCGTTTGACGCTTATTTCGTGAGATATTTGGCCCGGTCACGATCAATGGACCACCCTGTATAAGTTTGACTACATGTTATTAAAACAGCATCAAAAACTGCTTAAAAGGGGTATTTGGTAGTTCAAAAGAAACATCTCTTTGGATTAGTATGGACAGAAACACACAGATGGAAACAGACTTGGTTATTTTTACATTCTAAGTACTTATGTCATCTTGGTGATGATGAAATTAAGAGAGACAAAAAGATCAAATGCTCTGTATGTATTTAGCATAGGGTGAGGTAGGCTACACAGAAGGAAAGGGGCACAAGGCAGTCAGTGCAGACAAGCACAATGTATGATGGTGGCATACACTAACTGACCAAAAGTACCTTGATATGCCTATGTAATGTGGAACTGACCACTAGATGCATTGTGAGAGAGACCAACTGGTGTAAAAGGAGGGAGGGTGTAATGCGTTGTCAGTAGAGAAGCCGTACCAGCAGAATCAGTCAGTCGGAAAAGGTTAGGAACTTTGAAAGTTGGCTAGGCACTAGATGTCATCTGAGTAACAAATCCATCAGAGACATTTCAACCCTTCTAAAGCTGTCCAAGTTGACCATTGTTGATGACAGTATGAAGTGAAAATGTGAAGAAACAACCACATCTAAACCAAGATCAGGCAGATCTCATGTACTGACAAACAGGGACATCTAACAGTGCTGACAGTGGTGTGGAAAGTCACATGAAACCAGCAGAAGGAACCATATGTAAGTTACAAAGTGCTACCATCAGTTCAGCTAACATGATAATTGTTAATAGGGAGTTAAAGAAAAGGGGTACAATGGTCAAGCAGCTCCTCATAAGGAACCCATGTCTGTAGTCGATGCTAAGTGACACTTGTGGTCATGTAAAGAGCGATGCCATTGGACAGTAGAGGACTGGAAATGAGTGATGTGGAATGATTAAAGCCCTGGCATACCCTGTGGCAATCCATTGCAAGGGTTTTGGTGCAGGGAATGTCTGGAAATACATTACCTGTCATCATGTGTAGTGTCAACAGTTAAGTGTGCAGGGGCTGGTGTTACAGTACAAGGACGTCTTTCATGGTTAGTGTGTGGTCACCTTATTACAGTCAACAGAATGTTAAATGTGGAGGGATATGAACACATTTTACAATATTGTGTACTGCATATATTAGAGGAACTGTTCAGAGACTATGTTTGATTATATCGGTATGACAATCTGACCTGTTACAAAACATCATCTGTGAGGCAATGATCTTGGGAGAATAACATTTCTGAAATGGGCTGGCCTGCCCCAAATCCCAACCTAAACCAAATGGAACAATTTCAGGATGAGCCACATCAACAACTTTGCCCAAGACCTCAACATCCAACGTCATTACCTTCTCTGGCTTTGGATCTCGAGGAAGGATGGGCTGCCATTCCTCCATAAACATTCAGACACTCCACTGAAAGCATCCTCAGCAGAATTCAAGGCTTCATAAAGACAGAGTGGACACACCCCATAATATATGTCCACTAATAGATATCTGGATACTTTTGAACAGATAGTGTACAACTCAACATATTATGGGCAAGCAAGCCTGTAGCATGTAAATGATTAATAACCATACACTAAATGAAGCACTGTGTGTGAACTTCATTAGGACCAAGCTGTATGAAAAGCTACAACAGAATCTACAAATTGACAACTAAGGAGGAACATTTGCTTGCTATATTTTACACCTAAAAGTAGGGAACCGAAATTTTTTCACTGGGGAAATTCAAGAAATATAGTCACATTCTGAAGAATTTCACAAAGCGTCTTCAGCAGTGTTGAGTTGTGTTGTCCTCTTGTGACCGGGTATACAAAACAATATATTGTTAGTAAAAGATCTACCTTCTAGAAGTGTGATTATCAGATTGAGAGGTGTATTGTGTCAAGGTCTATAACATGTTCGTTAAGTTTCACATATGGACAATTGAAATTTTGGTTAATATGAAAACCCTATATTTACAAACAAAAATGACAAAGAATTAAATACCTTAGTGGTGGGATTCAGGAACAAACACTTTTTTTCCTATTGTATGTAGTTTTATATACTTTTCCACTGACTTGACCTCTAATTTGTCTTTGTTCTAAACTTTGTATTCAGAACTGCTAATACATAGTTGGGGTGGGGAGGGGTTCAGTGATTAAAAGAATGACCAATAAGTCCAAATAAAATAGATAATATAAGTACATAGTTTATTTAGGTTTCAATGAAAACTTTTTTTATGTTAGACATATCATGTAGCTTGCTTTATCTGTATACACAGAAGTATCAGTCCTTTCGAAAGGACTTACGTTTTGCCCCCTTTCTACATTCAATCATGGTTGCCTTGTTATGGGCCTTATCTCCTTTCCCCCATCCCTGCAGTGGAAACACTACCAATCAAACTTAATCCAAAACCAATATGGGACCCGCTTGACTCAGTGTACTCCTCCATCTAACCATGATCCATGCCCACTGCCCCCAAATTATCCCATTAAGTTCCTAGAATTTCGTAACTTCAAACCTTGCCTCACTAACACTAACACTCCTCAAATCCCTTAACGTAGAAACCAACCTCACGTTTGCAAAAAGAACTACAATCCAAGTGGATCCTGGCCTAATAATACTACCTACACCACCCAGGACACCTCATTGAGGCTGTTTGCTGTGACTCCACTTATAGAATCTCTGCTTTTATGAACCATCACATTCAGCCTATTACTCATAATCTATAACCTACCCTGCTATATAAAAGACTCCAACCATTTCCTCTGCCAACCCACCACATTTCCTGTTCCTTTACCTACTGACATACTGCTCATCATTGTCAATGCCACCTCCCTCTACACTAATATCCCCAATGCTCATGGCCTTGCTGCTACTGAACACTACCTTTACCAATGTCTGACTGATTCCAAACCTATAACCACTCATCTAGTGACAATGACCATCTACATCCTCACCAATCCACAATTACTTTTTCATTAAAGGCATCAACTGCAAATAAATCTGTGGTAAGGTAATGGGCACCCATATACCACCATCTTATGCCTGCCTATTCATGGGCCATTTTGAGGAATCCTTCTTAACCACCCAGAAAATCACCCCTCACCTGGTTCAGATTCACTGATGACTTTTCATAATCTTGGCTGAGGGTGAAGACACCTTACTCACATTCCTCCAAAACCTCAGCACCTTCTCCCCAATTTTCTTCACTGGGTCCTCCTCAGCTCAATGACCACAATGTGAACCACTACCTCAAGGTTGTCTACATCAGTACCTCCACCTATATCAAACCTACCAACCACCAATAATACCTACACCTTGACAGCTGCCATTACACACCAAGACATCATCATCTTCTTTGGCCTTTGTCCCACTCCAACACGGGGTCAGCCATGTTACTACTATGGATTTGGCAATGTTAGTGTAGGAGGGTGGCCGGATGCCCTTCCTGTCATCACCCCGTAACCCCCCCCCCCCTTTCCTCCTGGGACAGAATTAGAGTACCCCACCTGCCTGCATCTAGAGTAAGCCATGAAATAGTGTGAATGTTTTCAAATGTCTGCGAGTCATGTAACTGAGGCGGGACATGGGGACCAGCCCAGTGGTCACCTAGTGGGATGTGGAAAACTACCTGAAAACCACATCCATCTGCTGTGCAGATTCGATCTGGGGCCGGCGCACCTACCTGCGTCCAGGAAGCAGTGCATTACCGCCCTCTGCTAACCTGGTGGGTATTCCATACCGATACATAACTTCCATAAAGCCATCACCCATGGTCACTATATCTGTAGTGACAAACATTCCGTCCCCAAATATGCAAAGGGTCTCAGTGAGACCTTCACAAATCAAAATTATCCTCTCATCCTTGTCCATAAACATATCTCCAATGCTTTGTCAGACCAGTCACCTACTGTCCACCACATCAAAGGAGCACTCCTCTCATGACACAGTATCACCCATAACTGGAGCAAATGAATTACATTCTTCAACAGGATTTCAGCTACCATCTCCTCACCACCTGAAATGAGAAATATCCTCCCCACTCCTCTCACAGTGGTATTCCAATGCCCACCCAAAATATGTTATAGCCTCCCCAATACAGCTTCCTGTGCTGTGCCTTACAATCCTATCCTGCCCTACCACATCCTTGCAAGGTCCCACAGGCAGCACCAACATCTTCCCCCATACCTGCCCTGCTATCCTTCTGCCTCCTCACCCATGCCTCTTCTTTATCCCCATTACCTATGTCAGCTAGATTGCTGCTCACCTCAGATGCAGTTGCAGTCAGATTGTAGTGCCAGAGACAATCGCCATGTGTAAGTTGTGCTTGTGTTAATGTGTGTGGGCTTTTTACTTCTGAAGAAGGACTTTGTCTGAAAGCTGAAATATTCCTGACATTATTTTTCGTTGTGCCTCTCTCTGACTCAATACCTCCTGTGTGTGGTGTGTAGAGATCTTTCCTTTCCATGGTTAATTCTCTCTCTTCAGCAGAGTGGGTACCAGTTTGAAACTTCCTGACAGATTAAATCTGTGAACCAGACCACGACTCACAGTTTCAAGTCCCGGCCCGACATGTAATGTGGCAGAGTAGGACAACATTTAACAAAAATTAATACTCAAAACAAATCAGAGAATGCAATACTACCAAACGATGTTTATGTGAAGTTATATTAATGCAAGAGTTTGAATCATGATATTGTGGGATTTCTGTATTGATGAGAGTAAGTCGACTTAACTGTGATCAATTAAGATCAATTCTAATTAATTGACAGAGATGTTGAAAAACAAACAACAAATATGTGAAATATGATGCAAACAAAAAAACTCAGTTCACTGTTTGTGGAATCTATTTATAGAAAAGAGACAGTAATTTTAATACAGCCAACTTTTAACAACATAGGTTTTTATTTTAGGAACTGAAGTTACACTTTATTTGTATAACAATTAACGGGAATGATTAATTCATTGTTGCTGAAGCAAATTTCATGTACTTTTGATATGAGAACTGTAATATTGCAATGTACCAACTTTATCAGAAATATTATAGGAATTGTAAAGCTAAATTTCATAATCAGTCTTATAAAAGCATCAAAATCTTAATTTTAAATTCAGTTAACTCAATTTAAACAATGCATAATGTAACTTCATAATTGTCAGAAACTATATCAGCAGCAAGGGCAGTAGCTGAGTTGAGCTGGTACTGTTTCAGTTTTAGAGGTCAATCTTGTATCAGTCTTTTATTAGACTTTGGACATTGAACCTGTGTCAAACTTATCAGTGTTGTGATGCAATAAACAAATTTAAAAAGAAATATGGACGTAATTTTTTGGTGAAGTTGGCATAAACTGATTGACATGCAGAAAACTGGACCCAGACGATATTTTAGGTGGACGATTTGCAAGAAACCCGAGTTACACACCTCAGCAAATTGTCAATTATCAGCAAGTTAAGGAATTACAATGTAACCACCAACAGCCGGTTATGTTTTAAGCACACAGTTTTAATCTGAGGGGAAGTTTTGTATCTTTCCCAAATTACTGTTATTCCAACCTAGCCCCTCAGTTGTTTAATATTTCTTTTAAGTTTCAAAAATCACTAAGTTTATACACTAGACAACAAGGAACTAATAAAAGTAAGTTAGTAAGCCCTAAGTGACAATACTTGTTGCAGGTACAAAATTAATAACTGCTTAAAATTTTATTTTATTTGACGCAATGATTCCTATTCAGTTTCTTGTGTCCTCTGTATGTAAAATAAATACTACATTATCTGCAATCTGCAGTGTATGTTCTTGTTAGCCCAGCGATTCCTTTCCTAAAAAAGCTCCAAAGTCAAAACATCTAATTTCAAAATACGTTTCACACATAGTCAATATCAAAACAGAGAAAAGGTGGGTAAGAAAGGCAGTAATAGCATGAGGCTACCTCAAAGAAAACCTGTTAAAACATACCATACTTTGATAAAAAAAAGGATGTACTGCAAATATGTATGGTAAAAAACTTGTACCTCCGGAAAATGAGTAATATATTGTCATTATTAGTTGTACTTGTACCAGTAACCTCAAAGATCAACTAGTTGATGCCTGATTGCCTCAGAATATTGCATTGTACTTCCAATGACAAATCATGTACATTATGTTTCAGCTTATGACACTGGTATACAGAGAACAAATATGACACTGTCCTTTTTTCTGGGACATACATGAAAGACTCTCAGGCCCACAAATTCCTCTTCCTTTTCATCAATAAGCACTACAAGCATTGCTTATAGTACAGCCCCTTCCTACTTATCCCAAATGAAAGACACAGCTCAAATGAAATGACAACTTCCGTAGTGTGTCATTTGATGTTGCAGGCCTACCAGATGCATATGCTATTTGTCGTGAATAGAACGCCACAGTTCTGTTTGTAACTCAGTCTGCTGACTGATTCCTCTGAAGTCTGAGCTTTTTGTCCTCAGACTCAGAGAGCACTGTGGAATTACGACAGCAGAAGCATGCTTACAATCATGAATATCTCATTAGGCATGCTTTCCATCTTACAGAAACCTGAAGGATTGAAGACAACTGTTGGCTACAAGATAAAAAGCAAAGTTCATTGCAAGCAGGGCTCTTATTTTACTTCTGAAGATAATTGTCATTCTATGATATATAACATTAATCATGCAAATATTAACCTAACAGTGGGAGATAAACAGAAGATACATCTTGTAAATGAGGAAACCATAACATTCTACAGAGACGTAAATGTCTTGTTAATTTTTCTGTGTTAAATTTATCTTCAGAGAGCACGAATAGGTTATAACAGTTTAGTGATAAGTGTTTGTTTATGGAGATCCTAACAGATGCCTCACTTTGCAAATGAATAACTTGTTCTGTTCAATATCCCTGAGGTCCTCCACCCATTTATCTATGGAACTTGATGAGTGAATGAATAGGAATTAATATCATATTACTTTCAGAGAAAGTAAAACATTATTATATTACAGAATACCCTTTTCACCAGTGCAGTAGGGTGGGGTGGGTGAACATAATCATTTTTATGGCTCATGGAGCAAATGAACCTTCAGTATAGTTCTAGTGTCCTCCAAACAGTTGATCATTCCTGTTGCCTTCATTCCATGGTTATATTACAACATACAACTTCCCCAATAACAAGGAGATCAACACATATATTGATAAAGTTGTGACAACCTTCAAGAAGCTCCCTGTCCAAGACTAGAGAAATATTAACCTTAGAATTTCCACAAAAATCCTTGTATACAAGTGTTACACTCTAACTACTTCATCCTATGCATTCAAAACATGGACTAACTGCTTAAAATAAAAGCAATGACTCAATGATTTCCACATGTAATGTTTTGTGGTCTATACTAAGATTTTAGCACAATGACAAGATGAGCAACAAAGAATTTCTTCTGAAGGCCCACAGCTGTACTAAAGCAGGGATGACTTCCCAGGTTAACAAACATCCATCAAATGGACCCACAGGGATCAATATGTCAACTCAAGCTCAGTCAGATTGCATATAAAGGGCGACCCAGGAAAAGTTCCAGGCTCCATTTAAAGTAACTGGTACACACATCTGAATGATGCCACTACCCAACCACTGGGCTGCAGCAAACAACAAAGTCTCACTACTCAACTCAAACAGAAATGATTTTATGTCACTGATGGAACCCATGAAGTTTCACATTTCACATGCAAAATGTTTTGGAAAGTGATTTTCTGCTGCTGAGCTGTTCAGCCATAAATGTAGATGTGGCACCTCTAATAGTACTTACATATAGTAACTAAACAATTATCTGTAAAGACACTATTGTCTTGTAAGTTCTATGCTTTAAAAATTAGGAGAATAATATTTCTAATACTTATCTGATTTAACCACTGTCTGTGGAAGTTATACGATGCCAGAACACAGTTCCAAATTCTCAGCTGCAATATCAACACAGTGGGATCATTATAATAAATCAGAGCCCTTAATATGATAGTAATTGTTTCATTGTATTTTAAAATGGGTTACCATAGAGTTTTGATAGTGTTCAGCTCATTCAACCATCCTTGACAGAAAAAGAGTTACAGTTCTTTCTTTAAATCAAGCCTATATGGAATATTTAAAAGTCCAACAAAATATTTGCAACAATGAAGTACATAAAATTAATTAACATTTGTTCTATGAACCACAATTACATATCTGATATATCACATATTGCAAATACAGTTTCTTCCCTTTCTTAACAAAGAGCACCATACCTTAGATTACATAACACAGATACAAACAATCTATAAAAGATAACATTTGTGCTGGTTTCAGTAATAACTGGGAAGGGTATCTTAAAAGCTGATCACATGTTTAACCTTCCATAATCATTACACACATGCTCGAAAAGGTCATCCTCTGGTGCTTATACAAGGTGTGGAAAACACATCATGGTTAATGTTAACTGTCATATAATTGTCTGAAACTGTATTTCCTACTAACTGTGTTGTACAGAAGTAGTGGAATTCAAATGACAACCACAAGCATGATTATGGAAGGTGTTCATTTCACGTGGCCACTTTGTACAATTGAAGGAACATTCAGAATACTTAAAAAACATGAACTTTTGCCAGAATTTTAATTTATGAGCAGATGAAACATATGCTGCATTATTTTACTAATATTTATAAATTTCTTAAGTTTCTTAGACAAATCTGTGTTGTTTAACCTATTTTTGTGAATTCATTCTAATGTTATTTTCACTTCTTGCATCACACAACAAATGCTTCATGTACGATAAAGTTAATTTGAGAGAATTGACATGAACAAGAGATCAGTTTTGTTGAACATCAACTAGTCTAACTATATCAAGAGTCTCTGTCCTTGCAGAACTAACAAGAAATTTGTACCCTAAATGCATTCATTAACATTTAAAAGTTGACACATGCAAACAGAATCATTGCAAATTACAATGTTCCTCTGTGTTGCAGAACACATTTGAAGTTACCTGTAATCACCTTTTCAAAAAAATAATTTTTACTGTGTATCAATTTTAATTATGCCCTCCTTGCAATATCTGCTTTAATATTAAAATCATTCTAGTATATTGGCAATTAATCTAGAATAAATTAAATAACAATAATTGCTAGTGATGCAGAAAGAGCTGCTCAAATATAACTAAACCCAATTATGCAGAAATCTTGCATAGATTTCTGCCAAACAATAATGAAATGAGTTACAGTTTATATAATGACAAAAAATTATACAGAACTAACTTCTGTTATTGCAGCTCAAGTAAATCTCTTGTTCAGGAATATAACATCTCTTCCAATGCAGATTCCAAGACAGGGCATTACAGATACAAAGAGTATCAATGAAACTCCTCAGATTTTATTTGTAAACCTGTATGAGATCACAGTAAGCCCAGCTATTCTGGATGATGAGTCAGAAATTTATTTATGACAGGAAGCACACAAACATTCATATTTCTCTTACTATCCAGATTTCAGCGTTCTACACTCTGCTACAAATTGGCTGTCAACCATGAGATTTTCTACCTAATACAAACCTAATATGACATTCAGTATTGATACTTCATTCACACATGTTATGATATTTATGACTTTTTTCATTATTATGCACATCTTAGTGATTTGTAATTGAATTTATAAAAAGGCAACAATTTAATTAGAAACTGCTGATGAAGGAAAAACATAGTATACAAATGGATTGGCAGTTTTTTAAAAATATTTTCTGAATAAAGCTGTATGTAATGAGGTGTGTTAACATCTACTCAAAACAATCATGAAGTACGTCAAGGAGAAGATTTATTTTAAACAAAATACAAACCACTTCATCCTTTGCCAGAACTAAAAGTAATTTGGAAATATCAGTGTGCCTGTTAACGAACGCAGGAATCAGGTTAAAATTTTTAACTTGTGCACGATATATTGTTTTCTCAGCTTAAGCACTGGTTAAAGTTATATGGAAGACAGATGTCCTTTATACAGTAGTTACACACTTATCTCAGAGAATAATTTTGAAGGTTGAAGTTCCTGATTTCATTGAATGTAATATGATGAAAGTGATTTGAAGAAAATGTGGAAAAGTCTGAGAAGAGAATGTTGGCTATCTTTTCCATAATTTTAGGGGATAATTTCTAGGTTTATTTCTCTCTCTCTCCATGTGACTGAGGAAATATTCATAAATAAGTGTATTATAACTTTCTTCGAAACCAAGGAACAAACACTTTAAAGTAAGTGAAACAGAGTGTGGTTACAAATTTTCTTTTCGACAAATGAAATTTATTTGTTCTTCTTAAATAAGACTGCATTAAAGCACATGTCAACCATCATACAGCTGTCACACAACATTAAAAAACTTGCAAATAAACATCTGTATCACAATGTATGATGCATATTGTACAAACCATACATTTTTTTTTCTTTTAATACAAATTTGCAGTGCAGAATCTGTGTAAAAGAGCACTAAATTAGTGATTGGAAGCATATGATAAAATACATTCATATGAAAATAATTGATATTCCATAATCATATGAGTGTATTACTTTAACAGATACACAGTATCTATTAATTACTCATTTTGTATGAGTTAAAGACATATTACATTCAGTGAAGGGGGAAACAATATAAACTTTTGGGATATTTCTTAAGGCAAACTGGAATGAAATTAAAAAAATTTAGATGCTTATTAAAATAAACACAATTTCAGTAAAAGGATATTATGCAATGGTATACACTACTACTATTATTCCTGTTGATATTCATTGTACAACTGGAATTCTCAAAAGTGTCACTTCTGTTGTCCTCTAATTCTAAAAATGAGTTTACTTAAGAAGGAAAGAACGTCGTATCATCAAGCACTCTGATCACATTTTCTCAGAAAAATATCATAGGTTAGTATAAATTTCTTTTCTTGCATTGCACATAACCTGCTGTGGGTGCCAAGTAGCAAATTCAAGTAAAATAAACACTCAGTAACACTAATGATTTCTTAATGGCTTGCTTTCTAAAGCTGCACTTTTGGAAGTAATGGAAAAGTTTCTGTCTGTGGCTTAAATGACATAATGCCTCTTTTGATTTCTTTTTGTATTTTGTATAGGCCTACTTATCTACTTCTAAAGAGTGGCAGTTTATGGAAATTAGGAGTAATTTTAATCATTATCCAACTCTTCAAGCTGCATGTGAATGAAAATACTCTAACTCATATGAACGGAAACATCATTCAGCTATTTGCAATCCATATATTGAACTTTATTTGTTTCATGAAAATATACGACAGAGTTCCAACAGCCTACCCCTGACAAAATAATGCCATAACAGCAATTACATTGTTTCAAAGGTAATGTAAGTTATTTGAAATGTTCTTCCCATATATGTATTCTGATGCTATGAAAGAAAAATATGAACTTAAACATATTCCAAACTCTAAATATTCAAATAAATGTCATTTTTGTGGAGATCCTATGTTTCTCACACATTAGTATAACTGTACTGGAATGGGAGAATGATGTATACTTCACTTGATTCTTGGTAATGATGTAAAAATGCAAGGTAAAGAACAGAAAATCAGAGTGGAAAAAATAATTCAACATGTCTTATTCACTGCTATGCAACAAAAAGTTTATACCTTGCATACCAAGTATAACCTTGGAAATAATAGGCTCTCAAACAAATCGTTGAAAAATTTTATGGTAGTCTGTAAATATTAGGCCAAAGATCATTTCAACAAGATGTTGATTGTGCCATATTTTTGACTCTAAGACTAGAGTAATATACAATAAAAAATTTCAATTCCTAATTCTTATCTTGTTTTCAAATCTGATCTAACCTATGTGGTTCATTGTGAAAATAATGGAATACTTTAGTTTTTCAAGTATATCAACAAGTTCCAATCACAAAATATTTTCAGAGTTCCCAGTGAGACGATTCAACTGTGTTCCCATTCCTACATGAAATTCTGCTCCTGTTGAATTGAATTTATTACTGGAAGGGCACTGTTTCCTTCTTTCAGTTTCACCAGTACAACTCACTCCACAGGCAGCACATTGTATTCACACCAAGAAGAAGCTGATAATAATTAGTTAACAGTTTATCAAAAAAGTTTTAAGTATATTATCCCGACTATACACACAACTAGATTACACTTTCTGTACAATTTTTAATATATATATATATATATAGTATGTATATAACATTCACAGTTATTACACAACTTCCTATCTAACATTTTCAACAAAACCCAACATTTGCAACTACTTATCACATGTGTAAAAAGAACAGTTGTCGCACGTCATTATTATTGCTACAGCAAAACTTTTCACTCACCCAGGATGCTGACATGACATCTCAAGCACTGAATTTCAATTTTACCCAAAACTTAAAATAAGTAACATCATAAATAATAATTATAATAATGAAACTAATCAAAGAAAATAATAATAATAATAAATAATCATCTATACAGTTAAATATGTTAAAAAAGTGTCAGATCAAAATGCTTTCAACTGAATCACCATACAGATTACCAGTGATCATTTAAATCAAAGTTCACTTTTTAAATCATTTGCAGCAACAGTCTTCCTTAGTGAAGACTGATTCAGCACAGATCTAGTAATGAAATTATACATAATCAATTTTTTTAAAGTGCAATGCTTCATTTGTTTCTACCTGTAAGTCTAGTTTAAACACATAGCTTTCTGACAATGCCACAGTCCAATCTTCAAACACAGATATGGAAAATTCAAACTGCTTGACCTAGACTGCAACCAAGCTTTATTACCAGATTACATGTCCTTTAGATGAAGGTCAGTAGCATAATTTGGAAAATGAATTTGACTTATTTCTGAACTCATGAGCATTTCTGAAGTTTTTACTTGGTCAACAGACAAAGAAAATTATGGCATTTCAAAATCTTTGGCTAAATATATTTCTCTCAGATCTTTTAATCAGCATAAGTCAAAGAGTTGTAAGACTGCACAAAATGAAATAAATTAATGTTATACACAATTTATCTGTGCAGAAGTAACATACAATAAACTGAAATAAAAGTGAAAATATTATAAAGAGCACTGAATAAATAATTGCAAATAGACCATTTTACAGGTAGATAATATCTTTCTTTGTGTGCATTGACAAAGATTCATACAGTGTCTTACTCTTTTTTTTAAGGTTTACAACACTGGTGTCACATATTTGTCCCTCGTTTGTAAATATACCATAAATAAATATCTTAGTTATATAACATCTGCAACCTGAAAACTTGTCTCTAGAGATGTCCTTTGCAGCTTTTCTGATGGAAGTACATTTTCCTGGACTGGAGATGTGCAAAATGTCACGGCCTGCAGAGTAGAAGAAGAAAAATATTATTTAAGTAAATTATCTCAGAATGTTTCAAATATAAAATGACATTTCTTTGTAACATGATTCCTTATACATATTCTCACTAACATTTTTACAAGCACTCAGTGGTATCAAACAGGGACTAATCTAATGGGAGAATATAAACTTCTATAATGTGGAAGAAAATATTAGCTAGATAAAAGAAATCTATGAATTACATAAAACAAACAATATTGCAAAGCAACACAATCTAAGGGGCAGCATAAATAAATCACAAGTAATGTAGGATATCTGTCATCAAATGGTTCAAAATATAACAAAAATTGCACTGGATTAAAAGCACTATTATTATACTTTTTACTGATAAATACTGCAGGGTACAAGATTTTTTTGATCCTTTCCATTTTATGTTTTGAATTTCTGCCAAGGTAACAAATCTAATGGAAAATTTAATAATGCCAACAGTTAATAAGACATTCTAAAGCAGTTTAGATTTCAGATAGAAAAAAAATAGATTTTGCATCACTCTCATTGCTTGCACAGTTTGTGGACTTTGATTCAGTACCTTTCTCTCAGTACTCTTTCAATTGCTGAAAACCTGACTAATGGAGGTAAAAATCAGTTTAGCCTCTAGGCAACCAAAGAACAATAGAAACCCCTCAACACCTTTCTGTAAG
Source organism: Schistocerca nitens (assembly GCF_023898315.1). Classification (NCBI taxonomy): domain Eukaryota; kingdom Metazoa; phylum Arthropoda; class Insecta; order Orthoptera; family Acrididae; genus Schistocerca; species Schistocerca nitens. The sequence goes on from NC_064614.1 coordinate 826,735,690, forward strand.
AAGAAACTGGGTTAAGGGACACCTGGAACTTAATCCGGATCATTAGTACCACATTCTCTTCACTGACACGTACAATATTTCTCTGACATCTGAAGAATGTTGTAGCTGGCCATGTACCAATGCACAGTTTTAGATGCAAGATTTCTGTTGTCCAGCTGCCGCAGAGACTAAGTCTGTGTCATTCACTTATGGCAGCCAATAAAGATGGCTGCCCCTCAGAATTGTAAGTTTGGCCATACATGTGATTTGGCAACACAGTAGGATGTGGAAGTGTTTGAAAGGAAATTTTTCTTCTTCCCCAGTTGTTACAGTGCTGTATAAGTTCATGGCCCACTGGTAAACATCACACAACATAAGCACAAAGTCATGAGTTCAAGTTCACTCCTTCCTCTATTTCATAAACCGCATTTTGGCTGTCTGCTTAAGTTATCAGTCTGATGGAACCTCAAAGATAATGCTCTTCACTTTATAACGCATCACTAATAGCGAAAACTTCTAGAAAGAATTCCCTGATTAGCTTGTGGCAGTGTCGAGATCAGAACAGTTCAAGCTCAAGAGCTCCCTCACCCCATAGTGGGTTTTGGGTACTGGATAGTGGCCTTGTGCCACAAGTCACATGTCACATGTCACCTTCCACAAGACATCAGGCACCATCCAACCAATTGTCTGCAGTGCAGCACTATGAGCATATTTATCAACTGTCATTTTCTTATTTGAACTTTTAGTATTTATCTTGCAGTTACATATTGGAGTTTGCATACTTGAAACTTATGAACATTGTTTAAGCATTGAAAATAGTTGCAAGTAGAGAAAGGTCTAACATTTACAACATGTTGTTTGCTTTGGGTTTAATATATGGGTGAAGGCAATGGAAGCAGCTCAATACCTTTGTATTTTGTTTGGAATGAGTGCGTTTGTGCAAAACATGTCAGAAAAGAATTTTCTTGTTTGAAAGAAGTACATTTTGGACTGAACGATTTTCCACATTCAAAAAGTCTCAATAACTGACATATCTGCAATTTGCATTTCAAACATCTGAAATATTCTTTAAGTCTCACCATACGAATATTATATGCCACAAACAACAAGTTTTGTTCAAATTGTTTCTAATTCCTTTGTGTTTATTTTGCTGTTTAATTTGATTGGTTGATCCCCCCCCCCCCTCTTCCCCCACCAGAATCCGTGGGGCAGACTGATGTTCAGTGCGAAATTCTGCTCCTCCATCTTTACTTGCATGGGGTGTGCTTGTTTTAAAAGGTGACATTTTTATTCAGGTAAGGTTTGGAGCATACCTTTTCAAGCCAGTCCAGTGTCCTACCACAGCCTTCACATTACACCTTAATAATTCTTATATGAATATTATGGTAGCCTAGAGGCATCATTCATATGAACCCATCAAGGGCTAAATTAGTAACACACGCTATTCACTGTGAACTGCTGCATAGAAAATTAGTACTAGGCTTAGCTTCGTTCTCTCTGTCTTAAGAGTACTGCATGTTGAAAAGCTCTTCAGCATAGACACTTTCCACTTTTATTGACAAAGCATCAGAAACAGCAATATTGTAATCATTATGAGGAGGTGATTTTTATCATTCTTTCAGTCTTTATAGGCTGAATGGCAGTTTTTCTTCAGAATAAGTTGCACTACCCATTAACATTAATGTTCTGTGTTCCTTGTTCATGATCTGCTGACAATTTTTTCTCGTTTCATATCAGCTGGTTTGATTTTCTCCACTCTATTTTGAGCCTACTTCTGTGGTCATGGCGTATGGTTTCCAAGCACAGTAGACTTTCTTCATTTGGAACTTTATGTTATTCATATCTTATGAAGTCTCGGTGTGGATGTTCACATTTTGTAATCGATGCTGTGTTGTTACCTTTTCACTTGTATTCCTCTATTTTGGTGATAGTGTCTATGAAGTGTTCTTCAGAAAAATACTTTCAAAGTCTATAACGATCAAAAGAAATACTGCCTACCCATGACATTTTCAGTATAACCACTGGAACACCAGAATGGTAACACCGCCTGGTGAATGAGATTTTCAGTTTTCAATATTCTTAAGACAGAAAAACAAAAATAATTGTTACAGTTATTGATTTACTGTATTTAGTTTGTAGTTGGTGCAGCTGAATATCACTATAAACTATCCTCCAGTTCCTAAACCTATTACAGAAATGAAAATGACATGTACATTTGGTATTCCGACCCTCGGCAGCCACATCTCTGTGACACAAGCTGTTGTCATTTCCAAGCCTACTCAAGGAACAGAAACTACTCTTCCTGCTGGTAGTATAGTTAAACTTCGGTGACAATACAGAATAAGAATGAGATTTTCACTCTGCAGCGGAGTGTGCGCTGATATGAAACTTCCTGGCAGATTAAAACTGTGTGCCCGACCGAGACTCGAACTCGGGACCTTTGCCTTTCGCGGGCAAGTGCTCTACCATCTGAGCTACCGAAGCACGACTCACACCCGGTCCTCACAGCTTTACTTCTGCCAGTATATCGTCTCCTACCTTCCAAACTTTACAGAAGCTCTCCTGCGAACCTGTAAAGTTTGGAATGTAGGAGATGAGATACTGGCAGAAGTAAAGCTGTGAGGACAGGGCGTGAGTCGTGCTTCGGTAGCTCAGATGGTAGAGCACTTGCCCGCGAAAGGCAAAGGTCCCGAGTTCGAGTCTCGGTCGGGCACACAGTTTTAATCTGCCAGGAAGTTTCAATACAGAATAAGTTTGGCATCTCCATGACCAACAAATTACCTCTTGGATGGCAAAGAATTATCCTGCTAAATTCACTTGATTCATTGTGTTTTTTCCATTGAATAATCACTGCGATTTTTACTTAAGATATCGCATATGGTAATCAATTTATGGTTTTGTGTCCAGGAAACTGCAGCTAACCTCATTTCCATATTGCGATTTATCTGTCCTAGACACCACTGTATCACTATCACAGCTCTTCGCTACGTCTGAAGTAATGTGGTGCTCTGTGAAGTGAAGGCTGCTATGGCTTGTGATTCCAGTCTCACTGAACGCCAGATTTTTAGTTGTTCTGTTCAGAGCTACAAGCAGCCGCATTGAAAAATTGATGAGGAACTCTTAAGAAAACTTCTCCATTAAAAGTTGTTTCACTATTTCCAGTAACTATTAGTCTAAGTGAAAAACCTTATGATACCATGCATTTGATAGGGTCTCTTTCCGCTTCTACCAACATAGTTTTTGGCTTTTGAGAATACATAATTTTATTTATGAAATTCCGCATTTACGTACTATCTGAGTATTATGCAGGACAATAACTAACACAAACCATTTCATAGTCCAAAGTGAGTAATATCTTACCAATTCAAGCCAATGTAGACTTTCCTCGTAAGGTTATTGTGGTAGTTTGTATTTCATTTGTATTAGTACACTGCATATTTTAACAGGATTTTCTGGTAATTTATTGAACATAGCAGTAAACATCAAACAAAAATTAATCATCAACAATATATTCTCACACATTACTTAAAACAGTCTGATGATGTGCAGGTAGCTTATCAACTGCAAGCCTCCAGAAACCGATTGGTTCTGAGTTCAGTATTTTGTCAAACCAGCTTTCAAGTTCATTTTCATCCGGAAATTTTTTTGGCGGTTGTTTGATGGGGAGTGGGGAAGGTAAACATTTTAGGGCAGAAGATCAGAATAACAAGCGATTAAAGAAAGACTTCCTCTCTCTTTTTTAAAAAAATAAGCAATGCATTATCATGTAGCAGCAACATGCGATACACATCTGTCAGTCATTTTTCTTACACTGCAACCCAAATGTGTCCCAGTTGTTGGAAACAAATACCAATTGGGAGGGATGCACCCATGGAGAGGATTTTGTAGAACACAACATGCTTTTTGAGATGCAAAATATTTTATGTTCAGTCTCACATTTGCACAAGTCTGTGTCTTGTTAGGATTCAGCTGTTAATTTCTTCTTGAGAAGTTAACATACTGGCATCAAAACTTGCCTAGTAACAATACAGCACAGGAATGCTCAAAGAGGGAACTACTGATGTTCAAGCAAAAGTTCAGTAATAGTCACCCATTTGACTTTTGTTGCTTTGAATCACAGCATGCAATACTCCCTATACCCACCTTCTTCTGAACCTTACATAATGCAAATGTTGCATGACAGTTAAGTGGTTGCAGGTCAGCAGAAATGTCAGATATCAAGACTTTCTGAATGAGGAAAATCATTAATCCAGAACGAACTTTCTTCAAACAAGAAAATTCTTTTTCAATTCGTTTTGTGCAAAAGTACTTGCCCCACACACAATGCAAATGTTTTGAGCCACCTCTGCTGCCTTTGTCCCACTATCAAACCCAGAACACACAATATGCTACAATAATAGAGTTTTTCAACTTTTAACTCTATTTTACAACTGTAAAACAATGTTCATATTTGCAAATATGCAAACTCCAATATGTAACTGAAAGGTAAGTACTAGAATTTCGAATAAGAGATCAACAATTGATAAATACACTCATGGAGCCATGCTGTGGTCACCTGGTTGGACAGCACCTGATGTCAGGTGTCAGGTGTCCGCCATCCAGTAGGCAGAGGTCACTGTACGGTGAAGAAACTCTCGAGCATGAACTGTTCTGATCTTGATGCAGTCATGAACTGTTTGGCGAATTGTTTCTGGAAGTTTTTTTATATTACACCTTGGTTAGGAAGTGAAGCACATTATATTTGAAGTTCCATCAGGCTGATAACTTAAGCATACAGATGAAATTTAGCTTAAAAGATAGAAGAAGGAGTGGACTTGAATTCAGTGACTTCATGTCAATGACATACAATGTTTACCATTAGAGCACAAGCTTATACAGCACTGTACCAACTCTAGAAGGTGACAAAACTTCCCCCAGACATTTCCATATCTTACACAATGTTGCCAAATTGTGCATTTGGTCAGACTTAGAATTCTGAGGGGTGGCTGGCTGGCTTTATTGGTCACCTTAACTGGATAACACGACTTAAATGTAAGTGTGGGCTTCCACAGCCATTGATACATGCAATAAATTTCTTCTGGGCCTGTGACTGCACTAAAAATGTGCAAAATATGTGACGGTTTGGCCACTACTGCAAGTGCATTTCTTCAGGGTGTTCCCAGCCCCCACGTCCAACGTGGATGTTTACCGATAACCTGATGGTAAACTTGGTCATAAAGTATATAGAAAGCCCATGAACAGATACCTACATGCCTTCTCGCTTTATCACCCTCTGCAGAAGAAATCTGCCCTGCACTTTAACCAAGAGAGTCCACATATCAGTGATGAACATCTGAAGGCTGAATCACATAACCTCGTGTCCAATTTTGGTCCCAATGATTATAGGATGAAGATGATAGATGAAACTGTGGTGGAAAAGAATGTAGGCAATAGAGAAGGAAGAAGAAGCACAAAACACCAAATTACTGCCATTTGTTCGAGGAGTCATTGAATGAGTGGGCAAAATTCTCTGCCAGGCAGGTATCAAGCCAATTTTTCGAAGCAGAATAAATATTCTCTTGGCTCAATGAAAGATGCGGTTGACAAACTATATGCTGATGGACTATACAAAATTTGTGTAGTGTCGACTATTGTATTCAGGCAAAAGGGGTGACCCATCAGCATACAGGTATCTGAACATGAAATACATATCCTACTAAGACAGCTCACCAAGTCAGAGTGTCAGAATACCAGGACGAGTGTGGCAAACAGACAGAATTTTGAGAAGCCTACATACTGGCTAAACAACCTCTCTTACGTTCAGCAGGAAGATAAGAGCAGGAATAGACAGGATGGGTACCAACTTCCAGCATCTTGGCTGCCATGAGTAACAGTGCTACACAACAACAGGTCATGTGAACCAACATACAAGGCATGCAGAAGACCACACTGGGAGCAGGTACACAGAGTACTGGGATGCCTCAGCTGGCACTAGGTAGCAAGTGAACAGTGGTACATCACAACTCCCACCTATTTCCCATTCAACTGTTTCCACCAGTGGCAAGCAACAAAGCAAACACCAATCAAGAATGTCTATTACCATTAACGAAAAGAAATAATGAAAACACCAATAAAGGAAAATAAAAGGAACAGCTCATCACAGTTCGATAACAGCCTCTTCCACCAGTATACAAGAACTAGACTTTAATCATTCAGCAGTTAGGGCAAAAAATGAACATGTAAAGTGCCACTTGCAATAGTGGTCAAAATTTCAGAAGTTTTAGACATTGACAGTGCAGTCACAGATCCAGAAGAATTTTATTGGCCGACACGGACTTAGTCTCTGTGGCCAAATTTTGCCTAAGATTGCACCTGTCGGACACACAATCCCACAGGTCCAGCAGGAACAGAGATCTGTCATGTTTTGGGCTGGTACCATGCACAGATGTTAAACAACTTTCACTGCTATTGAGGGTTATTTGAAGGCTGTGTAGTATTAGAACAGGATCTTCCATCATTCTATTATATGGTTGAGCCCTACAGTCAACATTTAAGTGATAGTTTTGTCATTTGAGGTAATAAAGCACAAGCAACATGTGCCCACTTGATGGAACACCTTTCTACCTGAGGTGGAAATTGACCAAATGGAATGGCCTGCAATATCTGTTCACATGAGCCCAACGAAATATGTCTGGGACAACCTGCAAGTCATCATCACAAGAAACCTCTTTACTCAGTGGAAAACCTCAGGAGTACCATTCTCAATGAGTGAGATAGGCCGGAGCAGCCACATCTCATTCACCTAGTGGACAGCATGCTGAGGACGACCCAAGAGCATTACAGTGCACACGCTGCACCAGCACAGTACTGAATGATTTCCTTCAGCAGATTTTTATGTGATATAAAAGAAGTGCATTTTCAAACAAGCTACATCTGTATTTGCTAATGTTTTATTTCACAGTGAAATACTTCTTTTGTTTTTGTTTCATAAGAACAAGTCTTTAATTTACGGCTATCTTTGAATATAAACCTACACACACACACACACACACACACACACACACACACACACACACACACACACACACATTTGCTGATAAGCAATTGGTGACAACTTTTTGAGCAGTTTGCTATCAGCAATCACTTTTGGATGTAAGAACTGTGCTATTTACACTGATGTGACAGAAGTCATAGGACAGCAATATGCACATATACAGATGGTCTCTGTATCACATACAGAAGTTATAAAATGGCAACACATTGGTGAAGCTATCATTTGTACTCAGATGATTCATGTGGAAAGGTGTCCAATGTGATTATGGTTGCACAATGGGAATTAACAGACTTTAAACGCAGTAATTGGAGCTAGATGTATGGGACATTCTATTTCATAAATCCTTTGGAATTCAATATTCCAAGGTCTGAAGTGTCAAGAGTGTGCTGAGCACATCGAATTTCAGGCATTACCTGTCACCATGGACAATACAGTGGCCAGTGGCCTTCCCATCAGAACAGAGAGCAGTGGCATTTGCACAGAGTTGTCGGAGCTAATATGCAAGTGACACTGCATGAAATAACTGTAGAAATCAATGTGAATGGGCTATGGCAGCAGGCTATATTCCTGGTTGCTTAGGAAGGAGTTGAAGTTTGTGATGACTGAGGATGGGTGTGATCCCGAAACACGTAACATGTTCTAATAAAAGAGTCAATTGAACATCTCATGACTTTATTGCGATTGTACAGCATTGTTTGCCAATTGTTAACAAATGCACTCATGATGGTCATCATGGCAACCAATGCTGTACAATCACAATAAAGTCATGAGATGTTCAATTGACTCTTTTATTAGAACATGTTACGTGTTTCGGGATTACACCCATCCTCAGTCATCACAACCCTCAACTCCTTCCTAACCAACCAGGAATACAGCCTTGACAACTCAAAGAAAGTGATTGGTTAGGATGGATTTGAAGTTTGTGATGACTCAGGATGGGTGTAATCCAAAAACACATAACATGTTCTAATAAAAGAGTCAATTGAACATCACATGACTTTATTGCAATGTACAGCATTGGTTGCCAATTATTAACATAAAAATGATCGCAGGCCTCAGATGGGATTTTATGTCCTGTATATCATGCATTTGTTAACACCACAACACAGCTGCAGTGCCTGTCCTGGGCTCGTGGCTACATCTGTTGGATCCTAAATGACTGGAAAATGGCAGCCTGGTCAGATGAGTCTCGATGCCAGTTAGCAAGCATTGATGGAAGGATTTTAGTGTGGCACAGACTCCACAAAGCCATGGATCCAGGTCGTCAACAGTCTGTGTAAGCAGGTAGTGGCTCCATAACAGTGTGGGCTGTGTTTACATGGAATGGACTGTGTTCTCTGCTCCAACTGAATTGATCATTGACTGGAAATGGTTACATTTGGCTACATGGAGATCATTTGCAGTCATTCACGGAATTCATGTTCTGCAACAATTATGGAATTCTTATGGATGACAATGTGCTGTCACCAGGCCATAGTTGTTTGTGATTGATTTGAACAACATTCTGGACAATTCGAGTAAACGATTTGACCACCCAAATCACCTGACATGAATCCCACAGAACACTTATGAAACATAATTGAGAGTTAAGTTTGTGCACAACATCTTGCATGGGAAACACTTTAGCAATTGTGGATAGCTAAAGAGGTAGTATGGCTCAATATTTCTGCAGGGGACTTTCAATGACTCATTGAGTCCATCCCATGTACAGTTTCTGCACTATACCAGGCAAAAGGGGGTCTGATACAATATTAGGAGATATCCCATGACTTTTTGTGACATGAGTGCACCTTACTAGATTTGGAAAGAGATGTTTTTCATAACATTCTATTTACACACAAGGGTCACTTTGATACCCAAATCCATATCTACATCCACATCCTCATCTGATCCTTCCTAATTTTATTTTGCTATGTAATATCAAAAAATTCTTTTGGGAATTGTTCTCTGCATTATTTATCCATCACCACTCTGAACTGCACACTTGAGTTCCATTCCTAGCACAGCCAAGAATTTTTCTTTCATGGAAGTGCACTCAGTCTCACAAAGCAATCTGAAAGAGAAGTAATTGGCCAGTTCAGAAGCTTATGTTGACCACTGGCAGAACAGGCTGCTGATCATGACCCACATTTCACCCGTTTCTTGCATCACTTAGGAAGAAGTAGACACAGAGGTGAGCAGTGTGTGGTCCCCTTGGACTGATCATTGAATTATATTATTTATCCTGCATTTTAATGACTTACTTAATATCCATTGGTCTACAGTGCTTTCAGCACACACTTTTAATGGATAAATTTTAGTTCCACTTTTGATGGTAGTGTTCCAAAAACCAAAATTTATCCATCTTGTTACAGGGTCCTTCTACCAACAAAACAAAATATTCTTCAATGTACTTTTTACTGGTTACTTCTTTCATTGCCATATATTGTGCTGTATCTACACAATCATGTTCTCTCTTATCAATATTTACACCCAGCCTTCAACTTATATGCTCTAAATATAATATTTCTGATTATTCAATAAAGAATTCTCCTTCTGTAAGAACACTGGTTTTTATATACATATTTTACTCTAGTATTTTAGCAGGTATTTGCAGTTAGTTTATTGCATTGTGTAGCTAGAGTCAGCCCAAACAAAAACACTGCTCACGACACATTTCATGCAACGCCCAAAGTTAACGGAAAGCATCGGTTGTTTTCCTATTAGAAGTAAAATGATTTTTAAAGCGGAATTTCACATGCACAGTAGGTAGAATAGTCCAAAGTAAGTCTAGTGTGATATTAATTTTACTGATACATATTAACAGAGACGTAAAACATGGATTACTCCAACAACAACTGAGTAGTGCTGCTGCTATGTGGCAGCAGACAGTGTGGGGCAGGACAGCGCACGAGTCGCTGCTGTGGACTACTGGTTACTTTCCTAACACCCTGTTAATACATATCGATAAAACAAATATCACACTACACTCATTTCAGACTGCTCAACTGAGTGGGCCAATAAAATTACACTTCATAAATAATTTTGTTTGTAGTGCCAACTCCAGCTACACATTGCAAAAATGAAATTACTAATATCTGTGGAAACATAGATATTGCACCTGACAACTTTTAGGAGAGACATTCTCAATTCAGTTTCCTATTTGACTACATTTTTTTGCTTCATCGATATACTTTTTAATGAGGCTGTTTAACAAGCTGTGGTTTTGTTTTTGTGCTTTCCTTAGTGAGAGATCTGACTCTGCTGCAATCATGTTTGTGTAAACTTTTAATACCACAACAACATACACTGATTCTGCCTCCTTAAAAGAAATACTTGTCATAGACATTTATGGAAAAGCTCTGCTATGATTAAAACAAATTAATAAATATTCTTGCTGCCACTTGACTTCTTGGTGTCCCCCCCCCCCCCTTTTTTTCTATATTGTTGTGGTAATGAAACTTTCAGCTGGACCTTATCCACTACTGTATTGACTAGAAAACTTCCCTAATATGCTCTGGCAGTTAAGTGAAACTGATTTCTTCAAACAGACCTTTACCATTTCCTTCTATATTGAATCTTGCTACACCTCTTCCAACTATTCCTTTTACAAATTCCTTCTCAATACTCTATTAGAATCTGTTATAAAATACTCTTTTATATTTGACCAACCCAAGAGACTGAGTTATTCCAATGGCCATCAAGTTCAGACAAAACCTTCATAATCACTTTAAAGTCTAACTCAATAAGGACAGTTGGATCTAAGCCGAAGTAGTCAACTGATGTGGTGTTATGCCTTCTACCCATCTTGTGAAGCATTATGTTTGGGAATAAGCCCAAACCAAACATAAAAACTGTCTGTCTGCCTGTCCCCAAATATCAAAGCATTAAATAACATTACTCTGTTACTGTTATTACCAACTGCTTCATATTCTTTCCCAAATGATGATATTCAAAATCTGTCATGTTAGTAGTTTTTGAACCATAAAACGTATCCAAGTTCCACAGCTTCAGTACTACCATAGTCACAAAGCAATTAATGTGCTCTTCACAGCAATATTCATTAAGTGCAGTTTGTGATTTTACTTTCATTTTTTGTGTATACAGCCTACATCTTTTCTTTTGCTTGATCTACAATAATATGAGAAGAAATCTACCAATCCAGGATTCTCTCTTCGATTTTTTGTTTTCCCGGTACTTCTTTGGTAAGAATATTAAACCTGCTGATATTTCAACTAGGTGCTTCACTTTTTTTGTATTGGTATTGAAAGCTTTCTCTTTTTTATTTGAAAATGCTTCTTGTATTTTAATGAAATAAAAGTTTTCATTTATATACCTGGTTCTATTACAGCAAAATAATTTTGCTTAATTTGAAATGCTCACCTATGTGCATACTCAGTATCCCCCATCTGTTTAGCCTAATGTGGATCTCTCATACTTAAGCAATATTCCAGAATAAGTGATACCGGTTTATCAAGTATACCACTTGGTTTACCAAAGATTCAGCCTGTGTGATACAAGTTTGTGTTCCCATATCATTGTCATTTACCCGTACACTGAATTTTATACCTCTGACATCTTCTATATCTGTAACCATATTGTTATGAAGAAATAACAAGTTATAGAAACAAAAGGATCAATGATAAAACTACAGAACGAAAAGAAGTTATTAACATTAAGTCACATTTTAGAGACTGTGAAACAATTAGCATATAACAAAATATTTGAGATATATAGTTTAGTTATGAAAGATAACTTACACTGAACAGTTGATTTACATTCCAAAGTAACTTCCTACAGTGGAAACCAGGATGACTACGAGAATGGCCAAGCAGATCATAATCATGATCTTCTTCTGCAAATTCACATAAAAATTATGTTATTTTGAAGTGTATGTAAAATAAACATATCACAAATAATTATGATAATATGATTAAATCAGTCCACAAATTAAGTGACACGAAAAGTATGTATAGCTTTTAACCTGTAGCACTATTATCATAAATATTAAAAGCTGTACTAAAGTAAGTAAAATCTACACAGATGTACTAAATTAAATAAAGTTTACACTTTGTAACAAAGGCAAACAAAAGATAACTCCTGTCAATGACAATCTGAGAGTGGGGACAAATAAGTATATAAGCTGATGTTGGTGATATATGACAACTCAAATTCTGGGAAGAATTAGGCAGAAATGTCAAATTAATATTAACATTCAGAGCAAACACATTACCAGTAAACAAATAATTTCTTGCAAACTCTATTTTGCAAATTCACAGCTAAACTACAAACTCTGATGAATTAAATGCCTTACTCAAGTTGTGTGTGTATTTAAAGTCATGATAAAATGAGAACAGAAAAACGGATAGAATAGGAGACACACAGCACTACAGTTATTAGCATCCATATATCCATACTAGATAAAATCTTCATGCCCCCCCCCCCCCCTCCAATACACTAACAGCAAAGGACCTTCTCACTATGTGTAGAAGCAACAAACAGGTGTGGTGAAGACAACAAATAGCTTAACTTTCATGGGGAGTTAGTAAGGTATGGAAGCAATTTCATCCCATAAAAAATACTTGTGACTTGCTTCAGCAGTCACAGTATTCGTGGTACTCCACAGCTTTCTAAGCAGAATTAATAAGATAATTCATGGCATACATAACAAGCATATGCAGAAATAAAATGGAGTCTTTCTCTCCTGTGTCAAGCTAACAGTGTATACCAAACACAAAATACAGCATTTCTTGGCAAATTTAACTGATAACAGTTTCTCACTATGAAAGAAAAAAGTGTGTTCTACATTTGTGTGGTGTAATGAGACCACATTACTGATGAGACCAACAGGTCTCTGAAATAGAAAAACATGATAAAATTGTGTTCTTTAGAAATAACATTAGCAGCAAAGTTAACATAAAATGTCACTTATATTGGGTAAATATTGAAGGGGTACTGAGTCAAACTGAGGAGGGAAGAGTACTATGGCACAGCTCGATTAAAGGGAGGCACATGCGGATGGGATACATCATATGGCACTAATGGAGGAAAATGTGGGCAATAAAAATTGTAAAGAGAGACCAAAGTGTGAACACAAGAAGCAGGTTCATATGGAGCTAGGTTGCAGTAATTATACAGAGATGAAAATATTTGTACGGGGCGGGACAGAGAGCTGTATCATATGAATTTTTGTACTGAAAAGCAGCAGCAGCAGCAGCAGCAGCACCTGTGATATGTACATCACACTGGTAGCAGTATTACAGTTTTCTAAAATATGTGATTCACATCAAAGCATCACATTCATTTAAGTATTTACAGTACAAACCAGGTTGCAAGCTAACATCTGACAGAACAAACCACAAAAGAATCATCCAAAAGTCATATATTACAAAGTCAGATTATTCAGTGGAAACTGTGCAAAGTAAGGAATAATGTTGATACTATATTGTGACAATAATCACAAATAAGCAACTAAGCCTTAAACAAAAAATGTCTGATTTAATATTATAAACAGCAATCAGATACATCAACATCCGTACAATTTATATCATCTATAGATAGATAAATAAATAATAAGAAGTAACATCATGTTTCCTGGCCATTCATTTATGCTAGCCTCTTTCAATGTAGTCACTACCACCACACAGGCAGGAAGGGTTTTTTTGTTCAGCCTGAAGATGGACTTTTCTTTCCCTGAAGCTCCTAAATTGGTTCAAGCTGATTAGGCTAATTTTAAACGTGAGTAAATTCGCCATGAAGGTCAGTGTTTTTCAACATCCGTTGCTGAAAAGGCTTGAAAGTGCTGCCCAAAAGCAGCACCTTACAGCAGCTCAGAAAACTGCCAAAAAAATTTCCTGCATTCTGCTCCTGATTCAGACTGGTTGGCAGGACAGAGAGTTAAATAATTTCAGTACTGGTGCTCATGAAATTGGATGGCAGCCATCACGGGGTAAAATTGTGTGCCCTCAGAGCATCAATATTGTTTTCAGTGAGTGTATTGCAGAAGAACTTTGAAGAGAGTGATCTTTCATGATCAACTGCAGTACACAAAATTGAGAGATTCTGAAAATGCATAACTCTGCATGGATGTGGATTTCTGTTTGAGCTGTCTAGTGTTTCAAACCAAGTGTTGCCTTTAAGTGAGTTTGCATGTGCTTGGCAGGTGGGGGCAGTTGCTAGCTGGACAGTAGTGTTTGAGAGAGCAAGCCAGACTTGCTGAGGTTTAGTAGAAGCCAATGAATTGAATTATAAGGGGTTGTCAAATGAAAATGAGAAAGAAATAAGTAAAGTGCTTATTATTTCAAAAGTAATCACCATACCAGTCAATACTTCCCACTGTGAGACAAGACGGTCAATGCCTTCACGGAAAAAAATGTTTGGGATTGCCTACAGAACTATGATTGTGCAATTGCATGCACGACTTCCTGCGAAGCAAATTGGCAGCAGCGAATATCTCCAAAGGGCTCCAAAAATATGGAAATCGTATGGGGGGAGAAAGGGAATGTATGGAGGGTGTGTAACAGCTTCCCAGTGAATCTTCTGCAGTGTAGTTGATACAACTTTGGCAACACTTGGGCGGGCACCTGGGTACAATCATGGTTCTGTAGTCACCAGTAAACATTTTTCCATAAAGACACTGACCATCTTTTCTCACAATGTGATAAATGTATTAGCAGTTATGGCAATTACTTGTGAAATAATAACCAGTTTACTTAATTTTTCTCATCTGCCTCATTTTCATTTGACTACCCCTTATATATTTCTTCCTGTGGAAATATGAAAGTGATATTTTGGTGTGACTTTCTCTACTGACTTTGAACTGTATTCCTGTTTTGTTGGTGTGATTGTCAGTGGGAGTTGCTACGAGTCAGTTGGAGACAGTGTATTGAACTGTGGTCAGGAGTCTTTCCAGAAAGTATTTAGATAGCTTCAGGGCTTTTAATGATTGACTTTGGAGTTGTGAGAGGCTTAACCTTGTGTCGCAGGTCAATGCTAGGCTGGCAAAACTTATTTACATTGATTGGTAGTGTAGAAGAGCAGAGACTTAATCTGGATCTGCCAATAAATGTTTTGAACTATATCCATAAAGCAGTAAGACACACAATTTGTCTTGCAAACAGCACATCACCAAGACTGCACGAGTTATGGCCATGGCCATGAATGTGGCTGTGTGTGAAGTCACAGAAGCCTGAAGCATGGATGAAAGAAATGTTGCAACTCTGCCCCCTCTTCTGAAACAACCAGATAATTGGGACGTATAATCCTAAAAAGTGAATCCACAATTCTGATATTTATGAAAATATAAACAATGTAAAGAGATTGTGTGTTCATATTTCTGACTATTTGCTCAAGACTTTAGCACCAAAGTCCATCTGCAATAATAATTTTTACAAGATAGTAACTTCATCTCAGTCAAAAAATAATAATATGCAGGGAAAGTGGTAACATTTATATCAGAAATGCTGATAAAGATGAACTAAATTGAAAATTTTATCCTTCTGCTATTTTAGTCAGCTAAAACTTTTTTGTTGCTATTGTTTTGGAAGGGCATTAATGATTCTTCTGGTTAACTGGACTTAATGTTGAACTTTGCAAATAGTTCAAA
Source organism: Schistocerca nitens (assembly GCF_023898315.1). Lineage (NCBI taxonomy): Eukaryota > Metazoa > Arthropoda > Insecta > Orthoptera > Acrididae > Schistocerca > Schistocerca nitens. The sequence goes on from NC_064614.1 coordinate 826,751,286, forward strand.
GAATGGAAAAAAATTCTGTTATAGTTAGCACATTGTACATATGTCAAAGAAAATATAAGAATATTGACTACATTTTGAGAATTTCAATAATAAATTAATTACAAAATGCAGATGATACTTGGCCATGGGCAAATATTTTTGCATATCGAGAGGATATCAAGTTAATTTTTCATTGGGCATATTAGAGGGTCAGAGGAGAGAAATTTGTGGTACTTAAATGGTACTGTATCTATTGTAAAAGAAGTGGATCCCTGTGATTACCAAAGAGACCAAAGAGAAGGAGCTACAGGTACTTATCATTTTCCTGATGATTCAACTTTAATTCTCATCAAGGGCTCCTTAAAATTTTGGAACTGACATCACAAGAAATGTAACTGGCCATAGCTGCAAAGAAGTGTCTGTTAATGTTCAGGATGGTAGAGAATGACGTTTCATCATCTGATGTTGGAATAAACCGTATCAACTCCTCCAGTACAAATCTCTTAACAGTGTGATACATATTATTTCTGAAATAATTTCCCTTGTTATGTTGGGGAATAAGTATATCACTATTTGTATGTGTAGTTTAGCTCAATAGAAACAACAGAAAAAGCTGCTTACAGGGTGAAAACTCCAATGAAAGACAAATTCATTGCAGATAGTATTGTATACAAATATGTAGCACCAAGATTTGAACATATTTTCAGTCCCATTCCTAATTACAAGTTACCAGTGCAGAAATCTCACACTTTATGATGACTGTTTTTGACTCTGACAGACTTACTGTTTTCTTTACTAACACTTTAGAATGTGTCCATGCGTTGACCATGGACGACTGTAATCTCATATCCTCCACATAATGCAGATGATCATCATCATCATATCTAATGAAAAGCATGAGCTTTGCAATCTAGTCAATCAACTCCTCACAATTTCAAGAGTTTAAATGTCATTTACATAATGCAAGGAACTAATGTACTTAAAATAAACTAGATAATCATATTTTGATCTTCAGTTGAATCCAATAAGTCAGGTTCACCACATTTTTCAGAAATGTTGTCTTCTATGGCAACACAATTCCTTTTTCACTAAAATTTTGGCTGTATCTATGAACCCATTACCTGATTTGTTTCATCATGTGGTGATTTGTTCATGTAAAAATATTAGTATTTTTGTTTGTAGCTATGATACTTCTGTGATTGTGATGATTATGACACAGAGTAGGTATCCCACCAGAGGACAAGTGGGTGTGCGCACCATATTCACATTATCCAGTGTCATTCATATATTCCAAAAGAATGTCATGGAAATATCCCACTTTTTTTTCCATTTCAAATTTTACAATGACTCTAGAGTTCAGACAATCAAGGGCCAGTCAGTGACCTTGGAGCTTAAACAATTGAGCAGCATCCAGTGACAATGGCCCTCACATGATTATAAGCTGCCCAAAAGCGTTACCATGCTGACAATATTAAGTAGGGCATCAAGAACATGAGCAGCAATGGCTCACAGGGATGAGATGGACCTGTATCCGTGGCTCATCCCAGGTAGTACATATATAGTACGACACAATGTCTAACAAGCATGCTGAAGAAACCTGAAGATGGCCCGTAATGGGAAAATTTGAAATCAACCCTATTACATCAAAACTGTAACCATAATGAATAATCAGTACTGCCTATGTAGTAATTTTTTATTTATTTTTCATTATGATAGAGAAACATGTCACAATTAAGATATAATAACTGTCGTTTATGGATAACACACTCAGCCTGCAGCTCAAAACAGCCACAGATTGTGGTCTATTCCACTATTCTGGATTTTAAGTTCCAGGAAATTTTTGAGGGTTCCAAAGTAACATTAGCTGTTTTAATACAATAAATGTGTGTACTCTCACCATTCTGCTTCACAAGCAATCATCTAACTGTGAGCAAGTTTTTGTACTTCACTGTTACTTTGAATAAAACTTAATTCTGCATGTTTTAATAAGACCAGTGTCTTGGTATTCATTAGGTCTTGCCTGTATTTACTAAGGTGGTAACATGTTTTCCATTTCATATGTACCAATACATTTACCAACAGGTGCTAAACAGATAACCGACCTTGTGATTAAGTGATGTTAGAAATAAGAAAAAAATGGATAGCTGAGGAAGAATAAGAATTCTGCCCCAACTCTAACAGAACTGGCCTCTCATGGAACAAATGCATTGTAACTGTAACAGTCATAGAACTGAGGTGATAAAGAATCTTAAGAACAAACTTTTTACATACTGTATATTGTATATTGATTTCTATGCTCTCATAAACAAATTATCTGTAGCTCGTTTTCTAAATAATCAGCAATACAATGATGCAATAATTTTTATGTCTGGAAACATTATGAATCATCCATACATCTGTGATCACTGTAGTATCTACTAGCATACTGCTCCTTACATACTCTAAACAAGGGAAATTAAAATTTCTGCATGTTGTGTTGTAGCAGCATACATTGTACACAAAACAAAACAAAAATTAATATGATGAATTTGGAAGTGAAAGAAAAACAAAATTTACTAATAAAAAAGCAGAAGGATATTAAATGGCAATGTTACATCTAATATGACAGCCAGTGCTGTGAAAGTAGCAACTGAGTTTTTACACATGTAGAGAATACACTGCGATTAAAATCAATTTTGACAGGAACTGCAAACACATTACTCATGATAGAGTTGCTACTGCCAAATCGCTCATGAACAAGTGCTAAACCTGGTCTACTTTTGTTCCCCTTCTTATCAAAGGACAAGGTTACTTTTTGTTCATATGGAGAAAACACACACACACACACACACACACACACACACACACACACACACACACACAAAGAAAAGAAAAGAAAGAAAGGGTTCAAATGGCTCTGAGCACTATGGGACTTAGCATCTGAAGTCATCAGTCCCCTAGAACTTAGAACTACTTAAATCTAACTAACCTAAGGACATCACACACATCCATGCCCGAGGCAGGATTCGAACCTGCGACCATAGCGGTTGTGCGGTTCCAGACTGAAGCGCCTAGAACTGATCAGCCACATCGGCCAGCACACTAAGCAATGTGTAGAAATCAGATTGTCTTCTTACAAATGTGAAATGTGGTGAATGATCTGTAGGTTTTCAAAATCGCTTTAGGTTCCACATTGTTTCAACGGCAGAAACAATTTTTCCTACAGGGAAATCTTCTAGTACGGTAATGCCTAAACCCAAAGTTAGTTTGATGAGCATGAGAATGGAATTACTCATCTCCTCTGGTTTCCGCAATTGTTTAATTTTAATGTTAATAAGCTATTGTTATCTGTATTGTAAAAAAATAAAATCAAGGGTCTTTTATCTGCATCCAGGTTCTTGCATTTCCTTAAAATCTGGTTAGGTGTTTCATAATGCAGGTAACAGTATCTCAAGGGCATTGTCTATGAAATAAGTTATATGTACAACTGTGCTTCTGAACACTTCAATAATGTTGGTACAGTTGACTCTCAATAATTTGATGTCCAAAGGATGCCAGAAAGGGTTCAGTTTAATGCAATATTGACAGGTCATGGAAGAATTAAGAAAAAGTAGTTGAAATAAGGGTATCCCATACCATAATAAAGCTAAAAATCCTACTATAGTTTTAACAATATTTGTATTGATTTACAAATAAAAGCATGAATTACAGCTAAAATTAAAGGAAGTTGATTTTTATCCATTTTATCAATTTTTATTTGTTTTAATATTTCAAACAAAAGGTAAAATCATTTCTGAAAATTATCTAAGAAAACTACAATTTCATTTTGCGAAGAAATGAGTGATCTTTTGCACATGACTGGTCAAATATGCTTTCTCCTGCAACACTAAACAACGTAGTGCAGAGATTAGCATACTGGACTCTCCTTCAAGAGGATGATGGTCCAACCCACATCCAGCCATCATGAATTACCTTGAAATTTCCTGGTAGATTAAATCTGTGTGCCGGGCCGAGACACGAACCCAGTTCTGCAAGGTTCGCAGGAAAGCTTCTGTGAAGTTTGGAAGGTAGGAGACGAGGAACTGGCAGAAATAAAGCTGTGAGGACAGGGCACGAGTTGTGCTTGGGTAGCTCAGATGGTAGAGCACTTGCCCATGAAAGGCAAAGGTCCCTAGTTAGAGTCTTGGCCTGAACACAGTTTTAATCTACCAGGAAAATCAGCACACACTCCACTGCAGAGTGAAAATCTCATTATGATTTAGCTTTCTTGTAATATCCCTAAAACTGCTCCACATAAATGCCAAAATGGTTCCTTCAAAAGGGCGCAGCTGATTTCCTTCCTCATCCTTCCTCAATGTGAGCTTGTGCTCTGATGACTTTGTTGTCTACAGAAGGTTAAACTCTAAACTTCCTCCCTTCTATTGTGACTGAAATCAAAGGTTCATCATCAGTTACTTCCATTGTAAGTGCATACATGCACAACATTTCTATGGAGGATGCATTTTCTGGAGCCATAGATGAAACTTGTACTGCTTCTCCTTTGTCTGTTTCACCCAGAACAGGCAAAATTTCAGTGTCAATCAGAGCACTGCAGATTTTCACATGATGATCAAAATGTACAATATCATCAAATGTCACATTTTCTCCTAAGTCAAGAAGGCTCAGAGTTCATTTCACTGTTCTCCTGTTGAATAATGGGAATGTTTGAAATGAGTAGTGGCAGCCATGGGCAGGAGGCAGCACTGCGGGTTCAAGACAGTTAGCAAGTAAACAGTCCGCCATTTCAGTAATCATGGATCAGTGGAATCGACAACAGCGTGCATTAGCCATAAAAATGTTTTATAAAAACAATGATAGTTTGGTAGCGTCACAGAGGGAGTTTCAACATTTTTATAAATTAGGACATCATGATGCTGTTCCGTTGAAACATCTGATAAAATGTTGGATTAATAACTTTGAAGAGACTGAATCTGCCCTCAAGAAGAAACCAAAAGGACAACCAAGAAGTGTGCATTCTCCAGTGAACATTGATGTTGTACGTGAGTCTGTCTTACGGAGCTCAGTGACGTTCAGTTCGCAAGCAAGCAGTAGTGGTTGGAATGTCACGGGACAGTGTTCGCAGAATGCTTCATCTTGATTTAATATTTCATCTGTACAAACTACAGATGCAACAGCTGAAGGACAACGATTATGATTAGGATTCTGTCACCAAATGATGACAAAAATAAATGACGACAATGAATTTCTAAACAAGTTGTTGATGTCAAATGAGGCACATTTTCATCACACAGGTTATTTGAATAAACAGAACTACCGTTACTGGGCAAACACAAATCGTAATGATGTTCATGAGCGCCCTTTTCAGGCTAGTAAAATGACAATATGGTGTGGTGTTTCATCACATGGGATTATCAGACTGCATTTTTTTGCAGATGAACAGGGAAACACAATAACTATCAATGCCGGTCGTTACATGGAGATGTTATGAACTTTTGTTACACCTGCATTGAAAAACTTTCTAAACGTTAAAGAAGCCTGGTTACAACAGGATAGAGTGACATCACACATTACACGGCAGTCAATGGCATATGTGCGAGAATTGTTTGGAAACCATGTGCTCTCACAATTCGTAACATTCCCAGGCCCCCTAGATAGCCAGATTTATCTGTCTGATTTTTTTTTTTGTGGGGCTACCACAAAAGCAACGTCTACATGACTCAACCAAGAACCCTGGATGAGTTAAAACAGAGAATTCAGGATGCAATTCACAGTATCCCAGCTGAGATGTTGCAGCGGTCAATGAGGAATCTCAGCAGCAGATTTCACAAATGTACTTTACAGGATGACACCATCTAAAGGATGCAATTTTAAAAAAAATGACAAATGCCATCAATGTTTTGTAAATGGCAAATTTGTAAGGTTTCAATTAATATGAACGAAATTTCTTTACTTCATCACTTCTAGTATTATTGGAGTGCGGAAATGTTCCCATTTTTCTGTGTCACCCTGTACTTACATGTTTCATTAGCCAAGCTTATCACTGTCAAAACATGTTGGGCCTTTGACTATATTTTCTGTGGTAAAAGTTCTAGAAATGTGTAACTGTGCCTTGATCAAGTAGTTGCAATTTTTAAATTAAATTCATATTACCCAGAGCTGGTTGGTTATTATGAACTGTGCAGTTGTCAAAATAAGCATGATTTCTTGCCTCTGCTTTTTTTCTGATTCTTTGTACATGCTCAGCAGCCATCAACCAAATCAGTTGTCATACATGCTTTTTTTAGGAGCAGCAAAATGCAGAAAACAGTTAGATAGCTTTGAAACATCAAAGGTTTGCAGTTACTGCTATCAAATGAAGCTTTAGTTTCCGAGACCCATTCACGTTCATTTCAAGCAACAGCATTTCTTTTTCTTTGCTTTGTTTTCCTCCATGGTGTTTTTCATCTTTAAAAGTCAATGTTCAGTTGAGAAGACACTTTAAAGATAGAAAAAAGTACAATTTTGTCAGTACTGAACATGTTACATATGTTTCAATTTGCCAATAGGCTTTCTCATTACCTTTTACATGCTGAAAAAACTGTGTCAACACTTCCTCCAAAAATCTTCTCAAAAATGGTGTTATATTTTACAGTTAGTGTATCACCCCTCACTAGCAGCGGACTTGTCAATGCCCAGATCACCAGATCATGAAGTTCAAAGTGCTGTCTTCCACTGTAACACAAACTAAACCAATGAAGCTAACTTCACCTGTTTGGAAACCTATTGCATCCAGTGTCAAGAGGATGCAAACACAAATGTGTAGAGTTGACAAATTGGCAGCAATTCAAATGTACAATGAATAAGGGTACCCACAGAGAAATGCCAGCAAGGGATGGGAAGGAACACCAGGTGCACTCATTATATACTCCTGAAGATCGCATTCAACATGTTGAAGTGACTATTCTGGCAGCCATTGAGGGAAAAGGTACAACCAACTGTAGATTGTGGCACGCATTGGAACAAACAATACCTGTCATCTGGACTCTCAGGTTATATGTGTACTATTCCAGAGACTGGCAGGGACCAGTCTTACTCATTGAGTTCCAACAAAGCCCACATTTTGCAGCATTGTAGCCAGAACTGGTTTCACGTTGAATGGAACCCAGGTAGCTGACACACTGGCATGTACACATGTTTTTTTAAGGTTAGGTGACTTTCCATCCAGTCTGTGTAACAACAGCTGTAGGGGGACCCTTAAATTTCAGTACAAAATGCAAATATATACCCCCTACAGGCAAAATTATTAAAATGCTAGTGACTAACTGCAAGAGCATTTGCAACAAAGAGGCTTAGTTTGAAGTGTTTCTAAAAAGCAGTGGAGCTCACATAACACTATGTACAGAAAGTTGGTTAAAACCTGAAAGTGATATCAGCGAGATTTATGGACAAAATTTATGTATATATTTGAAAGATGGGCTAATGGTAAATGGAGGTGGTGTATTTGTTATAGTAGACAAGAAACTCAAATCCACCATGACAGAAATGTAAACTGTATGCAGCATAAACTTACAATCACATCCTTCTACTAACCAACAGACTCAACTCCATATATAACAGAAAACTTCCCAAATCATACCGTCATCAATGGAGGAGACTTCAATCATCGAACAATAATATTTTGCAAGTGGTGGGCATGACAAAGAGGTCTTGTGAAACATTACTTAACATGTTCTATGAGAGCTACCAAGAACAGATTGTTCAGAAGCACCATCATGATGGAAATGTATTGGACTAACAGCAACAAATAGACAATCTCTTTGAGAATGTCTATGTAGGTATGGATATCACTGCCCATGAGGCAGTTGCAGCAACAATGATCACCAAAATATAAAGAGCAAATATAACAAGTAGAAGGATTTATATGTTCAGCAAACTAGAGAAAGAGGTAGTTGTGCCATATCCCAATAAGGAAATCTAAACATTTAGTTCTAGAGAGGAGCATGTAGAACTGTAGCTCACATTTAGAAGAATTGTTGATGACACACTTGAAAGATATGTACCTAGCAGAACAGCTCATGATGGCGTACAGTCACCTAAAAGAATCTTCTGTAGAAACAAAGACTACCACATAACAGGTGTAAAACAAAGACAGGGAGAACAGAATGAAATGCATTTGGCTGTTAAGAGGGCAATGTGTGAAGTCTTTAAAGACTACTGAAACAGAATATTTTCGAAGGATCCCTTACAACCAAGCAAATTATGATCATATGTAAAGCTGTTGATGTTACCAAAGTTTGCATCCAGGCCCTCTTGGGCGAATAAACAACTGAAATTGAGAATAGTGAAGCAAAAGCAGATTTGCTGAACTCTAAAAATGAAAATTCAGTTGTAATGCCTCAGTATAATCCTCACACCACTGCAAAGGTGAGTGATATAAATATTAGTGAAAAACAGCTGAAATGATGTAACCTGAACAAAGCTACTGGGCCTTGATGGAACGCTTATCAGAATCTACACAAAATTTGTGGCTGAATTACCCCTCTTTTAACCAAAATCTACCACATATCTCTGAACAAAAAACTTTGCTCAGTAGCACAGGTCACTGTTACAATAACAGAGGAGATCTACTAAACTACCATACAATAGCCTTGACACCCTTCTGTTGTAGGAATCTTAGAATACATTATGAGCTCAAACATAATATGTATTTCTAAGAGAATGAGCTCCCACATGCCAACCAGCAGATGCCATATTTCTTGACTTCTGAAATGCATCGACTCTATACCGTACCTACATTTATTATCAGGCAACTTTGTGACTGGCCTGAGGATTTTCTGGTAGGGAGGACACAGTATATCGTCTTGGATGGAGATTCACTGACAGATGTAGAAGTAACTTCAGGTGTTCCCCAGGGAAGTGTGTTGAGATCTCATGCTGTGTATGAATGACCTTGTAGATAATACTAAAAAATAACCTAACACTTTTTGCAGATGATGCAGTTATCTTTAAGGAAGTACTGTCTGAGAAAAGCTGCACAAATATTCAGTCAGATCTTGAAAAGATTTCAAAGTGGTGCAAAGAGTGGCAACTTGCTTTAAATGTTCAGAAATGTAAAAACTGCATGTCAAAAAACAAAACGATGTAGTAGCCTATGGTTATAGCAACAACAAGTCACAATTTGAATTGGTCAGCTCATACAGCTGGCTGAAACAATTTGTGGGGATATGAAATGGAACCCCCACATTGACTCTTCTGTAGGTAAAGCAAGTGGGAGACTTCACTTCATTGGCAGAATACTATGAAAATGCAATCAGTATACAAAACAGAATGCTTACAGTTCATTCATGGGACTGTTCCTAAGATGTACAGTATTCCTAGAAAGCCAACTTATGCAGTTACAAGATACAACTTTAAATGATGGCTCTAGGAATATACTACAACCCCATACATATCACTCCCATTGGGATTCTGAGATCAAGATTAGATTAATTACAACATGCACAAAGGCATTTAAACAGCCATTCTTCCTGTGCTCCATTCACGGTGAATGGGAAGTAGCTTTCATAACTGGTACAATGGAAAGCACCTTCTGCCATGCACTCCACAATGGTTTGCAGAGTATGGATGTAGATGTAACAGAGAATGACTTAGCTTTTCCTTTAACCATATAACTTCCAGCAAGTATGTTTTATCATCTAAATTGACAATACCATTTTAATATGCAATCATGAAACTGCAGGAACTTACCTTTGATAGGTCTGCTTCTTCCATCCATATGATAAGTATTCAGCAATGCAGAATTTCTGCTTCAAGCTTTTTGAAAGTGCAGGTACCATTGTTCCAAAAGTTTTCTATACATCCTCTCTTTTCCCCAGTCCACAGTCCATGGTCTCAGTAACCCACTTTTTTGAGAGGCAAACATCTGTACTTCTTGGAAGGTATTTTTTTCTTTTTTTTTCAACACCCACACATCATCAGTGCATTATGTATTGTTGAATCAACAAAAGAATGTCCCAAAGTGTAGAAAGACAGAAACTGTTCGAATTACTGGTCTATTTTTCTTTTCAGTTTTTTCCACTTTATTACTAACTTCTCAAAATTAATATCTTTCTGTTCCTGATCTCCTTTGAGCATCAGCCTCAGTGATAATAGTTTCTCAGCTCTCCCATATTTATTTAGCTGTTTCCTCATTCTCTTCTCTATTTTCCATCCTTAGACATATCTAATGCCTTTCTCACTTTTCTTCAACTTGCTAATTCATTTCCTTTGTGATAATATTGGTAAGTAGTGAGAGTGACCCATTTCTCTATTGTAAACTGTTTCATTCCATTATGTGATCTTGTGTTACACAAACACATTGCACTGCTTATTGTTATTCCATATAAAGAAAATTATTCATCAACAATGTTCCCAAATATCTTGGCATGGTAACTTGTAAACAGAAGTGGTTCTATTACACTTCCCACATTCCTGATTCAATTTGCGTAAGGCACAGACAAAGCTGTGGAACAGCACAAATTCCATGTAGGTAGCCACAGAGCATATGGTACAAAATCATTACAATTAATGTAAGGACTTAAATTCAATAGTTAAAATAGAGTTCTGCTGAAGTTACAACAGTGTTCAGACAGTAAACAAACATTTAAGCTACCAATAAAGAAATGTATTTCAACAGTCAGAGAAACTATTTTCATAAACTATAAACTTCATAATGGACTGTCATCATTATGAAATATGAACTACTACATAGCAATTGCAGAGTAATGATTAACATAGCTGGCTATTGACATGGAGGTCCAGAAATAGTTTCCTTGTGGCCATCTCAGAATGTTTTGGGATGGGAAGGTCTGTAACAAGATCCACTAGGCATTATGAAGTGATACGAGAAGCTGTTCGAATTGAAAAGCAGTGTCACTGAAACTTAAGCTGGTGAAGTCAAGAGGGATGCACTGGACTGTTAGTCACACGACACTGACTTTTTAACTGCATGGCATCTGTATACAACTCTAAAGAATAATGTTCATCATACTTAGAAGAGATTTTATTCAACAGAAAATATGCAAACTTGTAATAAATATGTATCCTAAAATTAATATTTTCTGAGACCTAACCCATCATATCATAATCACCACAAATAAGACGTTCAATATAATTTCTAGCCATTGTAATAAAACACAATTTTCCTGAAAATGAACTTCAGCACTAGTACTAGTCAGTTAACAACTGAAATTAGAACAACTGTAAGGGAATCCTTTTGTACCACATGGGAAATGTTAGGTATGGTATTCTGCTGCAGTCTGGGGAATACACATAACCATCTGCCCCAGCCAGTGTTCCTCATCTTGAAAAACATCTTCAGCATAGTTCTCCAACCCACAGATTACTTTATATGTTTTCCTAACAAGTGAAGTAGTAGTAGCAGTAGTAGTAAGAGGGGAAGAAAGTGCATGAAGTTATTGTGGAACAGAAATCTCCTGTCTCATTGGACATTACTGCCCATATAATGTAGTATGTACCACAATGGAAATCAGCAATTACTGTAGTTGTAAGACACTCCAGTCTCCTGTAGTTTAATGAACAATTTCAAGAATCCAGAACAGGGACTTCCTCTTGCAATGTGGCAAAACAGGATCATTGTTACAGATCTTACACTCATCTTTCTGTGCTGTTGGGTGGGGATATACAACTGGTAATTTTTGTATTAAATTTTGCTTCCTTGAAACACTTTAGATTTAATCTGTTTCAACCATTCTTTCTTGCAATCATTGGTCACAGCAAAAATGCAGCCACTGTTCATTAATACATTGCCAATACTGCAAGGTAATTTGCTCTATGCAGTATACACACTACACATTACCAAGGGGGCCCTTATCGGGGGGCAAAAGGAGGGAGGGGGGGAATGTGCCCTACTCTCCCCCTAGTTCACAGAAGAAGAATAAAAAAGGAGTATAGTCAGGTGTTTTCCTTCCAAGAAAATTATTTAAAAGTCAATATTATGCAGGTTTTTTTAACAAAGTAGGAACTGAAACTTTTTTATGGCTGTTTACAAGTCATCATTCATCTTCCTAAATACTCCAAACCTCCAGGTCCAGCCCCCCCCCCCCCCCCCAAAAAAAAAAAAAAAAAAAAAAAAAATAAAATAAAAATAAATAAAAATAAACATTGGTCACATGAAATTCAACTCGTGCTTTTCTGAAAGTCGTGGCTCAAGGTAATCAGATGTATGAAGTATTTCTTGTTGTCCAAAATGAATTCGACTCAGTATCACACACCAAATTTTGTTAACAAGAGAGCAGTATATGATGTATCAAACAAAATTTGTGACTGGATTGAGGATTTATCAGTCAGGGAGGATGCAGAATGTTTTGGATGTAGTCGTGCGCCAAGATAGAGGTAACTTAAGCACGTCCCAGAGAAATGGATTGGGACCTATGTTATTCATGTTGCATGTGAATGACCTGGCAAACAATGTTACTAGTAACTTATTTAGTTAGCTATAATGGAGTACTATGTGAAAAAAAAGCTTCACAAATATCTAGTCAGATCGTGACAAAATTTTGAAGTAGTGTAATGACAGACAACCTGCTTTAAATTTTCAGAAGCAAATTGTGAACACAAGGACACAGTTATAAGCTTATGTCCATCCTTGAGTCTGGCTTCAGCTGCCAGAGACTGTCGTCATGTGTGTGCGAGTTGCATTTGAGTGAGAGAGAGAGTGAGGGGTGTTAACTTAAACTAATACTATGGAACCAGCTACAGCTATCATTATGTGGACTGGATGGAGAGCTGTCTAAGCTGAAAAACTCTTGCAGGCACCCCACAGTCTTAACTACCTGGGTAGCAGCCCCAAAGCAATTTAGGGGTTGAGAATTCTCAAACTTTAGTACAAATCTAGGAAGAGGCAGCCTAAATTGTCACAGGACTTTGGGTACCTGATTCAAGCCTTACACTCAACTTAGAAACAGGCCATTATCAGTTTGTTTATTTATTTATTCATTTATTTACATGTCAAGTTCTGTAGGATCAAATTGAGGAGCAAATCTCCAAGGTCAGGGAACATGTCAGTACATGATATTACAACATTAAAGTAATAACAGATAAAAATAAAAAGGTTTATGAATCTGAAAAAAGTCAAACCGTAAGTTTAAGTAAACACAATCAACAATACAACAAGAATCAGCTTAATTCTTCAAGGAACTCCTTGACAGGATAGATGGAGTGACCCATGAGGAAACTCATCAGTTACGATTTGAAAGCACGCGAATTTTTGAATTCGAGTGGTAGTTTACTGAAAATGGATGCAGCAGCATACTGCACACCTTTCCGCACAAGAGTTAAGGAAGTCCGATCCAAATGCAGGTTTCATTTATGCCGAGTATTAACTGAGTGTTTTGTGGACAATACTGCAGATTGTGAGCGTAACTACATTTCCATGCGCAAGGCCTGTATTCTAAACCTCTTCTGCCAATCACTAGACTAATCCAAATATGACCTCAGAGTTCAGATGACAGGCAACATTTGTTCTGAGGTAGGCCACAATTTGCAGCTGGTTGCATCCTGTTCCCTCGATGGCTGCTGGAGCACCCTCTTCAATACCACTCAGAGAACCACACTATATGCACAAGGTTATCCTACTTGCTACCATTTCCATAATGGGTACTATTATCCATTCTTTACTGTATATCAGAACTGCTGCTGATCACCCCCCACTATTTTCTACTCACTTTTCCTGCCTTGGGAGCATTCAAAAGTGCAGGAAATAGTGTGTTGGTGAAATGATAGCAAAACAGTACCATGGAACTTCCACCTAATGCCATACTCCACAATTTTATGATGGCAAGTACACTGGAATATTATGGCACCATTTCATGCTACAAGAATTCATTTGGGAAAGAAATTAAACTGAAAATTCAATGTCATTGGGCTTAGAAAGGAGACATATTATATTTGAAAAATACTGTCATGTTAAAGAGTTTCAACTTCTTACTTATTTCAGTAACAACTGCAACCAGCTGAGACAAGTCACAACAATGTATATCATTTCATAGCTGTGACATATTCATACATTCATTCATGACAATAATGGAGATTATTAGGACTCAGATATTCATACAAATGCATGTTGCACATATTTTGAAGATTTCATTGATGTAACTGTTTGAATTTAGACATTTATAATATATATTACAAGGGATATCAGGAAACTAAGGTTCAAGGCCAAGAGCTCTATCAGGGAATTGAGGTTTTCACAGTTGGTACCAGCAACGCAGGTTGGTAGTGTACACTGAAATGAACATATGGTAGCTATCTTCTTCAGTGTCCCGACTCTCATTGTGGTGACTGTTAAAGATGAACACTCCTTCAACGAAGCATCATTGATACAGACTTTCGGAGCCAAAGGCCCACTCGTGTACCCTTCATGACTGCATGACACAAAGCTTTATGCCTTGCCTGGGCCTGTCAACACCGACATTGGACTGTTTATGACTGGAAACATGTTGCCTGTTCGAACAGGTCCCGTTTCAAATTTTATCAAGTGAATGGACGTGTATGGGTATGGAGACAACCTCATGACTCCATGGGCCCTGCATGTCAGCAGGGGACTGTTCAAGTTGGTGGAGGTTCTCTAATAGTGTGGGACGTGTGCAGTTGGAATGATATGGAAGCGCTGATATATCTAGATATGACTGACAGCTGACACGTACACAAGCATCCTGTCTGATCATCTGCATCGATTCACGTCCACTGCACATTCTGGTGGACTTGGGCAATTCCAGCATGACAATGCAACACCCCACACATCCAGAATTGCTACAGAATGGCTCCAGGAACACTGTTCCGAGTTTAAACAGTACCACTGGCCACCAAACTCCCCAGACATGAACATTATTTAGCACATCTGGGATGCCTTGTAACGTGCTGTTCAGAAGATATCTCCGCCCCCTTGTATTCTCACGGATTTATGGAGAGCGCTGTAGTATTCATGTTCCTCCAGCACTATTTCAGACATCAGCGAAGTCCACGCCACGTCATGTTGCGGCAGTTCTGCGTGTCGTGGAGGCCCTACATGATATTAGGCAGTTTATTTGGTCCTTCAGTGTCATATTGAAATGGGGCTACATTGTCCCAGGAATTTTTTTCCCTGAGTAATTACTATTGTAATTGTCTCTGACTAAAGATGCCTCTAATAATAAGAAATTATGGTGCAAGTGAATCTTCCAAATCTATTGGATATATATACTTTTCCCTGGAGGGACGTTTCATTTCCTTCATCTCAATCGGCATCTTACACTCATTTCTTTTCTGGATTAGGTGTTGTAGCAAATCATATCTGACCACCTGTAATGCAACTTCTCCACTTGTTAGAGAATACAAAACAGAATTCCTATCAATGGAACATATTTCACAATCTCAGAGTCCAGAAATTAAATTCTTTGTCTTATCACTTTGTTCCATCTCAGACATGATCTGTCTCAAAAGTTGGGGAACACACATTTTGGCAGCACTTCATATTTATTTCCACTTAGAGTGTCCTTTCACTGTCTCAAAATATATCTCCACCTTTCTTCATTGGAACAAAATATGCTACATCCAATGCCTGTGGGAAGTGGTTGGAATTAGGAGGGAGACCCAACAATCTAATGTTTTCTTCACACAGTTGCAATGTTTCAAGATTTATGTGGAAAGATGAGTTGTCACCAATCACTAATTTGATCTTTTTTCTTAAGTGGTGGTAGCAAAAGTACCCTAACCCAATCATCAAAAGTAGGAGAGAGTGTAAAAACCACTTGCATTTTGAGTGATTACAATGACATCCCACAGGCCCATCTTCAGCCCATGTTGTCAAGTGACAATCAGCTCACTGAGCAACATATGCCAGTCCTCTCCCCCACAGTATTCACACAAAACATAACAAATGTTGACGTTTTCGAGCTGTTCATAATTTTTTTTGGACATATTTCACTGGTTTTTATATAAATCACATTCACTGTGCCTGGATTATCGCTTTGTTTGGTCTCATCATGGTTCCACAAGTTTTCTGTGGGTTCATCCTTGATTGAAACCTCCAGCTGATTAAAATATTCTTTAATGACAGTCTTGTCAACTACAGCTCTCACATGTTTGATATTACTACAAAATTGTATGGTTAGTTCATTTTGAATACAGTTGTTGTAGCTGGGATTCAAAGTCATCAAAAACTTTTTGAAGGACATCATCTGTACACCAGTGACTGTTATAAGTTTTTATTACACACTATTGCAATTTCGGCCTTAGGCCATTATCAAGTGCTAATATTACGGCTTTAAGCCATGTCAACATAAAGTAAGCCGACACATTTGTATGTCGTCGTCAATCCCGTTCAATACATTTGTGTCATCATTACACAGTGCGAGCACACATATTCAAACATCGTAAAACAACATAACCTGTAAATGCACATGTTCGTTAACCCTTCACTATTCTCATATGCATTAGACCACAGCTGTAGACTACTGTTTGCAGGCTACTGGTCAACAGTAGTCAGCAGCTATGGTCTAATGCATGTGTGACTAGTGACGGGTTAATGAACATGTGCATTTATAGATTATGTTGTTTTATGATGTTTGAATATGTGGGCTCGCACTGTGTAACGACAACACAAATGTATTTAACAGGATTGAGAACAACATACAAATGTGTCAGCGTACTTTATGTTACATGGCTTAAGGCTGTAATATCAGCACTTGATAATGGTCTAAGGCCGAAATTGCAATAGTATGTAATACAAACTTATAACAGTCACTGGCATAAAGATGATGTCCTTCAAAATAGTTCATTTTACTTGCTATGGAATGATTTCATAAATCAATAACCACGCAGATTGTCTTTGAAGTACATGATAGCTACACCTTTCTTGTCTATATTATCTTCAGTTACAAATTTAGGATTCTATTTGAACAAGTGGGAAGCCAAATTGGCCATCGTAATGGTGTGATTTACATACATTCACTCTCCTTCTGGGGTACATAATGCTGGATGACCATGCTGCTTCTTTTAGATGCTTCTAGGAATACCATAGACATCTGAAGCAACTTCGACTTTTTTGACCTGTTTCATCTTGGCACTTTTTAGATCATCCTTTGGACAGGTATAACCTCTCACCCCAATTTATATACACAAACCATTTTTCCCCATCTGCAAAAAATAAATAAAATTCAAAATGCTTAAAAAAACAGACCTACTATGATAAGCTGAACCTGCTGCTGATTTAGCAGGAGCTGTTCAGCCCACCCAATTTCAGTGCAGACCGGCTCACAGTTTAACCATTTCCATATTAATAACAAAGTGCTAAGAATTACTTGACCTTATGTTTAGAGCACAAAAGTGAATGCTTGTAGTAGTTCATTGTCAATGTAACAATATTTAACAATTGTTTCCTCTTATGTGAGTCAATCTACAACACAAGGTAGTAACAGTAACAAAAATCACATTTCTTCCTTGTTAAAAAAAATGTTAGAATTCACTCTAGTGGCTGCTTTTGGAAGCATTTCAAGTATCTAAGAAGCTTGCTTGTGCTGCCACCCATAATTTAGGATAGGTACTGTGTAGAAATGTTGACACACATGTAAGCATTCAAAAACATTTTTCTTATGGTTTTGCCGCCTTATTGTGCATGTTTGATGGTACTATAGTGCACGATAGCTTGACATTTTACAGTTCTGTAGTGCATGAAAAGCTAGGTGCTAGTGATTTTTAATTGGCTTTTTTTTTTTTTTTTTTTTCAAAAAAAATTATGTTTTACAGGCAGCTCAACCACAATGACTGTGCAAATATGCCAGTACGCAGTTACAAACGGAAAATGAATCTTTAAATTGTGCAAAGGAGGCTGTTCACATAAAGACTTTCAGGCTCCCAGAAATTTAAAAAAAAAAAAAAAAAAAAAAAAAAAAAAAAAAAAAAAAAAAACCATCAAAAATTTATTCTTTCAAAGAAGCTTTTCGAGACACATAACCGCTCCTTTTAGGCAAAATATTACATTCATGCATACGATGTACAAATATATCTCCACAATTCACATACAAACATTACACCAATGTTCATCATCAGCCAATGGATTCAAAAGACAAGTTGAAAGTGAGGGTGTATAGCTTCTCAAAACTGCTAGAAATAGTATGGATAACTAACTGAACTCCATCCGAACAGGCCTCTGTGAGCCCAAGCACAGATTAATATTATCAAAAGTGGAATTATAGATTCTAAACTCTCAAAAGAAGCTGCAAAAGAACATCTTAATTTCTAAAACATCAATTTCTCAGTAACATTATCAATTTTTGACTCGGTTCCAAAAGGTAATGGTGAGATTAATACAACAGAGATTATATTTGAAGCTTCCCAAGGGACCCAAAATAAACATCATAGATATAAAAATCTAAGCGATTTTAGTGGTCTGTGAGCAAACAAAACAAATTCATGTTAAGGGGTCAATGTTTGAAACCAAATGTTATCCGAGTGTTTTTAACCCACTTACATAAAATCAGGAGTTGATTATATAGAACATCAACTTTCCATACAGTTAAACCTTGACTGTTGGTCTTTTAAGCATTTACAGATTGTCTATTATGCTACAGTGGTAATTCAAAATCCGTGACCTTGTAAAGCAGCTGTGGAGGGTCCAGATAGATGATAAAAGGACAGATTCTGCACTTTAGGTTACTGAATCGTGTATTCCACCAGTCCCACGAGACCTGTAATCCCAGCAAACACTTGCATTTGCAAACTTTCTCACCCAACACTACAACAATTCCCTCTTGCAGTACACTTCAGTTTCAAGCAGCTCTCTGTTCCGAGTGATCAACCACTTTAATTTGTGATTTTGTTTGTTTTTACGATCATGGTTGCCGGAGTTATTTTATTTAGTGTGTGGTACTGAAAGATATCAGAGACGAGTTACACTAAAGGTAAGAGTGGAAGAATTCATGACATTCTCTTCAACAGTTTTGAAATTTTAATCAGAAGGTTGTATCACACAAAATATCACAAATTTGTAATATGATAACTGCAATATTCAGATACTCTTTTAGTATCACTTTTGTTCTTTCTCCCAATATTGGTTGGCCTACTTAATATAAGTTAACTCATCTTGATAAATATGCACTTTTTTTTGTTCACTCAAAATAAGTAGGTGGATCAGAGAACTTCATAAAGGTTAATTATAAACCAAGCGTTTTTTTTTTTTGCGACTGTACAATTCAGGTGGCCGCTTGGCATTTGATGTGCGAGTGGACCATTTTACATCAATTTTAACTCAAATTTTCATGCTGGAAGACATTTAGAGTTTTTTAGAGTAGAAAATGTGACGTATCTTCACATTTTGTTTACATAATGTCTTCATCTAACTTGAATAACAAAAACGTTTCTCCATACGTGAATAGTATGATAACAGCACGAGAAATGCATTTTCATAAGTTGCTTGTGTTTCATCTTAATAATTCATTACCATAAATTTGAATGAAAACAATAGTTTTTCCAGAATATAATGATGCTAGATCCTTATTTGTAGAATGAGAAGTTTGCAAGCATATGTGGAATTATGCATGTGTTCCATGGGAGATGTGGCAACTCTGCCCTGGGCCTCCACATTCTCCTGCCCAAGTTTCAGCCCCAAAAAAATTTTTAATGACTGTAGTATCATCTACCCACCTCCAATTACATCAGTGCCTAAGGCTCTTCTTTTTCATATTTTGGGATTCAAAGAACTTCTTTGGTCCATCTGTCACTTATCTATCTGTATGTCCCATCCAACCTCCGTTTCATATTTATTGTGGCCATTAATTACATCTTCATTTCTCCTCTTTTTCCTGACAAATTTGTTTCCTTGTCTCCACCAGTAATTCTGAACATGCACTGATCTACTGCCAAACGAGCAACCAACAGTTTCTGTGTTAGAAGTCTGTCTCTTACTGTACAGTCAAAACTGGTAACACATGCTGATTGTAAGCTTTCCTTCTCAGACACATTAGAACTTCAGTTTGAAAAACATATTTAGGGGGAAAAATGCATTTCAGCTACTTTTTGTTTTCTGCATATTTCATTTCCCATTCGCCATGCCCTTTACTCCAACTGTCCTAAATATAAAAACTCTTGAACCAATTCAATCTATGACTTCAAAGCTTAATTAGTGTTATTTACTTTTCAGTATATTAGTAATATTAGTTTACCTTATTTATTGTTCAGGCCTACTATCACAATTTGCTTCAATAACCACTTCTGTTCTTTCTTGAAGTTTACCTCCACTAGAATCCAATGGCATAATGTTGCCAACACATATAATGCTGATCCAATGTGTTGCATGAAACCCCCATCTCCTCTTTCCCAGTTTAGGGATAATGAAAACTTCCTCTACTGAAAACAGTTTTGTTAATATGGAAACACCTTTCCTGACTTGTTTCAGTTATGAATTTCCTGCTATTCGACAAAGTCTGATGGAATCTGTATCACTGATATTCTTCAGTATACCAACATATACTGTTGAGCCAAAACCTTATGACCACTGCAACCACAAGACTGAAAACTGCCTAATGAGACTGCGGGCACACGACTCTGTAAAGAATGTATGTAGGTGGAGCAAAGACGACGAGGGAATCCCTGTTCCAACAATATGGACACCAAAGGGGGAAATCGAATGACATAAATGCCTTTTACAAAAGTCAGTTTTTATGGCCCAGCACCTGGGACCAATGATCTGAGAAATGGCGAAGCAGGTTTGCTGTTTGTGTGATGCTATTGTTAGTATCTTTGGAAAGTGCCAGAAGGATGATGACACCACGAATGTGTGGCAAGGTCTTGGACGTCCATGCGTCGTCATAGAGTGGTGAGGTCAGAGGCTTGGCCACTCTGTAAAGCAGGATAGGTGGCAATATGTGGCATATGATGAAAAAGTACAACACTTGTGTCAGCGTTAAGTTTTTCACAGCACAGCATTCAGCATACAATATTTAACAAGTTCAGTAGTAACTGACCCTTATGTGTTCCCATGCTGACCCAACAACATCTTAAATTATAGTGAGAGCTACGCTGAGTGTCTGTGCGGTTAGAGGCGGCACGTCACTGACTGCGTGGCCCCTCCCATCGGAGGTTCAAGTCCTCCCTCGGGCTTGCTTTTTATTTTATTTTATTTTGTGTGTGTGTGTGTGTGTGTGTGTGTGTAAATCTAGGGATCGATGACCTCAGCAGTTGGGTCCCTTAGAAATTCAAACACATTTGAACATTTGAATGATAGTGAGGGAACAAAAGTCATTGGATAGCAATAGGCACATATGCAGACAATGGTAGTATTGTGTACACAAGGTAGAAGAGGGTGGCGCTGTCACTCTGACTCAGGCGATTCATGTGAAGGTGAGTCTCGATGCCAGTTGGCAAGCACTGATGGAAGGGTTTGAGTGTTGTGCAGACCCCACGAAGCCATGGACCCTAGTTGTCAAAAAGGCACTGTGCAAGCTGGTGGTAGCTCCATAATGGTGTAGGCTGTGTTTACATGGAACTCATCATTGACTGGAAATGGTTATGTTCAGCTACTTGGAGACCATTTGCAGCCATTCATGGACTTCATGTTCTCAACCAACAACTGAATTTTTATGGATGACAATGCATCATTTCACAGGGACCCACAAGTTCGCAATTGGTTAGAAGAACATTCTGGACAATTTGAGTGAATAATTTGGCCACTCACATTTCCCAACATGAATCCCATCAAACATTTATGGGACTTAATCAAGAGGCCAGCTCAGCTCATGGACTAAATCCTGCACTGGCAACACATACACAAATATGGATGGTTATAGGAGTAGCAGGGCTCAGCATTCCTGCAGGGGACTTCCAACCACTTGCTGAGTCCATGCCACATCGAATTGCTGCACTATACCATGCAAAAGGAGGCCTAACATCAATATTAAGAGGTATGTCATGACTTTCTGTCATCTCAGTGCATGATTGCAGTGTGCATGAGATTAATGAGATTGAACTGCAGATCAGTGGAAGCACATCACCTGCTCGGACACGTCAGGTTTCAGGTTTATCGCGTAGATTGTCATGTCCAGATACACTGCCACACAGGCAAATGGCTGCATGGAAGGAGCAATGCACACTGGATGCAGGATGGTGGGGGCAGTATTGTGCTATGGGGACATTCACCGATGCACCCATGGGACTTGGGGTAGTAATCAGATATCACAACAACTGTGGACCACATGATCATCAGTAAGGACCATCTGCTTATCTATACTCTACAAACCATTGTGAAGCACACAGCAGAGGGAGTCCCACTGTACCAGTTAATTGGGCTTTTTGCTGTTCCAGTCATGTATGGAGTGTGGAAAGAGTGATCACTTAAAAGCTTCTCTAGATGCTGTAGTCAGTCAAATTTTGTCCTTGCAGTCTCTCAGCACGCGACATGTAGGGCATTGCAATACAGTCCTCAATTTATCACTTAATAGGTTCTACAAACTTTGAAAGCATGTTTTCAAGGAGTAGTTTGCATCTGCAAGTCTCTGCCAGTTAAAGTGTTTTAGCATTATCGTGACACTCTCCCATGCATCAAACAAATCTGTGACCATTCGTGCTGCCCTTATTTATAACACTTAATACACCTACACTCCTATTTGGTATGGGTCCCATACATACACAATATCCTAGTATGGGTCACGTGAATGTTTTGTATGCAGTCTCCTTTGCAGACTGACTGCATTTCTCTAGTATTTCACCAATGAACCAGCTTGCCACCTGCTTTACCTATAACTGGGACTGAGATCATTCCATTTCATATACCTACAAATTGTTAAACCATGTAAAGTATGAGCTGACCCATTCAAACACTGACTCGGTAGCATTTTAGTCATTAAGGTGCTACATTTTTTCTTTTTTACAAAGTACAAAATTGATACTTCTGAAAATTTAAAGCACAGTGACAATTTTTGCATCACTGAAAACTTATCAACATCTGACAGAATATTTTTACAACTTATTCCAGACAATACTCTATTACAGACAACTGCATCATCTGTGGAAAGTGTGATGTTACTATTAATATTGTCCATAAGATCATTGATATACAACATGAAAAGCAATGCTGTCGATGAACTTCCTTGATGCACACTAAAAGTTACTTCTAAATCTGTCAGTGACTGTCCATCCAAGATAACAACATGCTGTGTCCTCACTGAAGAAATCCTCAATCCAGCTACAAATTTCAATCCTACTTTTAGTAAGTGTAGATATGGTAGTGTGCCAAATTCCATTTAGAAACCGAGAAACACTGCATCTGCCTGACTACCTTGACCCATGGCTTTCTGGATGTTATGTGAGTGCAAATTGGGTTTCACATATTTTCGGAATCCATGCTGACTGACATGGAGCAGGGCATTCTGTTCAAGTTCTAAGATTCTACAACAAATAGATGTTAGTGATGTGGATGGTAGTTTTGTGAATCACTTCTTTTATCCTTCTTGTAGATGAATGTGATATGTGCTTCCTTCCAATTACTGGGCACAGTTTTTTTTTTGTTTGAGGGGGGTATGTTATACTTAAAAAGAGATGCTAACTCAGTTGCAAAGCAAGTATAGATTCTGACCAGTACTCTCTCAATTCTTTAAGAAGTTGAACTCCCAAGAGCAAAACAGCTTCAAACATCTGATTTACTTCACAAATGAGTTGATGTGTTAAGTATTTCATGTAAGCAAGAAAAAGTTTTGAAAAGGTTTGAAATTATGCTTAAAGCTTATTGGATGTTGCTATGTGTTCTCATTCTTAAATAGTGGATGAATAATGTCCACGTATTTACAAAGTATCAGTTATGCTACGTCAAGATAAACCCTTAGCTTTTAACTGATAATTTTGATCTCAGATGTTAAGTCCCATGGTGCTCAGAGCCATTTAACTGATACTTGTCTTATTATGTTAAAAAATTAACATATCATCATATCTCTTAATGAGTAGATTATGAAAGCATTTTTTTTTTTCTTTTTAATTTGCTCGATAATTATGTGAAATAGTCAGAATCAAAGTTTTGTTGCCCCTGTAAGCTGTTAAATAGGCAGCCTGCAAATTCTACTGGGTTACAGGATAGTCACTTAGTAGTATGGATAGGAATTCCATTGGACCTTGGAGATTTGGTATTTTTAGTGATTTCATTTGGTTCTCAACACTACTGACATCAATATCTATTTCGCTGACCACCTCATTCATTTGAGAATTAAGTAAATTGGTGCAATACTCTTGGGTTTCCTTTGTGCAGGTACCTTTGAAAATGGTGTTCACCAGTTTGTTGTTTCTTTGCTACCTTCAGTTTCCTGCCTTGGCTGTGAGTCGGTGGACATGATCTTCGGCCTTCATGCTTATGTCTTTCCTGACTGTGACAGCATCTTCCAGCACGTTGACCGTCCATGCAACAAGGCCAGAATCTTGCTACAATCCTTTGAGGAGTACGAGAGTAAACTGATTATGATTTTCCAGCCACCAAATTTGCCAGACCTGAAGTAGATGGAACACATATGGGACATTTCAATGTGCAAGCTTTGCATCCACAAAGCACCATCCTGTGATTTACAGGAAAGGCACAAGCTATGTGCCACACGCCTCCAGAAACCTACTGATGACTTGTTGAATTCATGCCACACACAGTCACTGCTACATTGCTTTACAAAGGTTGACCATTATGGTGTCAGGCCCATG
This sequence comes from Schistocerca nitens, assembly GCF_023898315.1. Lineage (NCBI taxonomy): Eukaryota > Metazoa > Arthropoda > Insecta > Orthoptera > Acrididae > Schistocerca > Schistocerca nitens. The sequence goes on from NC_064614.1 coordinate 826,775,928, forward strand.
GTGAAAACATTATGGCTCATAAATGTAGGTTGACTCTGTGACTTTTTTCTCAATAGCTTTTAGTACAGATTTAGTTAAAGCGAAGACAAAATGTTTCTCAGATTCAGTCAAAGCGAAGACAAAATATTTCTCAATCTAATTCTTACACAGTGATACCTCATTCATTTCTTTGTTTTATGATTTTATTTATGATGTTCATTGTACTGGATGCACTTCTATGGCCACTAAGTTCCTCTGCCTGATTACTGTTTCAATATGTAGTTTACTGCATGTATTCTTTTGTATCTTTTATTTCTTTTTTCTTATCAAGCAGAACAACCAACACTGTTCCAGTTTTGGAGAACTGTTTGCCTTTGCAGGCATTCTGTAAACAATTTTGGAAGTTTCTTTTTAATTACTTTGCCTCCAGCATAAATCATCTGAACTGAAAAATCATCTCCATGCACCATTGCTGTCTTCATATCGTGAACAGCTCTATACAACTTGTCTGGAATTACTCTTTCATTAATCTAGTCACCTACCCATTCATTCATTCATTCATTCATTCATTCATTGTGTTCCATAAATCCCATGATGCAGGAGATTTTTCAATGAAATAAAATGAGCAAGTTATACATAACAGGCATAAGCAGCCATTGCTTGGTAATTTTGTAAAGTACACTAACAACTGGTAACAACAAGGGCTAAACTACTCACAGTTTTAATTATGAGGATTATGTTTGTATTACTTTTTATTAATGCATTATAATCTCGATATTATTCAAATGTTATAAGGAGAAATGCTATTACTTTGATAAAAGCCACTGGTATTCCTCTTTAAAAAAGCTAACCTGTTTAATATGAAAATCACTTTTAGCTGTGACCTACATCCATTGGATATATACAGGGTGTTTCAAAAATGACCGGTATATTTGAAACGGCAATAAAAACTAAATGAGCAGCGATAGAAATACACCGTTTGTTGCAATATGCTTGGGACAACAGTACATTTTCAGGCAGACAAACTTTCGAAATTACAGTAGTTACAATTTTCAACAACAGATAGCGCTGCGGTCTGGGAAACTCTATAGTACGATATTTTCCACATATCCACCATGCGTAGCAATAATATGGCGTAGTCTCTGAATGAAATTACCCGAAACCTTTGACAACGTGTCTGGCGGAATGGCTTCACATGCAGATGAGATGTACTGCTTCAGCTGTTCAATTGTTTCTGGATTCTGGCGGTACACCTGGTCTTTCAAGTGTCCCCACAGAAAGAAGTCACAGGGGTTCATGTCTGGCAAATAGGGAGGCCAATCCACGCCGCCTCCTGTATGTTTCGGATAGCGCAAAGCAATCACACGATCATCGAAATATTCATTCAGGAAATTAAAGACGTCGGCCGTGCGATGTGGCCGGGCACCATCTTGCATAAACCACGAGGTGTTCGCAGTGTCGTCTAAGGCAGTTTGTACCGCCACAAATTCACGAAGAATGTCCAGATAGCGTGATGCAGTAATCGTTTCGGATCAGAAAAATGGGCCAATGATTCCTTTGGAAGAAATGGCGGCCCAGACCAGTACTTTTTGAGGATGCAGGGACGATGGGACTGCAACATGGGGCTTTTCGGTTCCCCATATGCGCCAGTTCTGTTTATTGACGAAGCCATCCAGGTAAAAATAAGCTTCGTCAGTAAACCAAATGCTGCCCACATGCATATCGCCGTCATCAATCCTGTGCACTATATCGTTAGCGAATGTCTCTCGTGCAGCAATGGTAGCGGCGCTGAGGGGTTGCCGCGTTTGAATTTTGTATGGATAGAGGCGTAAACTCTGGCGCATGAGACGATACGTGGACGTTGGCGTCATTTGGACCGCAGCTGCAACACGGCGAACGGAAACTCGAGGCCGCTGTTGGATCACCTGCTGCAGTAGCTGCGCGTTGCCCTCTGTGGTTGCCGTACGCGGTCGCCCTACCTTTCCAGCACGTTCATCCGTCACGTTCCCAGTCTGTTTAAATTTTTCAAACGGATCCTTTATTGTATCGCTTTTCGGTCCTTTGGTTACATTAAACCTCCGTTGAAAACTTCGTCTTGTTGCAACAACACTGTGTTCTAGGCGGTGGAATTCCAACACCAGAAAAATCCTCTGTTCTAAGGAATAAACCATGTTGTCTACAGCACACTTGCACGTTGTGAACATCACACGCTTACAGCAGAAAGACGACGTACAGAATGGCGCACCCACAGACTGCGTTGTCTTCTATATCTTTCACATCACTTTCAGCGCCATCTGTTGTTGAAAATTGTAACTACTGTAATTTCGAAAGTTTGTCCGCCTGAAAATGTACTGTTATCCCAAGCATATTGCAACAAACGGTGTATTTCTATCGCTGCTCGTTTAGTTTTTATTGCCATTTCAAATATACCGGTCATTTTTGAAACACCCTGTATATTCTAGTAGATTATAGATGGAGTTACTTTATTTTTGGACAACTATTAATTTTTTTTTTTTTTTGCCTGCTGTTTGCTGGTAAGCTGTTGCAGAACTTTGCACAGGAATATAAACTTTTGTTCTGAACCCTATCTAATCTATACTGAAATTATTTTCCCTCTAGTATCATGGTTGTGAATATCACATTCCACCTTAAACACACCCTTGGGGTAATTGCAAATACCACTAGGCAGTACAATTTATAAGAACATGCTTTTAGGAATTCCAGTCAGTTTGTAATCTAACTGTATGTCAATGGATTCTGCATGTGAAGTTTACTTAGCCCTCTCTTTGGCACCTAAAAATAACTTCTATTTATCTGAAACTGTGACGTGCAAGCTCCTGTAAAAGCAACAGTTTTTGCCATTTTCTATGAACCAGTTCTGTATTTACATGTATCTTCTGAAAACTGCTTCAAAGTGTGCCTGTTGTGCTATTATCTTGCCTGTACGAGGTATTTGGGTCCTTTTCAACGTATTTGTAACACCAGCAAACATGACACTTACTTAAAAAATTCTCCAATTTCCCAGGCAAATCATTTATGAAGGTGAAGAACAAGAGGCAGCAAAGTATTGATTGTTTCCCACTCTGAATTTAGTTTTATTCCTGTTACACCATTTGTTAATGTGTTCCTCTGTTTTCTGTTGTTGAGGTACAAGTCCACCCATGTGAAAAAGGGGGAAAGAGGGGGGGGGGGGTTATTATTATGAAGCAACTTCCATATCTCCACTTTTATAGATAGATATCACTATTGTGTATGTCAATCTTTCAGAAAATACCCCTTGTTTCATCAGCAGATTACAAAGGTAAGTATCAAATTATTACCAAGCCAGTAAAGGGTTTCAGTATAAGGTGTACAATGGTTACACATGTATAATTCAAAGTATTTTCCATTGCTGGCCACTACTTTCTCCCACCTTTTGGGCAATGTACGAATTCCGCATCAAAAAAATTGTTCATTTTTTGAAGCGATCCACGAATTGATCCAATTTGTGACTTCTTCAGGAGAGTGTGTCAGCCGAGCCACATGCCATTGATCTAAACAGTTGATAGTCGGAGGGAGCAATGTCTGGAGAATACGGTGGGTGGGGGTAGGACTTCCTGCTTTAATGTTTCCAAGTACGTTTTGACCTCTTTTGCAACGTGGGGTCAAGCGTTGTCATGCTGCAAAATCACTTCATTGTGCCTCTCGCTGTATTGCGACTGTTTGTCTTTTAGCACTCTGCTCAAACGCATTAATTGCATTTGATAATGAGCACCTGTGATTGTTTCACTTGGTTTTAACACCTCATAGTACACGACGCCAAGCTGGTCCCACCAAATGCAGAGCACGATCTTGGAGCCGTGAATATTCAGTGTGGCCGTCGATGTGGAAGCATGGCCAGGATATCCTCATGATTTTTTGCATTTAGGGTTATCATAATGAACCCATTTTTCGTCCCCGGTCACAATGCGATGCAGAAATCTCTTAAGTTTTTGCCTCTGAAGCAACTGTTCACAAACACAAAACGCCATTCAACGTCTCTTGGTTTCAGCTCACACAGGACCCAAGTTCCTTCTTTCTGAATCATGCCCATAGCCTTGAGACGTTTTGAAATGGCTTGCTGTGTCACACCCACTAATCGTGCCAATTATTCTTGAGTTTGACGTGAGTCTTCACTCAGCTTAGTCTCCAATTCTGCATCTTCGCAAACATTCTCTCTTCCACCACTATGCCGATCTAAGACATTAAAATCACCGTTCCTAAAGTGTTGAAACCAGTCACGACATGTTTTTTCACTAATAGTGTCCTTACCATATGTATCTGAGAGCATTTGATGAGACTCTGCCGCTGTTTTCTTCATACTGAAACAAAACAGTAACACCCCCCACAAATGACAAGAATAAGGCTCATAAACTGACATTTTCAATCAAGAACAACTTTATGATGCAGACACAAATTGACTAATGTCTGAATGAGGTTATGTTGACCGAGGTTCTAGCTAACTGCCTAACGTCTGTGATCTGTTTCTTTCCACAGCTACTTACCGTTGTCACCGCCTATTAGCAAACGGCGGAAGCAAAGATGTACACCTTGGTACTTTGCTTCAAACAATCATAAGTAGGAAACAGTTTATAGGTTTACTTTCAATGATCTATTCTCATTTTATTTTTTCTGCTATTGTTCCAACAATTTAAAGAATTTAGTGGCCAATGGTTTGAATATAACCCCCACTATCACAATTATTTTCATCAGAAAAATTAATATCATTTGCCATATCCAATGCACTAACTTTCCAATCAGTATTTGCTTTGTTCTTGGAACTCCCTATTTTTTTTGTGCATAATAGTAGGGTTATGATGTTTTGATGACACATTGAATACTTTCACACTACTGTTTGTAGTTCATCTTTAAGTCTTGATCAGAGGTGGTCCTGACACACAGAAACCTCTTTTTTCCAGACACAAGAAGTTTGATCCCAGATGTTAACCACATTTTCTCTTGGCTTCTATTGTAATTGTCCATGGCCCAGTGTAAGAAAAACTTTATTCATAGTGTTAGTAGAATGTTTTGGGAAGAATTATTCTATTTACTGCATGTAGTTAGTTTACTATAACCCATTTTTCATCCAATAAATACCCTCTGAACAGTGTCACCAAGTGAACATTTACGATTCTATGAATATGTGTTTCCCCCCCCCCCCCCCCCCTTTCTTAGCCTAACACAATTGATGGACTTTGTTTATAGACACCATTTGAGCATCTCTGTCACGAAGCAAATACAATGCTCACATCTGTTTCACAAAAGGTAGTTGTATCTAGAAATAAGTTACATTTAAAAATAGTCAATTGCTGTTGTACTATATCCTTTTGCTTTTGCTGGTAATGTTATTGTGGAGAACCAATTGAAGCTGGACATAACTAAGTTCCTGAGATCAGTGGCCTTTCATCTGGATTTCTGATTGATGTACTGAAACACACACATCTTAAAAAATGTTTTCAAATGCCTGTAAAGTGTTGCTCTGTTGTTAGTTACTATGAAGGCTGTGGCAGTCTAGTGGGTAGAGCACTATACCAGCCCCCAGGGGAGGGAGGGAGGGATTGGGGGCTCAAACCTGACTACGTGTGGAAATTTTCCTCATTCCAGTCCTTCCAGAATGGCTCCTGATCCACTCTGGCTGTTGCCAAAGTGAGTACCAAGAATCTTTCTGGGGTTTAGGGGCTGCTGGGGCAAGGGGTTCATCACACCTCCCCCTTTTAATGATGCACTGGGTAGAATTGGTCCACTCCACCTGTAATCGTCAGGCCGATACTCCACTCCCAGGCCTGCACCACGGTCTTCACATTTACCTTTGTTAGTCACTGAGCAACTTGTGATATCAGCTGAGTAAATGGAGTGTCCACCCAACGTAATTTTCTGGTTTGTTTTCTTCAGTTTGATAATTTTCAAATGACTGTATTAAATTTTTTTCATTCTAAACAGTGGTAAGATAGCCTTTCATCTGTGTGTGTGTGTGTGTGTGTGTGTGTGTGTGTGTGTGTGTGTGTGTGTGTGTTAGCAAGCTCTGAAGGAGGACATCGACCTAAAGTTTAGCATGATTTAAATCTTTTTTTATACAGCTGTTTCCCATTCAATGCCTTAGATATATGGTGAGATGTTACCTATACTCCACTCAGTGCTTGTATTCCAACCTGATTTTTTAATAATCGTCTTATCACATTCTTTCCTTGATTTTTGCAGAGAGTTTTAATGCAGAATATTCTACTGTGATCCCATTATTGGTTGCTTCAAACTATTAGCTTCTCTTTAAAGCTTCCTGAAGTAGGGTTTATACACAGACAAGCAAAAAAAAAATCCTGGATTTCCCGGTTAAAAATACAGTTTCTCCCAGGTGAAAACACACTTTTTCTAGAATGAGATTTTCATTCTGCAGCGGAGTGTGCGCTGATATGAAACTTCCTGGCAGATTAAAACTGTGTGCCCGAGCGAGACTCGAACTCGGGACCTTTGCCATTCGCGGGCAAGTGCTCTACCATCTAAGCTACCGAAGCACGACTCACGCCCGGTCCTCACAGCTTTACTTCTGCCAGTATCTCGTCTCCTACCTGCCAAACTTTACAGAAGCTCTCCTGCGAACCATGCAGAACTAGCACTCCTGAAAGAAAGGATATTGCGGAGACATGGCTTAGCCACAGCCTGGGGGATGTTTCCAGAACGATATTTTCACTCTGCCTTTCGCGGGCTAGTTTCATATCAGCGCACACTCCGCTGCAAAGGTCCCAAGTTCGAGTCTTGTTTGGGCACACAGTTTTAATCTGCCAGGAAGTTACACTTTTTCTATGTTAAATGACATTAGATTTTCCATCAGAATTGTAAAACTTATCAATCCCTTGAATGGTCATGATTTTATACATGGGCACAGAATTTTCCAGCACTTTAAGAAAATGAAACTCAGGGAAAAAAAACATGTTTTGGAAAGATCTTTGATGGGCAGCAACATGTATGCTGCATGTTTTTATATTACGAAAGTATAAATTCAAATTCCAAACAAACACTGCATGTTACTTTACGAACCACTGAAATCGAGATTGTGATACACTTTTGTAAGCCAGTCATAGCTCATGTCACGTGATCTCGCCAGCCAATGACAGCGGATATTCAGACCATACGGCATGTGATGCACTTGGCCAATAGCAACATCACTGTTAGGTAGTGCGAGTATACAAACTGGAAAAGTTAATGTTTTAAATTACAATAATATACGTAGAGTTGCTACTAGAAAAGCAAAGTTTCACATACTGCAAGAGAAGCTAAGCTTTCATAAAAAATGTTGATCTTTTTCGCGCATGTTACACTTTGGTATGTATCACTCAAATGTGCCAGCAAAATTTTTAGCCAGGTCCAGTGACCTGTCATCGAAGTTTTCCACAAATAAATTAGTTACCAGAGAGGAGAGAGGGCTTCCTGTAGTCCATCAATTTGCTCTGGGCTCTAAATTCCTCTAAATGGCTCATCACCAAAGAGTTGATTTAAAATGAGAGTCAAACACTGATTTAAGAAAGTCATCGTACATTCTTGCACATTGTCCAACTTAAGTAAAGGGAAATTTGCTTTGAAAGTAACGAGTAGTTGCTAGAGAGCGTCAGATAACAGGCGCCACAGCGCTTGCGCAGCTACAATGACGCAGGTCCAGATTCCCAATGAAGTAGGCCTTGACCTGATACTAAGCTTTTCAGTGTGGTTTTTGGGATGTAAATTTTCTTGGAGTACCAGTATTGTATTGCCTCATGTTTCGTTCTTTATTATGGCATAATGCCATACGTGCTAGAAGATGAAAACGAGCACTTGAAATACAGCGAGCAGTTTAAACTAGCCAATATTGTCGAATTAAACATTTCTTCCTTTCAAATACGTCGACTGCCTCAGTGGGAAAGATTAATAAAAACCAAATTTCTTTAGCAAACCGACAAAAATAACTTCATTGTCCTGCAAGGTGATTAATGCTTGACTGTCACAAAGGTGGAAATAAAATAAAATCTGAAACTAATAACATATTTTAGCCTTCCATAATTATGTGAATGTATTTTAATTCACTTGATAGCTCCTGGCCACAGAAATCTGCTTTGTTTTCATTTGACGAGAGAGCAGTAAACAAAGAGGAAACAGCACTAACTGTAAACACCGGTCACGTGGACATTACACACTTCCCCACTATAATTCAGACTGCTCTGCGCATCAGCTACAGATGTATATTTCTGCACCTGGGCAATACTAGATAATGGCAGCCCCTCGCCCTCCTCCATCGAGCGTTTGAGATAGGATGTAAAAAAATTAAAAAATCGAATTTTCAAAAATATGTTCATTTTGTTGCGCACATCTTTCTGAAGAGTCTGATACATATGTACTAGAGGAAATGTAAGCCATGTTATTTGGTCTTAAGTGTGCAGAAGTGCAGTGCCACACCTCTTCACCGCAGTCTTCTATCGCACGTCACTGTATTTTGCTCTGTGGAATTGAAACGCACAGTATTTTGTAATGGAGGCCATGAAACTATATTCAGGACAGTGGAAATTAAAATGTCCTGTGGTGCCTCTCCTGTTCCCAGTCGGCTGGTTTGACATTCTGCACCTCTTAAAAAACCTTGCAATTAATACTTGATGGGATTATTTGTAATCGGGAGAGACGGTACACTTTTCTTCAATCCTTAGCTCCTAGCATTTTTCTCTCACGAATCTTGCTACAGCTTTACATGGTGTGCTTTATCTTTCTGTGAAATAATCTATTACCTCATGAAAGTCCGTGAAACTTTTTGCTACATGAAAAATCGAAATGTCATTGTCTAATACTGCAAAAGCTGTTCATACAAATAGTACCCAAAACTGGTGTGGTTTCTCCAACTGATTACTCTATTTTGTCACTGTCTGCTGGATAAAACAAAGTAGGCCTTTCAAATATTGCAGCAATTGCAACATACATCAAATAAACCAGGCTGTTTTGGCACAAATGGTCATTTTTATAACACTAAATGATTAATGGAAAATCTCAAAGATGTGAAACAAATACTAACAAAGAGAGAGAGGGGCTGGCCAGTACTTACCTCAGCTCAGTACAGCTGATAAGATACACAAAAAACAGAACCAAAAATTTTTGACGTTCCTAGCTTTCGGAACAAATGTTCCTTCATCAGGGAGGAGAGAGTGGAAAGAAAGGGAAGAAGGGTAAGTAGATTCAGTTACTCACAACCCAGGTTATGAAGCAACAGGGAAAGGAAAACAGGGAGGGTAGCAAGGATGGAGGCATGGTTGTCAGGGGGAAGCCAAAGATATTCTACTGTAAGTACTGTGCCAGCTTCAAACCAAAGAGGATGCATACAGAAGTAAAGAGGTATATAGTATAAAGATGAACACAACTATGTAGGATGAAAAGATGCGTGAATGGCTAGGAGGAAAGGGAAAGAGGAGAAGATCGAAGAGTAAATGGGAGTGAGGTTGTTTAACGTAGGTTCAGTCCAGGGGGATGGCGGGATGAAAGGATGTGTTGGAGTGCAAGTTCCCATCTCCGCAGTTCAGAGGGACTGGTGTTTGGTGGGAGAAGCCAAATGGCACATACAGTGTAGCAGGTTCCTAGGTCCCTAGAATTATGCTGGAGGGCATGCTCCGCTACTGGGTATTGGACATCTCCTAGGCGGACAGTTCGTCTGTGTCCGTTCATGCGCTCAGGCAGTTTAGTTGTTGTCATACCGATGTAAAAGGCTGTGCAGTGCAGGCATGTCAGTTGATAAATGACATGTGTAGTTTCACACGTGGCCCTGCCTTTAATTGTGTATGTTTTACCAGTAGCGGGGCTGGAGTAGGTGGTTGTGAGGGGATGCATGGGGCAGGTTTTGCAGCGGGGTCGGTTACAGGGGTAGGAACCGCTGGGTAGAGAAGGTAGTCTGGGAATATTGTAGGGTTTAACAAGGATGTTACGGAGGTTAGGGGGGGCGACGAAAGGCAACTCTGGGTGGTGTGGGGAGAATTTTTGTCAAGGGATGATCTCATTTCAGGGGTTAACTTGAGAAAGTCATATCCCTGGCGGAGTAATTTGTTGATGTTTTCCAGGCCAGGATAATATTGGGTGACAAGGGGGATGCTTTTGTGTGGTCTGGGGATAGGAACATTGTTGTTGGACGGGAGGAATGTATTGGTGGTGGTGGTTAGTGTTTAACGTCCCGTCGACAACGAGGTCATTAGAGACGGAGGGCAAGCTCGGGTTAGGGAAGGATTGGGAAGGAAATCGGCCGTGCCCTGTCAAAGGAACCATCCCGGCATTTGCCTGAAACGATTTAGGGAAATCACGGAAAACCTAAATCAAGATGGCCGGAGACGGGATTGAACCATCGTCCTCCCGAATGCGAGTCCAGTGTGCTAACCACTGCGCCACCTCGCTCGGTGGGAATGTATTGCTCGGGAGACCTGTTTGTGGACAAGGTCTGCAGGATAGTTGCGGGAGAGGAAAGCACTGGTTAGGTTATTGGTGTAATTGTTGAGGGATTCATCACTGGAGCAGATACGTTTGCCACGAATACCTAGGTTGTAGGGAAGGGAGCGTTTGATGTGGAATGGATGGCAGCTATCAAAGTGAAGGTACTGTTGTTTGTTTGTGGGTTTGATATGGACAGAGGTGTGGATGTGAGCTTCAACAAGATGAAGGTCAACATCCAGGAAGGTGGCTTGGGTTTTGGAGAAGGACCAGGTGAAATTCAGATTCGAAAAGGAGTTGAGGTTACGGAGGAAATTAAGGAGTGTTTCTTCACCATGAGTCCAGACCACAAAGATGTCATCTATAAACCTATACCAGGCCAGGGGAAGCAGCTGTTGGGTCTTCAGGAAAGCCTCCTCCATGCGGCCCATGAAGAAGTTGGCATAGGACGGAGCCATCCTGGTTCCCATGGCCGTTCCCCTGATTTGTTTGTAGGTCTGGCCTTCAAAAGTGAAGTAATTATAGGTGAGGATGAAGTTGGTAAGTGTGATAAGGAATGAGGTTTTTGGAAGATCTTTGGGTGGGCGTTGGGAGAGGTAGTTCTCAAGGGCAGAGAGACCACGGGTATGTGGGATGTTTGCGTAAAGGGATGTAGCATCTGTGGTGACAAGAAAGGTTTCAGGTGGGAGAGGAGTGGGAATTGATTTGAGGCATTCTAGGAAGTGGTTTGTGTCTTTGATGTAGGATGGGAGTCTGCGGGTGATAGGTTGGAGGTGTTGGTCTACCAGAGCTGAGATACGTTCTGTTGGGGCTTTGAAGCCTGCCACAATGGGACGGCCAGGATGGTTCTCTTTGTGGATTTTGGGTAATAGGTAGAAGGTAGGTATACGTGGGTCAGGTGGAGTGAGTAAGTCTATGGAAGCCGTTGTGAGGCCTTGTGAGGGACCTTGAATTTTTAGGATTTTCTGCAGCTCAGTCTGGATGGAGGGAACGGGATCCTGGGTAACAGCTTTGTAGGTTGAGGTGTCAGAGTTTACGCAGTCCTTCTGCCACATACTCCACACGGTCAAGTACGACAGTTGTGGAGCCTTTATCCGCTGGGAGGATGACAATAGAGCGGTCTATTTTCAGCTCCTTAATCGGGATGTTCTTCAAGGAGGACTGGGAGGCAACTCTGGATGTGAGGAATTCCTGAAATGTCTGCAAGGGATGGTTTTGGGGGAGGGGAGGAGGATCCCTTTGAGAAGGCGGTCGGAACTGTTCTAGACAGGGTTCAACACTGGGTCTAATATTTGGGGGCTGTGTTTGGGTAGTGAAGTGATATTTCCAGTTGAGGTTCCGGGTGAATGAGAGGAGATCTTTAACCAGGGCAGTGTGGTTGAATTTAGGCGTGGGGCTAAAGGTTAAGCCTTTTGATAGAACAGATGTCTCTGGAGAAGAGAGGGATCTGGATGAGAGGTTTAGAACTGAATTGGGATTGGTGATATGGGGCATTTGACTGTGGTTATAGTTGTGATTTGGTCTGTGTGGGGTATGTGCTGGGATGGGGAGATGTAGTAGGGTGGCTAGGCTAGGTTTGTTGGCTATGAGGGGGATTTGTTGAAGGTTCTGTTGTGGTTGGTGTTTGTGAGGGATAGGGAGAGGGACCCCACTTCTTAGGTGTTGCACTAGCACTGTGGATAGTTTTTTCAGGTGGTGTGTGGCATGGAACTCAAGTTTGCAGCTGGCTTCTAGGATGATGTTCCAGAGTGTGTTCTCCAAGCAAGGGTTTGAGAGGTGCCATTCACGCATCTTTTCATCCTACATAGTTGTGTTTATCTTTATACTATATACCTCTTTACTTCTGTATGCATCCTCTTTGGTTTGAAGCTGGCACAGTACTTACAGTAGAATATCTTTGGCTTCCCTCTGACAACCATGCCTCCATCCTTGCTACACTCCCTGTTTTCCTTTCCCTGTTGCTTCATAACCTGGGTTGTGAGTAACTGAATCTACTTACCCTTCTTCCCTTTCTTTCCCCTCTCTCCTCCCTGATGAAGGAACATTTGTTCCGAAAGCTAGGAACGTAAAATTTTTGGTTCTGTTTTTTTGTGTATCTATCGGCTGTACTGAGCTGAGGTAAGTACTGGCCAGCCCCTCTATAACACAATAGAATACAATTCACAAAGAACCAATATCAAATGCCTATTAGGCCCACTAAAAGCAAAAAGCTTTATGCTAGTTTCATATTTCTTTCACACACTCCAGTTTCTCAAGCACGAGATTGAAATGTAGTAATATAAAATTTTTATATAAATTTGGAATCTTCATATTCTTCCATAATGTGTGTGATGCCCCTGTTTCTTTTACTCCCTCATTCTAACAAACCATCTTGTCATCACTAATTCCCGAACTATTCCTGCCACTGTCAAAACTTATTTGCCAGTCAACTTCACTAACCCTGCCAGAATCACCAATTTAGTTATTGTGCAATTATTATCCGGTTAGGCATTTTTACAAGTTCATACAACGCATCTCCCATGCTACTTCCATAATTGATCTTAAGTGACTGCTAACTGGGGACTGTGCAACTGGCCCTTATTAGTGTAGTGATCTGACCAAAAAATTTTCTGTCAAAATTTCATTTTCTTGAATACACTGAGGAGATAATACGTAATCTTTCTTACCTGTTATTCCTGTTAGTCATTTACTTCCACTCAGGTAGTCTGAATCTATCGATTTCACTTGTAATTATAACAATTCTGGCCATTCGCAAACCCAATCAACCACATAATCAGACAGCGATTGGCATTCATCCATTCGGCTTTAACTGCTCAGCTCTTACAGCCCCATCCCCTTTTGCCTGCAGGAAAGTTTATTTCTGGATATGGCGAGGATTCCCCTGACGTAGACATCACGTACACTATGCACACATTCAAAAATCAACTTATGGTTCATTCAGAAATAGGCTTAGAATAAGTTCAAAAACCAACAGGGATGTATTTCAAAATCATATGAGTAATTGATAGACCAACATGCGCTGGATGCTAGGCACTTTGTGAAACAAGGTTTTTTTCCTCAAGAATATGAATTGCCCCCCCCCCCCCCCTAGATCTGGGCCTGGTACACATGCCTGAATCTGGCAGGTTGGGGGCAGGAGTAGAATTTTTCCCAGTTGCATCTAGCTGCTTGCTGCAACTGCTTACACAGACAATAACCACATTTCTGTAGCCAGAAGCGGGAGATGGTACTACTCATCTGCGACTCAACTGCGCATGAGCCTGCTTGTAACTGCTAAAACGAATCTAAATGTATACAGTTGTGACGTCATGCTCATTGCAGGCAATTTGTTGTTATGAAGCATTGCATAGTCTCCCTAAAGCCTTTGACACATTTTGCTGTTGGCAGACGCCTGTATGAGCAATGTGTTTTGTTGTTGTAAAATGCGCATTTCCTATGCAATTTAAGTTTTTTTTCCCTCTAGTTCATGTTTTATTGCTGCAGTATTTTTCTGCAGCAGTGGGATTCAGTTATATCCTTTGTTAAGAGCATCGGTTCTTAACAGTCAAAATTACAAAAAATTAACTGAAAACTTGAACAATGAAAAATTCCAGGAATTCTAAAAAAATTTCCAGATTTTTCCCAGTTTTCTCTCTGATAAAAAAGTTCCCGGTTTTTTTTCCGGATCTGCCAGTTGTCCTGGGTCATATACACCCTGTCCAAGGCTTGTTCTAGTATATATTAGGTCTTGCAATTGTAGAACTGCAAAACTTCTCAGGAAAAGAATCACTGCCCAAATATGGTTTTGTGCAAAATGTAATGTCAAGATTCAAGCAAAGAGCATGACACCAAAAGAGATATAATGTACAGAGCGTATAATTTTTTGCTTATCCACTCATTTCAATATCTGATAAGTTTATGTCTTACGATCTCACAAACTCAAATTTGTCCAGGAACATTTCCTCTTACATTATGATATTTTTGAGGACAATATTCCAAGCTGCTTATCACATGTATTCCTTTAGTTCTTAAGCTATTAAAGGTGTGAACATTTAAACTTTCATAAACTGAGAAGTGGACTTCATCTGTCCACTTACAGTTTAACACTCACAATCAGTCTATGTTATTTTTCAGTTTCACTGGACAGCAAACTGTTTACAGAAACAGTGGACAGAAGACTAAGTGCAAATGGTTGGGTTGCAACAAACATATTCAACCTCTCAGCAAAAAACAAACTGGAGCAAATAGGGAGCATTATGATGGATACAGGGATTACTGAACTCAAGTTGGTCACAGCAAGACCCAACACTAACACCCAAACACACCAAACATAAATGCAAAATATACCTGTTTAAAGCAGCAGATAAAAATTACCTTTATGCCTCCCTAAGAGACAGCCTCCATTCTTTTTGAACTAACCTTGTAAGTATAGACCTGATGTCGCTTGGATTCAAAGAAATAGTATTGACAGCACTGGAGAGATTTATACCATTTAAATTAATAAGAGATTGGAGTGACCCCCCCATGATACACATAATAGGTCTGAACATTGTTACAGAAGCAATGAAAGAAGCAGGCCAAATTTAAAAGAAAGCAAACCCCCTCCTGAAGACTGGACATGTTTTACAGAAGCTCAAAATATATAGTACGAATTTCAATGTGAGGTGCTTTTAATAGCTTCCACAACAAAACTCTGTCTCAAAATTTGACAGAAAATTCAGAGATATTTTAGTCATATGTGAAGTACATGAAAGGCAAGAGACAACAAATCCCTCACTACACAACAGCAATGGTAAATTTACCAATGACAGTGCCACTAAAACGGAGTTACTAAACACTGTTTTCTGAAATTCCCTCACCAGAAATGAAAAACTAAATATTCCAGAATTTTAATCAAGACCCGCTGCCAACATGAGTATCATGGAAGCAAATTGTCTGTGCAGCAAAGCAGCTTAAATCACTTAATGAAGTTAAGTCCTCCAGTCCAGATTGCATATCAATTAGATTCCTTCATGAGAGCATGGCATGCTGAGATAAGAACTCCATACTTAACTACATATACAACTGCTCACTCAACAAAATACCCACACCTAAATACTGGATATTAGCACAACTCACACTAATACTCAAGGAAGGAAACATTTAATACAATTAATTACAGAGCCATATCACTGACATTAGTTTGCAGTGGGATTTTGGAGAGATACCATTTTCAAACGTAATTAATTACCTCAAGGAAAATGATCTGTTGACACACAGTCAGCAAATATTAAGAAAATATTGTTCTTGTGAAACACAACTAGTTCTTCATTCTCAGAAAGTAATGAGGACTAGCAACAGAGGACCTCAAATTGATTTTGTAACAAGCAGCTCCTAATGAAACTGCACCCATATGGAGTATTGTTTCAGTTGTACAACTGGATTCATCATTTCCTGTCAGGAAGATCACACAGGGTGTATACAAGGAAAAAAAATTCCCGGATTTCTTGATAAAAATACACTTTCTCCCAGGTGAAAATACACTTTCTCCGTGTTAAGTGAATGCATACTTTCCCTCGGAACTGTAAAACGTATCAATCCTTTGAATGTTTATGGTTTTATACACCGGCGTAGAATTTCCTGGCACTTTAGAAAACTCAACTCAGGGGAAAAAGAACATGTTTTAGAAAGATCTTTGTTATGCCGAAACATGTACTCTGCGTATCTTTGTATTACGAAAGTAAAAATTCGAATTCCACCAAACACCGCATGTTACTTTTTGAAACATTGAAATCGAGGTTGCAATGCGCTTTGTTAGCCAGTCATAGTTTATGTCACGTGATCTTGCCAGCCGACGACAGCGGGTATTCAGAGCAAAGGACACGTGATGTAGTCAGCCAATATCAGCATGACTTAAGTAGCATGAACACACAAACAGGAAAAGTTAATGGTTTAAATTAATATACATCTTGTTGCTACATGAAAAGCAAAGCTTTCACGTGTAATGTTGATCTTTTTTTGCGTGTGATACTCTTTGAGATATATCACGCAAATGTGCCAATAAAATGTTTAGTAATGACATAAATGTCTGATCATCTGTGCTCGAAATTCTTCTAAATGACTCATCATCAAAGAGTTGATTTTTAAATGAGAGTCAAATTCTCCATCATTTAAGAAATTCGTCATACATTCTCGCACATAGTTCATCTTGCATAAAAGGAAATTTACTTTGAATGTAACACTTTTCAAACCAGCATTTGCAATATTTTCCCGCGACCTGTTAGAAATAGGTTCGTTTCAGCAGTTGCCAGAGAGCCCCAGGTAACAGTCGTCACCGCGCTTGCGCAGGTACGATGGAATATCCTTTGTTACAGTATTGGTTCTTATCAGTCAAAATTACAAAAATTTAACTGAAAACTAAAACAATGAATAATTCCCAGACTTTTAAAAAATCCTGGGTTTTTCCCAGTTTTCTCCCAGATGAAAAAATTCCCGGGTTTTTCCCGGACCTCCCTGTTGTCCCGGGTCATATACGCCCTGTCACAATTGACAAAATCATAGAGTAAAACATTGCTGTCATTCTGCAAGGAAGTGTTCTAGGCACTCTGATTTTTCTTATCTACATAAATAGTTTAGAAGACAACTTGAGCAGCCATATTTCATTCTTTGGAGAAGCTGTCATTTACCATCTAGTACAATCGTCACAAGATCAAAATCAATTGGAAAATTATTTAGACACAATATTTGTACAGCACGAAAAGTAGCAAATGACACTAATAATGGAATGAGTGAGGTCATCCACAAGAGTACTAAAAGGAATCCATTAAATTTCAGTTACTACGGTAACAACTTAAATTGGAATGATTGCATAGATAATGTAGTGGAGAAGGCAAAGAATGTTTTATTGGCAGAAGATAGACAGTGCAACAGGTCTACTAAAGAAACTACACTGCTGGCCACCGTAAATGCAACACCAAGAAAGACAAGAGGTAGCACAACAAAATTTATTTTGTAGATAACATGTTGACCAAGTATCAAATGATTACGTTTACAGACGTCTGTGACATGTGGTTCCTGTCAGAATCAGTAGCCAGAGTAGTCGCCATTGTTGGAGATCACCGCTGCCACACGTCTCGGCATTGAGTCAAAGAGACGTTGGATGTGTTCCTGGGGTACAGCAGCCCAAGCAGCTTCCACACGTTGCCAAAGATCATCTGGTGTGGCAGCTGGGGATGTAATCTGGGTCACTCGTTGAGCAACCATAGACCACATGTTTTCTATCGGCGAAAGATCCGGAGAGCGAGCCGACCAGGGAAGCAATTCAGTCTGGTTATTGACGAAGAACCTTTGGACAATGCGTGCCACGTGTGGTCGCGCATTATCCTGTTGAAATATGGCTGTGGCCGAGCCCTGAAGGTAAGGAAGGACAACTGGCTCCAGCACCTCGGATATGTAGCGCCGGCTATTTAAAGTACCGGCAATGCGTACTAGAGGCGTGCGAGAGTAATATCCAATACCGCCCCATACCATAATACCCGGTGCAAGACCAGTGTGGTGGTGCGTAATGCAGCTGTCCAGCATCCTCTCTCCACGGTGTCTCCACACTCGAATCTGACCATCGTGGTGCTGCAGACAGAAGCGTGCCTCATCAGTAAAGACAACGTCATTTCATTCTGCCGTCCACATCCGTCTGTCATCACACCATTGGCGACGGAGACGTCTGTGGTTCTGCGTCAATGGTAGACGAAGCAATGGACGTCTTGCGGTTAGACGACTCTGCTGTAAACGGATTCGAATGGTACGCGCAGACACTGGATGATGCGTTACAGACGCAATGTGCTGTGCTATGGTTCGGGATGTCACTGAGCGATCCATCACTGCCACACGCACAATTTGCCTATCAGCACGTGCAGTGGTGCACCGAGGTGAATGCGATCGAATACGTTGGTCCGTCGTACCCTCCTGCATCCAACGGTCACATATCCGCATTACAGTTGTTTGGTTTCGTCCAACACGACTAGCGATTTCTCTGTATGATAGTCCACAATCTCGGTAAGCCACTATCCTTCCTCTGTCGAACTCTGATACTTGATCAAAAGATGTTTGCTGTTGTCTACGAGGCATAACTGATAGTCTTGTGAAACAACCACAAGGTAAACGCACGTGCCGAACGTACACTCGTCGAAATCACCAAGCCTTAAATGGCGCTATGAGGTGGCGCCACAGGCGCGCGTGATGTGCGTCTGCGCTGAAATTCTAATCAGTTGCATATCTCATCGCTGCAAACCCGTGGTGTAAATTTCACTTGATTCGGATGCTTCCTTCAGGGTGTTGCATTTACGGTGGCCAGCAGTGTACCTACAATGCACTTGTCCATCCTCCACTTGAACACTGCAGTACAATATGAGACCCTCCTCAGATAACACTGATGGAGAACACCAAAAAAGTTCAAAGCAGGGCAGCTTATCTGTATTATCACAAAATAGAGGAGTATTATCACAAAATAGAGGAGAGGTAGTTATGGATATAGTGAGAAAATCAGGACAGCAATCATTGAAACAAATGCACTTTTTATTGCAGAAGTATCTCTTCATGAAATTCAATCTCCAATGTTCTCCTTCAAATGCAAAAATATTTTGTTAATACCAACCTGCAGAGGGAGAAATGATCATTGTAATAAAATAAAAGCAATCAGAGTTCATATGGAAAGATTTAAGTGTGTGTTTTTTCCCATGCTCTGTTCAAAAGTGGAATGGTGGAGAAACAGTGTGGAAGTGTTTTGATGAACCCTCTGTCAGGCACTAGAGTGTGAAGAGCAGAGCAATCCTGTAGATGCAAATGCATATGTAGACTGTTACAGCAGCACCTGTCAATGAAATATACTGTTATTGTGGCAGTAAATTATTCTGTTAAGTAAATAAGTCTCCTATCTTCCTGTGCACTTCCTCTAACATTATTTCATTAAGTTACGATGAATTTTTCATCTTCACTTTTTCTGTAACTTTTGGATCAGCTACTATTTTTCCTTAAGATATTCCCTCATCATGAAGTCCACGATGAATAAATGATGATGATTTTGAGTACTAGGCGTCAATAAAATGTGTAATTAAATTATCTTGGTATGTTCTTCCTCCTACACTGTGACGCAAAGTGAACCCCCTTCCTTTCTTTAATAAATAAATAAAAAAAAAAGAATTTCATGTTGTCCAGTTCCTAATAGATGATGAAGCGAAATTGTTCCCAATTATGTATCCAGTACTTCCTAACAACTAGGACAATTCCTATCACAGATTTCAGAGTGATCTCTAATGAACAAATCATCGGTTTTTTTCAATACGAAGATGATAGTAAGTACATTAAAATTCCCTTTATCTTCAAAGTTCTTTTTCTGATTCATTGCTGAAGTCTTATGAAATCATAATGTTCACAGTTTAATAGCAGTATTTATATGATTATCACCAGAGGAATATGGAGGATGGACTATTATCTGCATATGCAGACAGAGAACTTCTCAAAAATAGAAGGGGCATTGAGGAACAGGCTGAAAACAAAATTTCCTGTCACTAGTATGTGCCTGTCCACTGTTCAGTGCCTCTTACTATTTCATGTGAGCCTGGTGTACCACATATACTGTAGAAACAGTGGTTGTTTAGTCACATACGGTTTTAGTTTTTAAACTGAGGTGCACAAATGACAACATATATTCCCCAGCTTTACTTTTAAGAATAACATGCTCCGCAGATTGGTTGGTTTGGGGGGATTAAAGGGACCTGACTGCGACGGTCATCGGTCCCTTTTTCCAAAAAATTAAAACCACCCAAAGAGAATAAAAACGAACAGCAGGAAAGATGTCAGACGACACAGGACAAGAAAGACTCCTACAGAGATCAGACAGAACAAATTAAATCACACAGAGTGTGACTGTGGTTGGCCGACCATAAGAGATAAAAAGGAAAAGCCAACCACCGAGAACACATTAAAAACACAGCGTAACATCGTAGGCCAATGGCCAGAATCAACACAAAAGAACAGAACAAACACCCAGAGTAAACGATAAAAACCCCCTGCCCAAATAAAACTAAGCCAGCCATAACAGGGTCATCAGATAAAAGGGCAGGGAGCGTATCAGGCAGCGCTGCTCCACAGATTTTGATGTACTTCCGTCACAATGATTTATCATGGTATGTTCTAGACTGGAAATAGTGCTGAAATGGCATAACTTTTAAATTTCTTCAGTATCATTTGTTTTCTCAACTGTTTTCATCAACCAACCAAAAGTATTAATTCTAACATAATACTCAGGATACAGAATATAATGGACATGCTGTGACAAGTCACAGATAGGCACAACAAGAAGACTGTCACAAAATAAGCTTTCGGTCAACCACACACACAACACAACACAACACACACAGATATGACTGCAGCTCTAGCAGTTGAAGCCATATTATGAGCAGCAGCAGCAGCAGCAGCAGCAGCAGCAGCACATGATGGGAGAGGCAACTGGGTGGGGGGTATAGAAGATGCTGGGGCTCAGAGGGAGGGATAGCAGGGTAGGGGCAGGGGTGGGGGTGGGGGTGGGGGTGACAAAGTGTTGCTGGGACGCGTGCAGGGATGAGGTGGATAGAGTAGGGCAGCTAGGTGCAGTCAGGTGGTTAGATGGAGACCATTCGAGAGGTGGGGGGGAGGGGGGAGGGGGGAGTAGCTGAAAAGGAGAGAAGTAAAAGGACTGGGTGTGTGTAGGATAAAGAACTGCGTAGTGCTAGAATGGGAACAGGGAAGGGGGGGGGGCTAGATGTGAGGACAAGAACTAATGAAGGTTGAGGCCAAGACAGTTATGGGAATGTAGGATATCTTGCAGGGAGAGTTCCCATCTGCACAATTCGGAGAGCTGATGTTGGTGAGGAGGATCCATTTGACACTGGCTGTGAAGCAGTCATTGATGTGAAGAATGCCGTGTTGAGCAGTGTGGTCAGCAACAGGATGGTCGAGTTGTTTCTTGGCCACAGCTTGTCAGTGGTCATTCATGTGAACAGACACCAGCTTTTCGTAATTATATGGGAGCTCTCCTTCCAATATATCCTATGTTCCTGTAACACTCCTGGCCTCAACCTTTGTTAGTCATTGTTGCACCCGTCTAGCCCATTCCCTGTTCTCATTCCGGCACTACATAGCTCTCTGTTCCTCGAACACACTCAGTATTTTTACTTCTCTCCTTTTCCACTAACACCCTCCCGCCTCCCTCTGTCTAACCTCGGGACTGCAACTACCTGCCATACCCCGTCTCCACCTCATCCCTGCACACTCCCCACCCAGCAGCACTTCACAGCGCCCCCCCCCCCCCCCCCGGACCCTCCTATACCTCTCCCTCTCCCTCCCAGCCCCAGACTACTCCTTACCCCCACCCTGTTGCCTCTTCCATCATGCACTGCTGCTGCTGCTGCTGCCGCTAATAGTGTGGCTTCAGCTACCAGAGACTGTGGTCATGTACGTGCGAGTTGCATTTGTGTGTGTGTGTGTGGGGGGGGGGGGGTGTTTGACAAAGGCCTTGTTGGCCGAAAGCTTATTCTGTGACAGTGTTGTTGTCCCCATCTGAGACTCAGCATTTCCCCTATATGGCGAGTAAAGTTTTCTACAGGACTTTATGGAAACTTCCTACTTTATGTAGTATACTGGGTAGACATATGAGTAACTGCATAGTGTGGTTAGTTTTGTGTTTCCGATTTGACTTTTAAAGAACAACATCTGCACTCTGTGCCTGTCACTGCTGCATGAATGATTTATCTTTTCACTGGATCTGATTATTGATGAATTCCTCAATTGTTTATACACTTCTGGTAAGCATCACTTTAAAAAGTTAGTTCTCTACAACATAGTTGCAATAAAAACAAAAATTCTAGACAGAATAAACTGTGTGTTGAAAGATGTACCAAACTGTGACGCAAACCTGGAATCTTGAGTATTTTCTGCCAATTTCTTAATGAAGAAGTTCCCCGAGTCGTTTATCCTTTATTCTGCAAACCTCCACAAATTCTCTTTACATATTTTCTGCATAATTTCTTTCATCATCATCATCAAACTTTTTACTGAGCAATTTGTCATTCTCACCTGCTTCCATAGCTTTCAAACACATAGTTTGATGATTAAAGACAGCATTAAAAAGCTAGGGCAGTTTGCAACTCAAAACAAAAAATGAAATTAATGGCACCCAAACACTATTAGGATACTTGCACATCATTTAACATGTTAAACACAAAAATATCAGGGCCATATAATTAGAACAAATGAATACACATCAGCATTTTACACTACCATGAGCACATACATGGCAATACAATCACAATGAAATGCAAACTCAAAAAATTGGATACAGCATACACTCTCACTCATCAATTACATACTTCAATCACATAAAATATTTTTTAAGTGTTTTGTACTAATGCTATTGCCAATAAATCCCAGTCAACTTCATTTGGTGCCTCAATTTATGTTCAACAATATATTCATGTGATTAATCCCCCCCCCCCTCTCTCTCTCTCTCTCTCTCTCTCTCTCTCTCTCTCTCTCTCTCTCTCTCTCTCTCACACACACACACACACACACACACACACAATAATTTAATTACTGTGTTTTTCAAGAAAAGGTTTCGTATTTAGACATGCTAGATGTGTCCCTTACTCCGAGGGCAAAGAAATACATGAAAAGCAATCACAAAGGAATATTTTTGTCTGTCATTTTCTGTACACTGTGTTCAATTGTTTATACTGGCTACTTACCATGCGAAATGCAACACTGCAATAAAATCAATACACTACATGGGAATAAACGAACAGATACACACACTAACTAAAACTAAGCAAATGATGAAGGAAGCAAAATTAAAACGTAATGCAAATATTATATATACGTAACATCTGTATTGCACATGATCAGAGTAACAAATATATATTATCAGTAGAAACAATGAATAAAATAAATACACACACTTACACATAATATGAAAGAAACTATACATTCAGAACCAAGAAGGGAAAGCATCTAGAAAATACAATTTTCTTGTGGTTTACTTACATCATTATCATCATCCCCACCACCATCAGAGACTATTTTTAGACGCACAAAATTCAAGCACTGTGGAGAATGTATTTATCAGCCTTGCTGTACACCAGATATCTTCTGAACACCAATGCAGATATGTTTGTCAAATTTCACAACAATAAATATTATTATAATGCTGTTCTGCCCACAATCCAAAGCACAGTTTCACAAATACACATTTTGAATTATTTTTCAACTTTCTTTAGCCTTGTTTGGTGTTTATAAATATTATCATAGTCTGTCAAGCACATAAAGCGATAATGCTGCATACACAAATGAGAAACTGAAAAAATTGGAAATGCATGACAAATGTTTCCATAATTATTGTTAACCTTTGCATCAAACATTGGCAGTTCACCTTTTGTGAACAAAATCACCTGCATAATTTGAAATATTTCCTCATTTAATATGTCTGTGTAAGTAACATAAACCTATGCCCCATAGGTTTTTGATACTGGCAGAGAACTTTGTTATACAGGTTCTAAGTTTTGATCTGATGATGGCAGTAGCCGAAATAACACAAAAAAATAAAGAAATTTATTTCCTTTATTAATTAGCAGTTCACATCTTATTTTGCCATAAAAGTGAATTACAGCAGAATAATTAATTCTAAATTAAAAAAAAAAATGGGGGTGGGGTATGAGGCTAGTTGTTATATTCAGAGAGAGAGAGAGAGAGAGAGAGAGAGAGAGAGAGAGAGAGAGAGAGAGAGAGAGAGAGAAAGAAAATGATACGTGGGTAGTACAGGACACTCCTGAATGAGGTGAATTCCTGTAATTCACTAGGGGTACAGGGGTAAAAAGACAGACAACATCGGTAGCAGACAAACTGGAAAGTTGAATAATACTGGTGAGTGCTTATCCACATGACTATCTGTACTCTCTTGTTACATTGTCAGTCTGTAATAAGCTATGAAACAAACAGTGAATTAACTATGTATCTTCAAAATGCTACTTGCTCAGAAAATATCCTGTTTTATTGCAAACAATTATTGGTAAGGTGTATAAAGTGACAAACGCATGCACGTGCACTTTGATGATTTGCTTCAGTTTGTAGTAATTCCCTTAACATTTCCTTTGAGAATGTACTCAATGAAATATGCAGAAATCTGGATCTTTGAAGACTTGGCACAAAATAACAAAAATTTATGAAATAATAGCATAGTTTTTAAGATGACAGAGATTAAACTGAAGTGCCGCAGATGTATATACAATTTAACACTCAACACTGCTGACAGTTTGTTGTAGTACACCCTCTTACATTTTTGTCCAGCCAACTTGTTACAAATTTAATTATTGCTTTCAACGAAAACAGTTCAGTATGTCATTTTCGTTCTCAACAACTCCTTTAATTTTCTGCAATTGCTGCGCCCCCCCCCCCCCCTCCACCCTGCCCAAGAATCCCAAAATTTTAACTAAGAAGTCTTAAAAAAAATATTATGTGACAATCAATGATCATTTTTTGTGCAATGTAAACATGTTACATAAAGAAAGGTCATGGCAAAATAAGATACAATTTTATATGAACAAAATCTTGTATTTACTTCAAAATGACACCTTAGATAATTAAGATCTGTAATATGATTGGCAGTAATGTGAACTGCAGCTCTGAATTGCTTTTTTGAAATTTATTTTTAATACAAGTGTCAAACATTTTACAGAAACATCTGCGCATGCAATTCCATATGCATACAATCACATATTGTGCCAGATCTTAACATTACAGATACTTTAATCTTTGTAACAAAAGAAAAATACACAAACATGATGCTTCCAGTTTCAACTTTTTTTTTTTTTGCAGCTGTGATGCTGGTAACATACATTAAATGGCTATCACAAACAATAGTGACTTTCTTTAAAATATTCAAATCTTGAGTATTGCATTGAATTATAGAAGTATTATATTAAATGTAAAATGCTTAATACAAACTAGGCATACTGTCCGAGATATTTAGGACACAGGAATTAGTAAGTACTTGCAGATTTCTTGTATTACAAGGAGCTTGTAGAAATGCATTTGCTCTGGGAAGCCTTAATATAGCAAGGAAGGTATTTAAAGTATTATGTAAAACTATTCCCCCCCCCCCCCCCCCCCCAATCACACATCACACACATACAACTTTTATAGCAACAATATCACATTAAAGTCTTATCATCAACATCATCTAATACTAATATTATTTGTTATAATTCATAACAAATTTTTACACAACAAGAAAACTATGAAAATTTAATATTCAGTTAAAATCATGCATTAAAAAATAACAAAAAGGCCAAAACAAAAAGAAAATTTGAAGCAAACTGTGCAGTACCTAAACTGCGACTACGCTAAACAGTGTACTTAAGAAACACAAAATAGATAACTGATTTATTCCTACCTTTATTTATTTATTTCTAAAAAGTAATTCACACTTATTGCTCAACAGGTAGTATGTATTTACTACATATTTTTCTGACAGTTCCAATTTTTCAATATGACCTGTGAATTTTTGCACTAGGTTTTTAACTTTGAAGTTACAAAAAAATTGTTGTAATAAGGTGAGCACAGATGAGAGTATCTGCGAGAAGATCAAAGACAATACTTTCTGAAAATTGTTGCAGATAATAGCATGACAAATAATCGCTAATCGAAGCACAGAAAACTCACTGAACCAGAAGACGCTCATAAAAATTGAGGGATTCTTCACCAACAATCACTGGAGGGGAGGGGTAAAATATATATGTGTGTGTGTGTGTGTGTGTGTGTGTGTGTGTGTGTGTGTGAGAGAGAGAGAGAGAGAGAGAGAGAGAGAGAGAGAGAGAGAGAGAAGGTGCAGAAAGGGGGTGGGGTGGGAGAGAGAGAGAGAGAGAGAGAGAGAGAGAGAGAGAGAGAGAGAGAGAGAGAGTCCTCAGGTACATTAGTTAAAAACTACTAGCTTTATGTGCCCATTTGCTTCTGTATTTTCTCCATATTAAGGAGTGGTAGTTTGTCCTCAAATCATTAGCTATCTTTCATTCACATATTTCCATTACAATGATGATGATGATGATGATGATGATGATGATGATGATGATAATAATAATAATATTGTTATTGTTAAAGAGAGACAAAGAGACCCTTTATACACAGTAAAGGAAATAATTCTAACAATCTCTAAATCTGGGAGGATAATTCGTGCATAGCTTCATATAATGGAAGGCTTCTTACAAATTGAAAGTCCACTCTTGCATAAATTTAATACATTCTGTTGGTAAGAGACACTTGTCAACAAGTTTATGGAAGGAAGGACAGTAGCTTGAGTTCACCTGATGAAAAGTTCCATCATCATAGATTTTTTCCCCACATACACATTCAGTTATTGTATCCCAAGATGCAGTCAGTCATCTTCTTCCCATTCTGAATGAAGTTCACTACAATAACTTTTTTAGTCACTATCCCTAGACAAAAATAATACCTTTACTTCAAAGTGAACTAATGAGTTTAAAAAAATTAAAATAAATGTCTTGAGAATACTATGAGAAGCTACATTTGTTTATACTAACAGTTTTCAAACCATGAAACACTTGTCAATCATGATGTTTCACTTTGGGTTCTTCCTCTAAAGTCTGAAGAAAATGGGGCAAGCACTTTAGAATTTCGAAGCATCTCAGAAGAGAGCAAGATGTGCTGCACCCTCTTGAGGATGTACTTAAATCAAAAAAATATTGCTGGGAATTGAAATACTCTGGCTGTGAAAGATATTTTTCTCCATGCAACATAGCTCCAATTGGTATACTGTGGCATGCAAGGAACATCTGCTTTGGCATCAGATGTAAATTGATTGTTACAAACTCAATTATTTACAAAAATGACAAAGAACCAATTTTGGTTTAACTGATCTTCAGAAACAAATGAGGTTTATTATTTTCACTGAATAAATGCATGTGTTGCTGCCCTGTCAAATTATCTTATATGTTGTATGGTCTCATAAAGGTCAAGTATGTCTTCATAAATGAAATTTAGCCAATAAGTCACAAACAGTTCACTGTTTACAAACACAGCTCTCCATGAAAACAATGTGCTTACATTACTATGTAAATCATCTTCTGTAATACAAAAAAATAAACTTGTGTTCCCAAAAACATTGCAATTTATTTACTGTGATGCACACAAATGCTCATTACTTCCTCTAGGTAGCCACCACCATGTATTAAAACACTATATTCAATAAAATGATGAAACACCTGTACATTTTATGCCTCTTCAGCAGCTTGTACTGCAATTTCACCATTTATTTCGTGAAGTAGCTTCTCATTCAGTCCCATGAAGCTACCGGGTCTTCCTTCCAGATTTTCCACAGTCATTAAGACTCAATATTTACAAATTCACACCAACAATCTTGCATGCTGATCTCTCACTCATGGCACACTCATTAATCAGTATATATCTTTGTGATTCATGACCATCGCTGATCGCCCTAGGATAAAGTTATGCAATCTGATTTCCTCCTCATTCACTCTCTGGTGCTGCAAATACATACAGCTTGCACATACACTGTTCATTCTGAATGGAACTCAAAAACCCTTATTTGTCATGCAGCTTATGGCCATGGTGGAGAAGAATTCAAAACCTGTTGTTTTCAGCGTGCCAATAATTGTCACACAAGAAGCACGTTATCTTTTGGAGGGTAGAAAGAAGCATACTTTGTGTGAAGAGGATTTAAGCTTTCGAGAGTCAAGATACCCTCATTTCCCATCACCAGTTTGAGAACAGTATCATTTATCCCACACTGACAATCAAGCTGAGGAAGCTGGGCAAGCGTATGTACACAATGACTTACTAAAATTTACTGTTTGTTGACTAACATTACTGTCATTCAGATATACTCTGTCAACAGTTTCACACATCTCAGAAATTCGACATGAAAGCATTTGGTCCCATTGATTTTTCATTTTCATTCAACACAATAATTTTCGTCTTCCTCATTTACATGCTTTATATTATTGCACTTGAGTCCAGTCAAAATTACCTTATTGATAAGAGTAATTATATTTTGGAATATATGGTATTTGAGTTACATTTGATGGATGTAGAAAACTCTTGCTTATTTCATGTTTCAAAGTCAACAGCAAGCTGAATGATGAAGTCTTTTAGGGTTTCCCAACCTTATGATGACTTCACTGACATAAGTGATTTTTCAGGTTTGTAAGCTAATGCAATTTAGCTCCTATGAAGACGAGTTTCCTGGCAACAGTGAGCAGCATATTTTACAAGATCCCTTTCTGTAGTTGCACTAGCTTGAGGTTATACAAACAGGTGAACTGTTCAACTTCACTGCCTTTGTCCCATGTTTAAAATGCAAAATATGTTTCTTTAAAGTGCCATTTAAGCATCACTTATCTTTAAGTTTGTTTCCTTTCCTTTAAAATTGTTGTTAGCTATTTAAATAAAACATTTATCATAAGTGTCAAAATTTCTTAACAGTCCATTCACAAGTTTATATTGTCTAGCGATTCACCAGAAAGATTAATTTGGAAATAAAAAAGCTATCTCCTAATAAGGTACCTATCTATTCTAGTAAAACTATATAATAGGTCAATTATCCTGGTGATTTCGGTATGATGTGTTATTTATTTGGCTACTTAGACGACTTTCATTGAGGCTGTAAGAGGAGAGACTGTTTTTGAATGAAGTACTTTTGTCACCACCACCAGTGGAAGTTAACAGACCTCTGGGCACCACTATGTAGACAAATCACATAGAAATTTGCCCAATCATAAAAATCCAGCAGACATATAACCATGTGAAAGCAGTCTGAATAAAATATGGGAATCAACAGTGGTTCAGAACCAACGTTCAGAGAACGAAAGAGTAAAGTTCAGCAAATTTATTAGAACTGCTGGGGAAGGATTGCATGTATTCATTCGGAAGGTCTTCCACTAGTAAATAACTCTCTTTACTTCTCAATCTCTCAATCATCTATACCTTTTTTGACATCCATGTCTCTCAAGGACTGGCATTTCAGCTTACACAGCGGGCCTTTATCGAGAACATTTTCTCACAAAATTGAGATAATTTGGTGCCCACCACCCTTTCCTTTTTCCACACTAATGACCTATCATTTGGTGCTCTCCCCTTTTCTTCCCTACCACATACATTGTCAATACTCGAGTCCTTGGAAAGGCCTTTAAAACTAAATTTAAATCTAGTGACTGTGGAAGAGAGAGTGTGTGTGTGTGTGTGTGTGTGTGTGTGTGTGTGTGTGTGTGTGTGTGTTCCTCCAGCCATCTTCCGTCCCCTTCTTCCAGAAGAATCGTTGATCCTACCACCGCTTGTTGAGTCAGTTTTTAAATTATCCAATTATATTACAATTAAATACGTTAATATTTATGAGAAGGTTTGAACAATGAGTACCTGTGACAGCTCAGGACAATCAAGACTCTACAACAGAACCGTAACATGTTTCAACCCTCTCATTGCTTTCCAAAGGACCGCTTTTATTACAGAGAAAATTTGTGCCTCAGTAGACAAAATTTTTATAACACACAGCCAATATACTTACATATGAACAACAACACAATATGTAACATAAAAACTGAAATGTCTTAAGTTAGAAAAATCACAGGATGCACTGTGTAGTACAGAATGCATTTATTAATCAATAATCATAAATTATTGTAAAAAGACAAAGGAAGAGTATGGTTTAACAACATACTGATGAGTGTGTTAGTGCCAGAACACGAACATGGACTGGAGGAAAGAAGTTTTATTTTTTCCAGATTTACCATCGTAACATCAGCATTAACTGTTGCAGACAAAAAATGGAAAAACAAATGTGAATGACCAGGTGGAAATTTAAAAACACAACAAAAGAAAGAGGCTCACAGAAATGTGTAATTGCAAATTTGATTAGGACTACTCCTATGCCAGTGTTAGTTTCTCTATAACAAAGGAGATACAACAGAGAACAAAGCAAAATTTATGTGAACAGTGCCAAAGTGACTGGATTTGTTACAAAGCCAATTAGGCAAAAATCTATTCTTCGTGTTTCGGTTGGTGTTCAACAACAAATATCACTGTATGGCACAATAACTGAAGTACCTCCATTTAAGTACACCCCTACATTCTAAAAATTATGCCTTGCTTTCAAAATCTCTAATACATTTTGTTTACTTAGGTATCTTGTCAAATTATCTATCAAATAAGGCATATGCATCACTGTAGACATTATTCACTAAGAGGATAAACAGAAAATATGACAGTCTTGTTACAAGATTTTAAATGCACATCATCTTAAATACAACTTTCGATAGCATGGAAAACATCTGGAACGGTTGTTCTGCTTTCTGTACACACCCTGAGGACATTCATCTCATATCCGTTTTAATGACGACCTAAAACTACTGTTGATAACTAGAAAAAAAATGTAGCAAAAAAACTGCCTTTGAATTTTTTTAAGGAAACTGCCTGTTGTTCTAGTGAACTGATTTGCGTTGAAATTTGAATCTGGTTGTCTGCACGGAAAATTGGGAAACTGTGTGTTTCAAATCCGAGTCCTCTTACTTAACCCCTTCGCTCACTTTCATAATAGGGAGACAGTGATGTAGTATCAAATTCCACAATACTGGAGCCAAGTTCTCATGAGAAATGAGTTAACAGCCAGAGGGTGAAAAGTATACACAACTGATATTCGGTCACATTTTGGACTAAATTTCTTGAGTTTTGCACCACATTCATCAAGATCATTTCCATAATTACTGTTCAAGAAGCTAATTATCGCTGCTTTTGCTGGGTCATCTTAACCAATTGTAATAGTATGTATTGTCAAATAAAAGAACGTTGTCCCAAGGTGGCACTACAAACATTAGCAGCTTCTGGTTTCTTCTGTAAAATCTTTAACATAAGGTTAACATAAACCTTGAGTGTGAACTGTTCGTAACATTTCCTTAGTTCTCCACTGTGGCTCCTCACACGATCTTTAACTACGAGCTATCTTACTGTGGCTCCCAGTTATCATATACCCATGTCTCTCTTCTTTGCCCTTACAGCCAATTGTTTCAATTCTTGTCTTCAGAGGTTTCAGAGCATCTCTAATGCTTGTCTAACTCAGTGACTACTTAAGAGAGCGGGTTGCACACAAGCTGCTTCACAAAACAAAATGTCATTGCGGTATGCAAATTATCAATTTTTCTCCTCTGATCAGTTTCTGCAGAGTGAAAAATTCACTAGAAAGATTGTATATTAACTCTGTCCATCTATCTGCAGTTGTGATTGTGGCGGCAGGTCAACAGGTGAAATTTGGAAGTTAAAAAAGTACCAGTTCCACAAGTATTTAAAGTAGAAAAAATGTAACAATATTAAAGTAGAAAGAAGATTATTGAGCATAATAGCACTATGCATGGGATCAGAAAACATAGTTGTGATTGTTTTTGTGGAGATATTCTTAAGAAGCAAGATATGACAGGGTTTAAGATAAGACGGTTAATAGCAAATATGTTGGTGTAATAATGAATCATGAGAGTTGCAGTTTTACAATTTTAATTAACAGAACATTAATTACCCAAAATTATTTATGTACAAATTGGCATACTTTGTCTGTTTACCTCTTTCCTCACAATTTTCATTCTACTGGGACAGAATAGAGATGCAGTGGTTCTGCAAATAACTACATGCTTGAAATAGGAACTGAATATATGTAAAGCTGTTAATGAAAATCAAGGAGCTCTAGAGGACTTATGAAGAAACTACACCACCTTTTTTTGCATTGTCGAGAGCAAGAAACTTTCAGAATGAAATATTTAATACGTTTAGTACAAAAGTGGGCTACAATAACATTTTATCACTTTAAGAATGAGAAAACAGGTAATTCTTGACTGGGAGTCTCAATACCCTGAAAGCAATATGGGTCACATCTGATCATAGTTTGCAACAAAAAGAATATTATACAGCTTACATGAGTCATAAGAAAGTAACATTGAGGAAAATTAATTTCACATGGTTTTTTACTCTTTTACAATATTCTACACATAAAAGAAGGGCTGCTAGGAGATACATTTTCTAGCTCATGTTCTAAATGCAACACATGAAACTAACCTAGTTGAAGTGCCTGAAGTCATTTTACGTTTAATTTTTCTTATTTGGGACACACTGAGTAAATAGGACAGGAGGGTGCAGAGAGCGAAAATAGTGTGTGGGGGGGGGGGGGGGGGTTTGGAGAGAGAATCTAAGAATGACTTCACATTTTGTGTGTTATATACTAAGTAAATTACTCCTTGGCTGATATTTTCACTCTGCTGGGCTCATGATGGTGTCTTGACCATTTTGAAAAAAGTTATTCAAAATAATTTAGTTATGCAGTTTACTATTTATTGTCTTTCATGAAATTCATTACACTATATTAAGAAATCTTAGTATGAAATACAAAAATAATGTCCTGTGTCTTATAAAGAAATTTAAGGAAAGAAGGCACTGCTTATTGACAACTTTTAAATTTTAACCTTTCTGTTAGTGACTAATAATTTCCCTGCACAGCATACTGAAACTACAATACAAGTGAAATTTGAACTAAGTTAAAACCTACAAACATCCAAAAGTATTTGCATTTGGTGATATTTTATCATGGTTGGAAAGATGTACGTATTTCCAATGTGATACATATACTATTTTACCATTCCAGTCTGCATATGAGCTTGCAGATTATCCTCCCAGCCACAACTGATGACACATCTGACATTGTTTAATTTTGATTAACACATTTTATGAGATTTAAAAAATAATGCACTACCAGGAAAGCTTGTCAAGTGAAGAAATTATTCCCATAGGACAGTAATCAAGATGAATTCTTCATAACAAATACAAAGTAATTATATAGAAGCATTGAAATATAAATAAATCATCTAATTTTTATAAAATGCAACTTGACTGTAAAAATAATTAAAATATTTTAAATGCTTAGAAAAATGCTGTCAATAGATCTGTTAACTTTTCTCTACTATGCTGTGACTTAAATATAATGCAAAAGGCATTTCAAGAATTCTACTACATGCATCAGAAAATATCTCTATGTAATTAATTTTATTTTTATAAAAGAGGTACTCCAGGCAGTTTCATGTAATAGAAATGAGATGAAAAACTGCTCACTGCCATGCAGCAGTAGTGGTACTAGTACTTCTAGTTGCCTCACCACCACGCTATGGCAGCAGACTGTTACATTAATGATTTGCTGTTTTATATTGCTAAACTAATAAGGTAGAAGCAACTTCGAAACTACATTTTTAATGAATGTTTTGTATTTCAATTATACATAACACAATACAGAATAATGTCGAAAAAAGGCATTGCAGTTTTCAATGTAACTAGTGAGTAATTAGGCATTTTATTCTTTTCTTTAAAACTGTACAAACATGTTCAGACTTCCCCAGAAAGCCAATTATGGAGAAAAAGGTATTACCTGTCTAGTTGACAGAGAACTGACAGGTTTTAAATAGTATGAATAACTTGATAAATTTACAGGAGGCATAAAACAATAGGAACTTCATTATTATTTATGCTATTGAGCAGCAGCAAGTATAATGAAACATGATTACATTTCAACATCCAAGTTTTAAACATAATTATTTCCAACACTGCCTTTTAACAAATATCAAAACTGGATTTATTAGCCCACCATATGAACTGCCAGCTATAAGAAGTATTCTGTATTATTACAATCATCTGCTTTCAAAGCAAGAATATTCAAATATTTATCACACTTTTTCATATTGCTATCAACATTTTCAAATTATATATTACAAAATTATTGTTGTTGTAATGAAAATATCATAATTTACTCTCATTTTAACTAATTTACTACTGTACATTAATTACACAATGTCCTGAACATTTCATCAGTAATCCAAACAAGGGACAGAAAACACACACACCCGAGCATGTAAGGTAGAGTTTGCGCTTACGTTTCCTCGCAAAGCCAGCAGATGTCATCACACTTCAAGACTTCCCAGTGCAAAATGTTGTAAATACCTACCAAAACTAATACTTTATGAAATTGATTCCTGCACTGTAACATTGTTTACAAATGCTCTTCCTTAACAGATTTTCAGGCACAACAGACTTTAGGGACGTGGGGTTAACGCAAGCGAGTCTTAGGTAACTATTTCACCAGGCATTCAGCTCAAAGTGACTGCCAAAATAATAATTAAAATGATGGCGACTACTACGAGGCAGATTATTAACAGGATCTTTTTCTGTGAACAAAACAAAAAAATGGGGTAAATTAAAAAGAAGCATTCAAGCAAAATGGTAATATAATGCAAATAGTTAACTCCTTTTTTGCCAAAACATGAATGGTGTGACATACCATACTGTAGAGAAATTAGTCACTAAAAACTACAAATTTGTCAGTTACTGGTTAAAAAAAATGACTTTATCAAAAGGTACTTAAGAGCTGGAAACTATTGTCAAATTGTTGCACTAGCAGGAAGCCATGTGAATGCAAAGCTACTTTCTTACACTTTGATGAATTTATCTTTGTAATACTAGAAGTACTGTCACACCACCCACAAAACCCTTAACTCATGCTCTAAGGAATTACTTATAGAAGGGACCTCCTAATGCAATATGTTTTGTGACTTACATTACTTTTAGTCTAAATTAGAAGTGCATAAAAAGGTGCAATATTAGTGCATTAAATGCAACTGGATGCAAAATACTCTCAATTATATGAGCAGTACTTAATTTTTATTTCAAGAAATATTTCATATTTTACATATCAAAGGAAAATTTGAAATAGAGCTCAATATGCACAAGTCACAACTAGAACTAAAATGCAAACAATTGAGAAGTATTAAGAATATATATTATGAAGAAGTAACACCATGTAGTGGTAGTTCTTCAGAGCAGTGTGGCTGATGAACTGCAATAAACACATTGTAAAAAAAAAAAAAAACAGAACAACACATTAAAAAACCAAGAGATTGATCTAGAGCTCAAAAACATCTGTAAATATTCTGGCGCAATCTCACAGGTTTGGTGCTATATTCAGACCATAATTTAGTGTAATCCAAGCACGTTTTTCACTCCAATTCATTTGGAAGAGAAATGCTACCTGACTAAATGATACATAGCAAAAAAGGAAATGAATATTATTGTGGCAGATGAGTGAATCAATTGCACCTATCAAAATATATGATTCCAGAAGGAATGAGTGAATAACTGTTAACAGGCAAGTATTGTTTTTATAAGATCAGAGGTAACTGAATACAAAAAGATATGGGAAGATGAGAGAAAAATGAAATAAAAAGAAAAAAACTTAACTGTTCTACTGAGAAGCAGTGAAATATCCACAGCATTCAGAAAACAAAATTGAAATAACTACTGAATTTAAGTATAAAATACTATGTGGGTTTTGATAAATGCTAGTTTATGTTACTTTGATCTACAGTAGCATTTTTCAACACTGAGTTTAAAAATGCAGATATGGAAGCTATATACATCATTTGAAGAAGAGGGCTGTGTTCAGTTCTAAGACTTTTCTTGCCACTGGCAAATATTTTACACTTGACCAGAGTAACAACACAATCGTGGGTAAAACGAGAACATCATACCGTTTCTGCATTTTTTTTTTTACATATATGAGACTTTAGAGAAGTTAGGCAACATCACTAGAATT